>NC_037530.1:25633105-25636138 GCF_001531365.2 Cynara cardunculus var. scolymus
TTTAAAAAGTCACCTTCACAGCATTTTGCTGTGAAGTTTCAAGTGTAAAATGTTGGTCTCACGGGTCTCACGAAAACAGGCTGGTCTCACATGATCCCAAGTCTATATATATATATATATATATATAATAAACATATAGCAAAAATTTTTTCAAAAAACAAATAAATAGGAATGCATGCCAAAGTAAGAATCATCTAATAATAAAGTTAATCAACTAACTTTAAAAAGTATGAAGAAAACATTCATGGGTGAACAGAAAAAGTCCAAATTGTTTAACAAGTTCAAAAAAGAAGAAATAACTACGTAAGAGACGACGTCGTGAGCTATAGTGGATCACAACAATAGCTTACCACTTTCAGACGTCATGGAAATATTTACCAAAACAAGTAAGCAGAATACAATATTGCTTCCCTGTTCCTTCTCCTGCATGGGAAATGAAACCACTATGATTAATTCGTCCTTGTAGACCTCAGCAAACACTTTTCAATGTGTCAAACGGTTGAATCTGACTTCAACCTCAAGTAAACAGGCGGCTTCACCTCACACTAATCTGCATTCACCCACGTGTTCCCAATATTAAATACTTTTTTTTTATCATTTGGTGTTTGGTAACTTAGCTTATGGTTGCTTATTCGAGACTATCTACCAGGTCTCTTGTCTTTGCATGCATGCATGCATAAGTATATATGCCACCCCCATCCTGCTAATTCTACAACACAATCCTTCTTTTTCTCAAGCTTCATTGGCAAGCTTTCATCTGCATATTTGATTATTATCAAGGTTCAACATGGCTACAATGCTCAACTTGTTCACGGTTGTTTTCCTACTTTTCACCTCCACAAGCTTCAATGGGGCTAGTCGACCGATAAATTTTGCCAAGCGTATGCACTCTATTGATCGAGTGGTTGCAGACGCTTGAAGCATACCTGATCGTGAAGTTATTGCAGCTGATGGAGATCTACGACTAAGCGGGAAGGAACATGAGTCTCTCAATGATGATGATTCTCTTGTTATTACAAAGAACATTGGGCCTAGTCCATCAGGGAAGGGACACAGTCTTACTAGCTATAAAGGTCTCCAGGGGATTAAGAACTCGGGTCCAAGCACGGGCGGAAATGGACACGATTTTCTCATTCCTGGATCTCTTGGGGAGATCAAACACTCTGGTCCAAGTGCAAGAGGAAAGGGACATGACTTTGTCACAGTTGAATCTCTTGGGAACATCAAGAAGTCAGGTCCTAGTCCTGGAGGAAAGGGACATGGATATCCCAATGCTCAATCACTTGGGGATATCAAAAACTCCGGACCAAGTCCACGAGGAAAAGGACACGATTATCCCAATGCTAAATCGCTGGATAACATCAAGAACTCAGGTCCCAGTCCAGGAGGAAAGGGACATGGTCTTAGAAATGATGAAATAGTTAGGGAGATCCATAATTCTTGGCCTAGTCTTGGTGGACAGAATCAAGTGTTCGTGAATAGTGTTGAAACTAATAGGAATATGAAGAATTCAAGCAAAGGATATGGTTTTAACAGGCCTTATGACAATCTTGAGGAGACTAACAGCTCTGGTCCATCATCGGGAGGCAAAACATAGTATTCCAAATTTTGAAAATTCGGGTCCATGTCCAGGTGGAAAGGGAGAGTAGTTCAACAATATTACTTCGTCAGTTTTTTGCACAAGCCAAAAGGAAAAATATTTTATTAATATGTTCAAGTTAATGTTAGGAGATCAAGTAGGCGAAACACATATTCTGTTTTAGTTATTAATTTGTATTAGAATTATGACTATTAGTTGATAATTGATCGAAGAAACAAATTCTTGTGTTCTCATTCTTGTACGATCAATTCAGTTTCAGATGAATGATTTTTAAGTTTTTACTTCATATAGTTGCATTCCGATTAATCTAGTACTTTTCTTGCTTATTTAGCAGTACTTTGATTTGACTATAACAACACTATCATACTCTTAGGGATGTTTGGTTCATAAATTTGAATGGTAATTGTAATTCGTTTGACCAAATTCCAAATCTTATGTTTGGTTTATGTAATGAAATGTGTTGGAAACCTTTGAATTCCACATATTAATGACTTTACCATGCCACTACTGTCATCACATCTACCCCCTCTATCCCCACTCCCTCCCACCACCCCTTCCCTACCGACCACCAAACCACTACCGTCGTGGCCACAACTACCCCCTCAATCCCCACTCCCTCCCACCACCCCCTCCCTACCAACAACCAAACCACTACTGTCATGGCCACAACTACCACCCCTACCCCACCGACCATCATGACACTATTATCGTTGTCATAACTATATATCACTCGACCACCCACCCCACCTACCTGGCCCTTACCCCCACCAACGGACCACCATGACACTATTACCGTCGTCACAGATGCCCCCCACTACCACTCACCCATATGGGGACCCGGGCAGGGTAGGTGGCAGTAGTTAAGGACCGGAGTGGTCCCACCTTAGCCACCCACCCCCGATGCCATTATTGTAGTAGTCAAAGATACCGACATACCTTAGTCACCCATCCAACCCCATCATCAACACCACCTATGTGGGTGGCATGGGCGGAGGGGGTGGGTCGTAGAGGGGTAAAGGTCAGGGTGGGTGGCAAGTACGTAGCACTTGGGGGTTTGGGATTGGGGGCAAGCCTGCCTCAACCACCCACCCCAACCATGCCCACCCTCATGCCATTATTTTCATTGTCACAGCTACCTCCCACCCCCACGTGGGTGGCAGGGCCGGAGGCGTCATGGGTTGTGTGGGGTGACAGGACAACACTACTATAGTCATCATCACAGCTGCCACCCTCCGCCACCACCCCCACCCTCCCTCAAGCAAAGATGGAGATTCCAATTCTTTTGAGAGATTATATTCCAATTCCTAGCAACCAAAGGTGTTGATCCTCTCTCTCAGTGATTTGATGATAATCCCTTTTTCTTTTCGATGTATTTCTGTATCTGTAATTTCAGTTCCAGCGATCATACACTGAGCTTGTTCAGTGATCGCTGA
>NC_037530.1:25636238-25659224 GCF_001531365.2 Cynara cardunculus var. scolymus
CAACCCCCCCTTCTACAATTACTTTCTGCTTATTGCTTTACCCTTCGGGACTAACAATTCTTTATTTTATATATTACAATATAACTATATTATTAAAATATTTAAAACATTTAATAAAATAATATTTTCTATTTTGAATATTTAATTTCAAACATCCTTATCGAGTTAAATGCAATTTGGGCCTTGTGGTTTACGTATATTAACGAGTAATGTCCTCGAAAATAATTTTCAATAAAGATCATTTATATGATTTCATTTTTACAACAAATATGTTTCATCCTAATAACACCCTCAATTAGAGTGTCGATAACGAGGGGTAGTTTTATCCCTTAACCCACCCCCTCTTTGTACTTTTATTTTGTAACAGATTTGGTACTATCTACTTTTATTTTTGTTATAAATTTGGTTTTTTCATTTTCATTTATTTTTATAACAGATTTGGTCCCTTAATCAATTTTCATTTTCTATAACGGATTTTGTTCATTCATCTAATTTCAATTTTTATAACATATTTGGTCTCTTCCTCTACTTTCATGTTTATAATGGATTTGGTCCCTCTCTTTTATCAAAAAAAGTTTGGTGGTACAAACATATATTATCTAAATATAATAACAAAAATAACTAAATAAACTCATAGAGAATACCAAACCAAATTAATTTGTTAATTCAACGGAAATATAGCATTATCCTTCGTCAAAAATTATTTTCAAGGACCTTAATGTTAATTTATGTAAGTAAGCTTGAGGGACAAAATTTGCGTTTTAACTGTAAATATCTATTTATCCTCCTAAATAAGAGTATCCGAAAGTTATGCTAAAATTTCATGAAAAGTCAAAATATCTAAAAATTATTGCATCTAACTCTAAAAGCCACTCTAATTTAGCAACTATACAATCAATTATCATATTAAATATTTAATATATTTACTATCCCAACAACTTTTTGAACAAACTTTCAAACAATGAAACTAACTTTAAAAAAAAATCATATGAAATTGTAATTTCCCAAAAAAGATTTTATAAAATGATAATTTCATCATAAACTTTATATAAAATGGTAATTTTTAACAACTTCTTATGTAAAACAATATTTTTTTGACAATTGTTTAGAATGTTGTAAGCATTTATTTGTCTGTATAAATAATATGTTCCAATAACTTTTTGGGCAAAATAATATGTTACAACAATTCTTTAGAGAATTATAAACATTTACATTTTTGTGAAAAAAATATTAAAATAATAATTTATCTAAATTTTGAGATTTTTACGATATATATATATATATATATATATATCGTATTTTCTCTAAGATTTAATTCTGATTGAAATTAATTAATTTTTTTGGAAAAATAATGAGAGTAAATGTTGATCATCTCTCTCAGTGATTTGATGATAATCCATTTTACCTTGTACGAAGTATTTATGTTTCTGTCTTTCAGTTCCAGCGATCATCAGTAAGTCTGTTCAGTGGTCGCAGAGAACATGTAATGTCAATCCATCAGCGACAGCGATATTTCAAGAAGACAAAACTCACACCAAAGAACCTTCAGCGAAAGTCGAAGACTGAAACTGAAGATTAGAGACATGCGAGTTTGTGATCTGAAGCGGTATTCAGTGATTACAACCTGGTCTACACATGTGTGAAGACTGCCCAAGCCTCAGCGAATGCTGAAGAGACCTTCTGGTTATTCCAGCATTCAACGATCAAAAGAAGCTTGGTAAGCACGATTGTTTTTGTCTTGTTCTTACACATACAAAGGACAAACTCATATCCTTTCTAGAGCATAGTACGGTACGGAGCCGATTAGTTGACTCTACTACCCACCAACTCCATGAAAGAATGTCTTCTTATGAATAGGCTTTTATACTATTCACTGTAGCAAATGACAAGTCTTTCTCTATAGGCTTGACGCATGTTCAAACCCTACTGCATTGCATTAAAKGTGCATTTAATGCAATGGATATAAATAGATGTGTTCTATCTCCATGCAGAGATACTCTAACTCTCTTCAACCCTAACTCTTACGTTCATACGTGAAAGAACACACATCTAAGAACACAATATTCTTATCTTCAAAAGCAAGTCAGAATCCCTTTTAAGTATTCTAAACCAGAAAGAACTTACTTTCTTCTAAGTCTTAAACAACAAATCATTTCTCTTTGCTAAGAATTAATGTGTAACTTAGATTATTTAGATAGGTTATTTTTATCTTATCTTTTCGCAAACAATCATGTAAAATCTATATTGATTCTTCTTTATCAATATACATTTGAAATTTGAAAAGTTTACTGTGTTTGTATTCATCCTCCCCCTTCTACAAACTGTTATACACATATTATAGACCCTAACGGGACCAAGAAGTGGTATCAGAGTAGTGTATTTTTTGTTTTTATTGTTTAGTTGTTTTTCTGCTTTATTTTTTCTTTTTCTTTAGATAATCTTACTGCTTTCTAACGGCTTTACAAAACACAAAAACACACTTTTCATGACAATGGCTCTCTTGCCAAACACCCCGTTTTATCCGATACAACTTTAGTCTTTGAAAAAATCGGATGTTCTTCTTTCTGGAAGGTGTGGATCATGGAATTCCACACTACATAGAAAGTGGACCATATGTTATTTCTCCGGCTATTCCTGAAACAGCTACGACTGCCGCGATTCCTGAACGGCAAATTTCGAAGCTCTCTCATCAATGGAGCGATGAATTCAAGAAGAAGATAGCTATAGACACTCGTGCTAGGTCTATAATAGCTGTGTCTCTTCCTGATGAGGTTTGTCATTCTATTATGAAACTCAGAACCTCGAAAGCCATGTAGGACATTTTATATGTTCAATATGAAGGAACCTCTAAGGTCAAGAATAGTGGAAGATTAATTTAGTAAGACAATATGAAAGCTTTCTCCGTGGAAAGACTAAAACATTGTTTGAAGTACCTCAACATTTTAATTGTCTTCTTATAGATTTAAGGACTGTAGGCAGGGAATATTCCAATTCTGAAACTTTAACTAAGTTTCTGGAATGTTTGCCTGATTCTTGGGATACTTATGCCATGTGTCTCAAGATGTCCAATGACATGTCCTCTCTCTCTCTCTCATCACTCTTTATGGGATACTGCTCAATCATCAGCAGTCTCGACAGCTAAAAAAGAATCTAATCAAGGATTCGAGAGAAATGAAGAGCTTTCCGTTAGCTCTAATCTCTGAAGATGCTTTATCTCTGCTTGATGGCCAAAGATGTCAAAGAAGAAGCTTTAGAGACATCAACTTCTCATGATCCCTCATCATCCTCACCTGCTCAGGTATGTCTCCTGATTGAACCCTCTTCTTCTTCTTCTTCTTCTTCTAGCCTATCAGCGTTAGACATGCTGACGGTGAACCTTTATAACGCCCTAAATGGTAAGTCTAAAGGAGAAGTGATTAATCTTGATCTTCAAGAATATTTGAATTTGTCATTCGAAGATCAAAGAGCTGACTAAGATTGAAGAAGATCTTAAGGATCAGGTCATTGTGAACCAAACCAACATTGTCGAATGCAAACAGGCTATAGCTGAGTGTGAGCAAGCTATTGCTGAACTTGGGGCTGAGAAGGCTACCATAGAAGGATGGTGCAAAGCCTCTGTCAAGGCCTCAAAGATCATTAATGCTCAGATCCTTGCCAAGATAAAGACTAGTCTAGGATTCTCCTATGATCAGGAAGACAGTGACACTGACAGGTCCATGCTCAAGTTTGGCACCTTTGTCTCTTCTATTCCTCACACTTCTTCCTCTCAGTCATCTTTCACTGAGAGTTATCTTGATGGAACTTCTTCGAGTTCAGGTTTCAAATACAAGGGTAAATCCACCGTCATAGCACCTCTTCCCAAGAAGACTAACAAGTCAAATAGATCTAAATCTATTCCTTTATCTTGTAAACCTTCTTCTTCTTCAGGGACTAAGAAATCTCAACCCTCTCAGAAATCTAAGTCTCAACTCAAGGTGAATGCATCACCTAATGACTCCAAATCCTCTAAAGTTCCTCCAAGAACAAATGAGAAGGTAATCCTTGGAGCTGGTCCCTCTTCAAATCTGGCACTTCTTGGCCATAAAGCTACCTTTAGCTATAGGAAGTGTAAGCACTGTGGTGAAACTACACACATTGCCAATAAGTGTCCCTATGCTACCAAGGCTGGTCCACCAGCTAAGGGCAAGAAAGTAGCTAAAGCTGAGAAATCAACCAAAGAGAAATCATCCACTAAGGTTGCTAAAGCAACCAAGGTGAAGAGAACCACTAGAGCCTCTTCTTCAGGTTCAGTGAAGACGACTACTGATATTGAGCCTTCAGTATGAGGTGTTGTAGTTCCTACCACTGCAGCCTCTTCATCAGGCTCAGTGAAGACACCCACTAACTCTATCTCTCTAGCGTTAGAGGTTGTTCCTATTTCCACTAAAACCTCTCCAGGTTCAGTGAAGCCATCTGCTGATGCTGGTTCTTCAGTTTCAGTAGATCAAGCCTCTAACATTGCTGGACCCAAATAGATGGGTACCAAAAGCATTTTTAAACTGTTCTCTTGTGCAGAAAGTCAATGGCATATGGTATCTCGATAGTGGATGCTCAAGGCACATGACTAGAGACAAATCCCTGCTCATTGACTACAAGGAAGAAATAGGACCTTCCGTGACCTTTGGAGGTAATGGAAAATGATATACCTGAGGTTTTGGTATATTAACCAACGACACAACCATATTCAGGCGTGTTGCATACGTTGAATGACTGAAGCACAACCTCCTCAGCATCAGTCAGCTGTGTGATAAAGACTACATAGTGAAGTTCTCTAAGAATTCATGCTATGTCTATGACAAGGATAATAAGGTTGCCTTGACCGGTTCTCGTCTAGAGAACGTCTACGTCATCAATATGGATTCTTACATCACTGAGAACAGTTGTTTCTTCTCTAAAGCTTCGTCAGACATCAACTAGTTGTGGCACAAACGAATTTCTCATCTTAACTTCAAGACATTCAGTGAGTTTTATAGAAATGATCTTATCACTGGTCTTACTCAACACTCCTTTGCAAAGGAATCTCTTTGCTCAGCGTATGAAAAAGGAAAAAAAACAAGAGATAACTTCAAGTCAAAGCAAATCTCTTCAGTGACATCGCCTCTTCAACTACTTCACATGGATCTCTTTGGTCTCGTGAATGTGCAATCTATTGCTGGAAAGAAGTATACACTCATCATTGTTGATGAGTACTCCAGGTACACTTGGGTCTTCTTTCTCAGATCCAAAAGTGAAGCACCTGAAGACATCATGTCATTCATCAAGAAAATAGAAGTACTTAACAACATTAAAGTATGGTCTATTATAAGTGACCATGGTACTGAGATAAAAAACAATACTATGGATAACTTCTTTGAGGATAAAGGAATTTCTCACAACTTTTATTCAGTGAGAACTCCTCAGAAAAATGGGGTCGCTGAAAGGAGAAATCGAACAATCATTGAGGCTGCTCGATCAATGCTCAGCGAGTCCCATCTCCCTACAAAATTTTGGGCTAAAGTTGTCAACACCATTTGTTTCACTCAAAACCGGTCGCTGATCGTTAAGAGGTTCAAGAACACAGCATGAACTTTTCCATGGCAGAAAGCCTTCTGTTAGCTTTCTACATATCTTTGGTTGCACGTGATATATTCTCAACAATCATGATCAACTAGGAAAGTTCGGTCCCAAAGCTGATGAAGAAATCTTTCTTGGATATTCATCAGTGTCCAAAGCCTTCAGAGTATTCACCAAACGCCGACAGACGATAGAAGAAACTATTCTTGTCACATTTGATGAATCTCAATCAGCTAATTCAAAACCCATCTTAAATGATGAAGATGAATTAGAAAACTGGATGTTCTCTCATTATGGACAAACTGAAGCTTCCGTCAGCGTTCCTCTCAACATTGAAGCCCCAGAAGCTGAAGATGATCCATTAATCATTCCAGTTGCAGCTAGTCACACCAACGTGTCTTTTTCAAAGATTGTTGTTATGCCTATTAGTTGTGTTCCTCCTTTTAATTCAAACACTAAACAATCAGTGAATGAAATGCCTTCAGCATCTGAACCTATTTCAGTCGCTGAATCTGAGGCTTCTTTAGCAATTGTTCCAATCGCTGAAAACACTGCAGCTGAAGCCTCATCCACTGTTCCTGAACTTCTCTACTTAGATGATAATCCTCTACCAGCTCAACGATGGACTAAAGACCATCCAATTCATCAAATTCTTGGTGATCCAAGTGCAGGTATTCAGACTCGTCGTGGTTTAGGTAATATCTGTCTCTTTGTCAATTTTCTCTCTTTAGTTGAACCCAAGAAGATCAGTGATGCTATCTCAGACCCTAGTTGGGTCATTTCCATGCAAGAGGAGCTCATTGAGTTTGATAGGAACAAAGTCTGGTACCTTGTCCCACGTCCATCTGACAAAACAGTGATAGGCACCAAATGGGTCTATCACAACAAGTTAGATGAAGAAGGTGTGGCAACCTGTAACAAGACTCGACTTGTTGCTCAGGGTTATAGACAAGAAAAAGGGATCGACTATGATGAAACATTCGCACTAGTGGCCAGACTCGAAGCAATTCGACTCTTTCTAACCTTTGCTACCTATAGCGACTTCAAAGTCTACCAAATAGATGTAAAGAGTGCTTTCTTCAATGGAAAACTTCAAGAGGAAGTATAGGTTGAACAACCTTAAGGGTTTCTTGACCCTAAGTATCCAAACCACGTCTATCGTTTGGATAAAGCTCTTTATGGGTTGAAACAGGCTCCCCGTGCCTGGTATGATACCCTCTCCTCATTTCTCATCTCTGGGAAATTTGTTCATGGAAAGATTGACCAGACCTTATTTCTTAGGAAAGTTAAAGGTCATATCATTCTAGTCCAAATATATGTCKATGATATTATTTTTGGCTCCACTAATCCCTCTTTGTGTTTTTGATTCGTTGATCACATGAAGAAAGAATACCAGATGAGTATGATGGGAAAACTAACCTTCTTTTTAGGTCTCCAGATCAAGCAATCAGATAAAGGTATCTTTATCAATCAAAGTAAGTATGTCTGTGACATGCTAAAGAAGTTTGATTTATCTAATAGCTCATCTATGAAGACTCCAATGGCTCCTCCACTCTCTTAACAAGGATCCAAATGGAAAGCCTGTAAACGTAACTGTTTATAGAAGAATGATCGGCTTCCTGCTATATCTCAGAACTAGTCGGCAAGATATCATGTATTCTACTTGCTTATGTGCACGATATCAATCTGAACGTAAGGAATCCCATCTGATCGTTGTAAAACGCATCTTCAGATACCTAAAGGGAACTCCTAACTTAGGTCTCTAATGCCCTAACGGTTTAGGTTTTGACCTAATAGGTTATTCAGATAGTGATTTTTAGGTTGTAAGATCGATAGGAAAAGCACCACTAGAGGCTGTCAGCTTCTAGGTGGAAATTTGGTGAACTGGACAAGTAAGAAGCAAAACTCAGTGTCCACATCAACCGCGGAAGCTAAATATGTAGCCGCTGGAAGTTGTTGTGCGCAAGTTCTTTGGATGAAAAACCAGCTGAACGACTACGATCTTCAGTTCACAAAGATTCCTATTTATTGTGATAGCACCAGTGCTATTGAAATCGCAAACAACCCTGTACTTCACTCCAAGACCAAACATATAGAGATCATATATCATTTTATCAGAGATCATGTTATGAATGGTGATATTGAATTTCACTTTGTTCCAACTGGTTATCAACTCGCTGACTTTTTCACCAAGCCTCTTGATGAGACAAGATTTAACATCTTGATTAGCGAACTGGGGATGCTAAACGCTAAAGAATAATTTTCTTCAGCTATACGCATCAATCAGTAAGTGAACTGATTCAGTGCTCTATCTCTATCACTAAACTCTTGAGTAAATATATCTATTCTCTCTAAGGTATGTATATTTGTTCTTTTTCTTAGAACTTAAAATTATCACTGAAGCTTTTCTTCTTCAATGAGCAAAATGTTCTAAAAGTTTGTTCCAGTGATAATTTCACTCGCTGAACAAATTTATAAGTAAGTGTATCTCTTTTATACTTGTCTTCTCCTAAAATCAAAATGATCACTGAACCTTTTTACCTTCAGTGATTCAAATGTTTTTAAATGTCAGTTTTGGTGATTCTCTTATAACTGACACTGAAGTTTCTTATGAAAATATTATTCTAAGTTATTTTCAGTTCTTAAAACAGAATCATCACTGAAGCTTCTCTTCTTTAGTGATCACAATGTTTTAAAAGGTTTTTGTTCAGTGATTGTCTTATCACTGAATGTGACTCTTCAAATTTCTTAAAACCTTTTTGTTTTAAAAGAAATAGTTAATGAACCGTCTTATTGACGACATTCTCTGTTACCAATACGAATCGCTTTGAGACGCACAAAAAGGTCTGACAGACGCGACCTGCTTTATCTTCCATCCAATCATGGATGAAAATGTGCCATATTTCTCATCATGGCATTTCCTCAACCATCGTATTTTCCTCTCTCCTATTTCTTTTCTATCTCCTCCTACCTATAACTATGGGATCTCTTCCCTCATATTTTCTTTACGCTTACAAAAATCTTTGACGAACCTCAGCCAAAAAGACTTTGCAAGCAAGAACTCTTAAGAACACTCAAATCCTTCAACCTTCTTCCAAAGAACTCTAAGGTTGATAAACTTATTTACATTTTGAACTGTTCTCCTCCTTTTAATGAAACAAATGTTTGAGATTTTAAGAACCTTGTTCTCTTAAAACCTAAACAGAAAGATTAATAACACATTCTTATTCATGGTTATAATCTAGTTTCAAAACACTAATGTACTTGAAAAACCCTAATATCTCATTTATGGATTTTTAAAAAGAAATTTTATTGTTCTAGAACTTAAGAAGATCACAATAAATCTTGGACTACTAATATAAATTTTTTCTCCTTCCTATTTCTTAACCAAAAACAGAAAATGGCTGCCAAGGACATGAACTTTACTTTGGAAGACATCTCCTTCACGGCCAATAACCACATTGTCTTGTTGGACATTCGCACCAACAAAACCATCTACGAGGATGCTGCTGCCTTCCTACGTATGTCCCCAATCGCCTATTCTCTCAACCATGAACCTGTCATGGTTAGGGAGGCCCTTCAGCAGTTCTGGATGAATACTGAGGTGGTGCAAGAGGAAGATAAGAACGGTCATCGGGTGGAGAAAATCTCCTTCACCTTCAACAGGATGACTGTTAGCTTTGGTGTGACCACTCTAAGGCACGCTCTTTGATTCCTAAAGATTCCCTTCGCCAACGAACTCTCTACTGCTGAGATTATTGCCTGCCTCGATGACATTAGATACCAATGGCCAATGAAGAAGGACCCCAGCGAGCTCCTCAAATCCCTCTCCAAGATCGAGAAAACCCGCATGTCAGTAGTCTGGAAGTTCCTATTCTCGCACTTCATCCAAAGTATGGGTGGAAGGACTGGTGGCCAGGATCAGGCTTCAAGAGTCGCCCTCACCATTGGCGTCTCAGTGATCCAATGCCGCCTGATAAACTTTGTTGCCGTCATCTTCGACGACCTGGCGCTTAAGCTAAACAAGCGTCAGAGGGAGAAAGTGGTGCCCTACACTAGGTTCTTGTCGATGGTCTTTGCCAAGATCTTTGGCGACAAGTACTCCAAGAAAGGTAATCTTCCTGTCTGTAGGCTTGGATCCAGGATTCTAGATCACAAGCTCAAGGAAGAAGATGTTGCACTATCTTCAATGGTGCAATACTCTTCATTTCCCCCTTCTCCTTCTTCGGTGGTCAAGACACGAGAAATCCCCCCAAGTCTAACCCAGCCACCACAACCATTTCTTCCAAACGCCCATCTCAACCAACTCTTGGTTCTCCTTCGAGGACCAAAAAGGCCAAAAAGGGGACTACCACATCTCTTGCTGTTACCTCTCAGAAGGTCTCAGCTATTGAAAAGAGCCTTACCCCCGAGGCACTTTCAGTTAGCCATCCTAGCTCTTCAATGATTCCTGATATCACTGTCGTATCAATGACACCTCTCCTAACCGCCTCAGTGACTCAAATCATTGAAGATGTGAATATCAGCGCAACCACCGCCAAACACTCACTTTCAGTCTCAGCCATATTCTCCTCCCCTTCATTGTTGGTCTCAACACGTGTCGATGAGTCATCAGTGTCAGTCCTCCCTGATGATGAGACATTCACCACTGAACTTGAGGTAGCTCTTCTCGAAGCTCCTCAACATACTGGTGCTCATCCTCATGAGTGCACCATGGAGCAAACTAGAGTTAATCCTTTAGATAACACTAAAGACCCCTCAGGTACTCCACAGTCCTAACCCTTTGTTTCCTCTAACCTAGAGCTTCTATATGCTCACTCACATTCTTTTTTAGGTCTGTCTAAGGCCCAGGCCATGGACGAAGAGGAGTATGACATGGCAACGGGCGTGAAGCTGGTCATCCCAACCGTCGAGACTGTCTTTATCAAGATGGACGAGGTTCATAAGGACATGTCTCATAAAGATGAAGTTGCTGCGGACCTCTCAGCCGTCAGGGCTGAAGTCCAACGACATGAAAAGCCAGTTCTCCTCTCTTCAAGAGGCTGCACGAGCAAACACTAAGGCCATTGCTGCTCTCACAAGCAGGGCTGATGACACACAGGCTCACTCTCTTTAGCAAGCGGAGCTGCTACAATAAGTCCTGGTTGCTCTTTGTCAACCAGCACCAATGATTGCTCCATCCTTTACCGTTGATGACCGCGCTTAGCTTCATGAAGTGCGTGAAGCGACGAATAATCTAGACAGCGTTCTCACCAGGCTAGAATAAATGATGGTCCTTCAACTCCACAATGTTGACCAACTATCTGGCGTATTCTCTCAAGCCATCACTAGAGAGGGGGAGATAAGGTCTAACGCTGGACCATCTGCTACTGCCGCCCCTGCTGAACCTGTTGTTCTAGAAACCCATGATGCTGAAGCTGAAGCTCCTAGAGGTGAAGCTGAAGCTGAGGATGTCTGTGATATCACAGCCTCCAGTGAAGCTGCTATAACTGAGGAAGTTGATGTCGTTCGAGCTGAATCTAGTAACGAGAACCTTCCTATCACCTTTGCACCTGTTGCTAGTGATGTGGAAGATGAAGATGAAGACGATGAAGATGAGGAAGGTGATTCTCTTGACCTTCCTGACTCTGGAAGCGACTTGGATGACGATGATGATGATGACGAAGAAGACTTCACCATCCAGTACCAGCGTCCCGCCACTGCCACCAAAAGAGTTTCCCTTAGGGATTTCGCATCCTTGGGGGAGTAAAAGGAAGAAGGGCCTACTCCAAAAGTTAACCAGGGCCTTAAGTCGAAAGGCAAAGGCGTTGCTGAAGAAGGGAATCTTAAGGTATTATTCAATCCTCTTGAACCCTTGTCTGAAGATTCCGCATCTCAAGTAATCGTCAGTTCCCTGTACCAACTTGATATTCTCTCTACTACATGCGGTCGGCTGGAGGAATGGGTCCCTGAGAACCCTACCCCCAACACTCCTACTGATCAGCAGATGACTCAGCTCAGGGAGTCACTTGACCAAACTAGAGTAAAAATCCCTCTTCGTACCTCTAGTTGTGGCGAGTTCGACTTCCTAACCGAAGCTGAAAGACTCGAGGCCCTAAGAGTTGAGGAAGAACTTGCTATCCAAAAGAAGCAGACTGAGGATAGCTTAAAGCTGGCCAAGTCTCTAGATACACAAGTTCTTCCCAAGAGAAAATCCAAAAAGATGGTGAACGCCGTCCATGCCCAGGCTAAGCTTCTATATATTGCAGAGGTTGAACGTAAGAAGAACCTGAACCTGGCCGAACGGGACAAGCGTTGGACCGAAGCTAGTATCAACAAGAGGATCAGCCCTCACCCAATCAAGTACGTCAGCATCAACGGACGATCAAAAGACGGTGGGTTACTGCTCTCCATGCTCATCACCAGGGATAATCTCGAGGTCGTGACCGAGTATCCTTCCTACCTTGGCGAAAATGGTTATAGCAAATGGCTGGAGATCTGACAATCCATTTGGCGCTCAAAGTCCAGACATAAGACGATTATCGAAGACATTATCAGAAAGTTGATCAAGACGGTGTCCACATATGTCGCAGTCCCTGAAACAGATGATCAAATCACGAAATCTTGTGAATAAAAAAGATTCACAATCCAAAAACGCATACAACGATCATCTTTTTAACACACAGACATTCAAAAGTGAAAGATTTGAGTAGAGATTTATGAAAAAATGTTATGAACACTTCAAGAACATGTTATAAAGATGAAGAATAGAATACGAATTTCCAGAAAATTATGCAACTTTTTGATGAAATCTTTAACCAAAATCATGCATCAGGATCTGATACCATTTGATAGTCCCAATCTTCAATCAATCTTCATGAATCATTCAAGAACATCAAGATAAATGGCAATCTTCATGATATGGGTTTAGAGAGAAAAAGTCAACTGGTCAATGATAGTATTATTTCACTAACTCTCTCTCAATTACACGTAATGTTACAATTACGCTCCTTCTACTAAAACTCCCTTACAAGACCTATTTATAGGTCAAACTAGAAATAGAAAAGTCAAAGTCAAACTCGTGACTTACAAAGTCAAACAATCTAGAAATACAAATATAGACTTTCAAGAATGAATACAATTAACACTAAAATTCAATCCTAAATGTAGTGAAGATAGTGGTGGTGGTGGTTATGTTGGAGGTGAGGTGACAATGAATGGTGGTGGCCAATGGTGGTCGTGGAGGTCATGCAGGAGGTTGTTGCAGTAGATGAGGAGTTGAAGGTGGTGAACGATGGTGAACGATGGTAGTGGTGGTGGAAATGGATGGTGGTGGTCGGTGGTCGATGATTGTGGAGGCGGTGGAGGATGTTGTTGTAGTGGAAGAGGAAGCGGAGGTGGCCATCGGTGACCGCCGGTAGTGGTGGCGGCGGCTGAAACTAGCGATGATGACCATTAAAACAAATATCATATTAATGTTATATATCAAACTAGGGTAGATTAGTAATATTTTAGTTTGTATCCCATTCTTGTCCCTTTTTGTTCCACCTATTTTGGTGGAACAAGAAAAAACCTATTTTGTCCCATGCTATCCCACCTTGTCCCAGTTCTTATCCCTGTTCCATGTCGCTCCAAACGTGGGACAGTGACTTCTTGTTTTGTCCCCTGCTGCACCAAACATGGGACAATGAGTTTTGTCCCATCCTGTCCTGTCCCGTCCTATATACCAAATGCAGCCTTAGTGATCAAAATGTTTTAAAAGTTTGTCTTAATGATTCTTTCATTCACTGAACATTTTTGTGTAAGTATATCTCTTTTATACTTATCTTTTCTTAAAAATCAAAATGATTACTGAACCTTATTCATATAAGTGATTCAAATGTTTTTAAATGTCAGTCTCAGTGATTCTCTTATCACTGACACTGAAGTCCTTATGAAAATATATTCTAAGTTATTTTCAGTTCTTTATCTTAAACTTAATCATCACTGAAGCTTTCCTTCTTCAGTGATTAAAATGTTTTAAAAGGTTCATTCAATGATCTTTTTATCACTGAATGTGACTCTTCAAATTTTTTAAAAACCTTTTCGTTTTTAAAAGAAATAGTAAATGAACCGTCTTAACGCGCAATGCTTTGGGACGCGCAAAAAGGCCTAATACACGCGACCTCATTTATTACCATCCAATCATGGATGAGAACTTGTCATATTTCTCATCATGGTCTTTCCACAACCGTCGTATTTTTCCTCTCTCCTACTTTTATTCTCTCTTATCGTACCTATAAATATGGGATTTCTTCCTCATATTTTTATTTACGCTTTCAAATATCTTTGACGAAACTCTGCTCAAAAGATTAGCAAGCAAGAACTCAAACTTTCGACCTCCTTCTCTACTCTAAGGTCGATATTCTTTTTTGTTACTTAGAACTGTTTTTCTTCTTTCTATGAAACACATTTTTGTCATTTTTAAGAACTTTGTTCTCTTAAAATACAAACATAAAGATCAATAATACATTCTCCTTCTTGGTTATGATCTTGTTTCAAAAACTATATTCTACTTGAAAAATCCTAATATCTTATTATGGATTTTTCAAAAAAAGTTTTACTTGTTCTAAAACATAAGACGTTTAACAAATCTGGGACTACTAACAACTGTTTTCTATCTTATTCTCTTACCAAAAACAGAAAAATGGTTGCAAAGAACGTCAACTTTTTTATTGAAGACATCTCCTTAAAGGCTAACAATCTTGTTGCCTTGTTGGACATCCCTTCAAACAAAACAAAGTACGATGACGCTGTTGCTTTCCTCAAGATGTCCCCTATTTCCTTTGCTCTTAACCGTGAACCTATCATGGTTAATGAGGCCCTTCAGCAATTCTGGTTTATTGCTGAAGTGGTGCAGGAAGAAGACAAGCAAGGCATACAGGTGGAGAAAATCTCCTTCACCTTCAACCGCATAACTGTCAACTTTGGTGTCACTACCGTAAGGCACATGCTACGTTTCCCCAAGGGTCTCTTCGACAGCGAACCCTCTACCTCCGAGATCATAGCTTGTCTTGACGCCATTGGCTATCAATGGCCACTAAAGAGGAACATGTTAGACCCCATCACTTGTATTTGTGAAAGTAATGAAAAACATAAAAGTGTGAAAGAGCAGAAGGCTGATGGAAGACTCTCAAGGAAAAACTCTAAGTGTCCAATACAACCAGAGATGCGATGAAGGTCCATAGGTGTGATGAACTGCGCATCTTCATAACCCCTCTGGTTACCAACACTTGGAGTTTTCCACAACAGTTCAACCAGAGGTATTCGATCAAGAAGACCACAAGACTCATGGTTGAACATGCCATCAAGAAGACAGTTGGAGATGACAAATCGACAGCGGGATTCTCCTTACTTTACTTAGCTTTATTTAGTTTCCATAATTCTAGATTGCTTTCTTTCCATAAGCAATCTCTATATTTAGATTACTAGTATAAATAGGCTTTATCATTTTTGTAACCATTTACACTTTCCAACCAATCATTTGAAGAATAGTGAATCATTTGACACTCAAATACCTTCTTGAATATTCATGTGTGTTCTTCACTATTTTTCCATCCACACGATATATTTAAGTTATTCATAACTTGAATATTCGTGTTATTGACAGATATGAGATCAACAATTGGTATCAGAGCTAATTGATTGCTTTTCAATAAAAACAATCAAATTAAAAATCTCTCAATTTTTCACCCATTCGAATTCATACTCTTCTTCTCCAAAAAGCGTGTTCTTTCTCTTCTAAAAATTCTCAATGGCCAATTAGAATTCTGCATACAGTGTGGGTTCCCTCACCAAACCTCCAACTCTTCAAAGAGAAGAGTATCCATAATGGAGGATAAGAATGGTAAACTTCCTGGAGGGGATGGACAAGAATCTCCTCAGATCCATCATGGAAGGCCCGTATGTTCCTCAGACTCTTGTTCCAAGTCCCTGGAACAAGCACTACTACAAAAGTTGCTGCTTACTACATGGCAAAAGATGAAAAGAACTGGGATGAAGATGACCTTCAACATGTAGAGGCAGATAGGAAGGCTAAGAGGCTGATCATTATGGCTATCCCGAATGACATCTTCCAATATCTCAATGCTTGTACAACAGCAAAGGAGATATGGGATGAACTAGCGAGCCAACTGAAAGGAGGTGCGAAGACGAAGAAAAATCATAGCACGCAATGCCTCAACGAATACACTAATTTCAAGGCTCTTCCTGATGAACCGATTCAAAAGACCTATGATCGTTTCAATACATTGATCAATCAAGGTCGCCGAAATGACATCGCTAGGACGAAAGAAATGAGTGGACTCAACTGTCGATGTCCCTCCAAGCAAATCAGGACTTAGACAGTTGGTCGCTTCATGACGTCTATGGAACTCTTGCTGCTCAAGAGAAGGACATAATGAAGAGGAAGGTGTCCATAGACGGCCCCTCACCCTTGCTGCAGAAGAAAAGGAAGTTACAAGGAGCTCTTCCAGAGAACACAGAAGGAAAAACAAGAAGGCACTAGTAGTGGAGTCAGAATCAGAAGAAGAACCATCTGACTCTGATAATGACCTCAAAGCTGTTACCAAGTCTCTGGCCTTGATAACTAAACAGTTCCAGAACGAGTTTATCAAGAAGCCTTATGAAAGAAGAGACTCCAGAAGGAAGAAGTACCAGCCTACATATGATCAGAAGCCGATGAAGTTTCATCAGAAGGATGAAAGAAGAGAAGGAAGAGAAGAAAGAGAGGAACGAAGAGAGGACAGAAGAGAAGGAGACGGAAGAAAAGATGGTATTCGCTGCTACAAATATGGGAAGATAAGTCACTTTTCAAAAGAATGCAGAGGACAACTGGTAAAGGATGCTGACTATTACAAAAAAAAATACAAGTACAATCTTAAGGAGCAAAGCCTGATGGACGAAAAATAAAATTGGGTGTCCGATTCTTCGTCTGATGAAGAAGACAAGGCACTCATATGCCTCATGGCCAGGTCCAATGCAGAATCTACCTCTGACTCCAATGACCAGGTATGTGACCCTTCCATCGATGAAACCAACTTTGCTCCAACAGAGCTAGAGTTAAGGGTCATGAATCTTTCAGAAGATTTTCTCAAACTTTAAGAAAAACTAAATTTTGAAAAATCTGAAAGGTAAAAGCTGAAAAAGAAGTCAGTTTCTACAAAAGAGAAACTGATCTTCTCACTAAAGAAAAGGCTGAATTGGTAAAAGAAAAAACTCGCATTGCATCGCTTAAAAAATCAGAGGAAGATTTGGTAAAAGAAAAAACTTGCATTGCATCGCTTAAAAAATCAGAGGAAGAAAAACTTCTAGATCTAAACAAGAGGATAACCAAAGATTTAGAGAAGAAGGTAAAGGCCTTAAAGGAATCTGAGGCATAAAGACTTAACTCAATGGCTCTTAAGGATTTCTTTCAAAAGGAAAGGAAGATTCTTCATCAGAAGCTTCAAACCAATGAACTCCTGATGAAGAAATACAAAGATGCCCAAGATGTATATGAAAAACTTAATGATCAAAAGGATTACCAAGGGATTGGATTCAATGATCTTGACTCTTTCATCGAAACCAAGAAATCCACCCTTGAATCCATTTTCAAACTTGGATGTATTCAAAAACACGACTTTTTCCCAAAACCCAAAACAAACTTCAAAAGGGTTAAAGTAAATGGAAAAATTATTCTCTTGAAGCAAGACTTTGAGAATGTGGTGCATGAGAGTAGCACATTTAAGAATTCTTATGAAAAGGATGATGCCTCCAAACCAGAGACCGGTGGAAACCTTATGGTTAAACCAGAGCCTCTGGTTATCAATCCCACAAGTTCATCAGCAAGTGTTGTCAATGGAACAGAGAATCTTAGTAAGGAACCATCATCTGATGGATCGATGAATAATCCAAGTGACATTGGAAGTTCATCTAAGAAATCAGAAGCAATGGAACTCCCAACAGATCATTCTGAACCATCAACCTCAAAACCCATCGCTCCCAAAAACATCCATAAAAATTTTAATTTTGAGAAATCTGCGAGAGACTTTCTTGATTTTGACTCTAAAGAAGAAATAGTATGTGAATCACCAGGGATCATTGAGGATATGAAACCTCAAACTTTCAAAACCCCAATGAAATCTGATATTGTAGAACCTATGAAAGCTTAAGACAAAGGAAAAGAAAAACTGAATAATGTTAAGTTTGCCAACGATACTTCACATGGCCCAAGCCCTTCATCTAAATTCATTAAGTTTACTCGTGAACAGAAACAGAAGTGGCCCATCTCTGAAAATTCTAACCTGCACTTTTCTTCTCCTTCACCTAAAGAGAAGAAGCCCATCCTCAGGAAAAAAGTAAAGCCCATGCCTGCCCCTTCAAAAAAAAATATGCACTAGATAGGAGGTTTGTAAAAACAACCAATGCTAGGATAGAATTTTATCCTCTGTTTTTACTTCTTCTTCATCGAATAAAAAGAAAGTCAAACATTCTTGTGCAAAAACTCCCAACTACCAATGTTTAACTCTTTTACAAAACCTGAGGAATGACATGTTAAATTATTGCTGCATGTTTTCTAAACACGTCTATCGCTACAACAATGCTCAAACTCATGAAAATGTGAAAAAGCCCAAGCCTACAAAGGCCAAGGGCGATGAAACTAAACCCAAGCCTGCAAAGCCTAAGGGTTATGGAAATTAGCCCAATTCCAAGAGGGCTGATGAAAAGAAAAAGGTCGTATCCCGGACTAACAAACGAGGACCCATTATGAAATGGGTACCTAAAAACCATTAACTTGTCCTGCAGGACCAACATGTGCAACCATGGTAAATGGATTCAGGTTGCTCCAGGCACATGACTGGTGATAAAAGTCAGCTGTCCTTCTTCATCGAAAAATCTGGAGGTTCTGTTACTTTTGGAGACAACAGCAAGGGAACCATCAAGGGATACGACACTCTCATCAAAGGCAACATCTCCATTGACAAAGTGGCTTATGTTGAAGGTCTAAAGCATAACTTACTAAGCATAAGCCAGTTCTGCGACAAGGGTCTTGAAGTCAGATTTCACAAAGGTTTCTCTGTCATCGAAACAAAGCCCGGCCAAACCATCATCAAGGTGAAGAGAGAAGGAAACCTTTATCTTCTGGACTTTCATTCCTCTGTGGGTCAAGACACATTCTGCCTTGTCTCCCATAAGAGTTATGAAAATTGGTTATGGCACCAGAAATTTTCACACTTTGATGTCTTCATGAACTTAGCCAAACAGAAGCTGGTCAAAGGGATTCCTGATCTCAACTTTGAAAAATATCACCTATGCTCAGCCTGCGAGATGGGGAAGCTGAAACGGGCCTCCCACAGAACTAAGTCAGAAACCTCTTTCTTCAAGCCCTTAGACATGATCCATATCGACCTCTGTGGGCCTATCTCTACACAAAGCCTCTCGGGAAAGAAGTACATCCTCGTACTTATTGATGAATACTCCAGATACACATGGGTTGAATTCGTAAAGAGAAAATCAGACGTTCCTGACCTCCTCATCGGGGTGATGAAAAGGCTCCAAGTGCTTCTATAATGCAAACTTATCAAGGTTAGAAGTGACAATGGAACATAATTTAGAAATGCCAAAATTGATGAATATCTCATCAGTGAAGGCATCTCACAGAACTTTTCAGCAGCCAGAACTCCACAGCAAAATGGAGTAGCAGAGCGAAGGAACAAAACCCTAGTAGAAACAGCAAGGACCATGCTCGCTTTATCTGAGTTACCCATCACCTTCTGGCCCGAAGCCATTTCCACTACATGCTTCACCCAGAACCAATCAATCATTAACAAGAGGCACCAGAAGACACCATATGAACTCATCAACTAACGACGTCCAAATGTGAAATATTTCCATATCTGTGGGTGTAAATGCTTTGTACTCAATAATAGGGAATATCTTGGAAAATTCAACAAGAAGGCTGATGAAGGAATATTTCTGGGTTACTCTCAAACTGCCAAGGCCTACAGAGTGTTCATCAGAAGGACAAAGATAGTCACCGAAAGCATCAATGTGTCCTTTGATGATTGTTCACCAATGACTTCTAGACACAACAGTTTAGGACTCGGTCTATCAAATAGAGCCTCTGATTCATCACTGAGCAAACCCAATGAATCAGAGTTGGCTCATTTATTTGAAAACATCTTCGAAGAAGTAGTCTCTAGACAAGCACCCATTGAAGAACCCTCTTCCAGAGTCGATGAAGAACATGAAGTCTCCAATGTTGAAGGTACAACTCTTTCTGAAACTCATATTACTTCACCCTCTGCTTCATCTGTGTCTTTAAAACCAGAGCATCACTCTGGAGATGATCTATTTGAGGGGGAGCAAGCAGTTCCATTAGTCGATGAAGATCTGCATCCTGTTGCTCCAGAACCTCAATCTTGCACCAAATGGACAAAAGACCACCCTCATCACCAAATCATTGGTAATCCATCATCCGGTGTCAAGACGAAATCTGCTACTACAAATGAATGCCTCTTCGCCAATTTTCTGAGTATGATCAAACCAAAGAAGATTTCTGATGCCCTACAAGATCCAAACTGGATAGATGCCATGCAAGAGGAGCTACTCCAGTTTGAGAGAAACAAAGTATGGTCCCTCATGCCTCTACCCAAAGGGAAGACGGCTATAGGAACCAAATGGGTCTTCAGAAACAAGAAGGTTGAAGATGACATAGTTGTAAGAAACAAGGCCAGGCTTGTTGCCAAGGGCTACTGCCAGGAAGAAGGGATTGACTACGATGAAACATTAACTCCCGTTGCCAAACTTGAAGCATAAGAATATTCCTTGCCTATGCAGCTCACAAAGGTTTCAAGGTCTATCAGATGGATGTCAAGTCTGCCTTCCTTAATGGAATACTTCAAGAGGAAGTATATGTGTAGCAGCCCCCTGGGTTCAAAAATCCAAAGCATCCAGACTATGTCTATTTTTTTTGACAAAACCCTCTATGGGCTGAAGCAAACACCCAAGGCCTGGTATGATACACTCTCTACCTTTCTAATTGCCAATGGATTCGAAAAAGGTACCATCGACATAACTCTCTTTCTCAAGAAACACAAAGATGATATTTTACTTGTTGAAATATATGTGGACGACATCATTTGATTCTACCAATGCTAAATTTTGCAAAAAATTCTCAGAACTGATGAAAAGCAAATTTGAGATGAGTATGATGGGAGAACTCAGTTTCTTCCTTGGTCTTCAAATAAAACAAACTTTAGAAGGATTTTCATCAATCAGTCCAAATATGTAACTGACCTTCTAAATAAATACTCTCTCTCAAATTCATCATCGATGAGAACACCAACGGCTACAGGAGCTAAGTTGTTTGCTGATCCATCAGGAAAATCTGTGAATGTAACAACCTACAGAGGCATGATTGGATCACTCCTGTATCTAACAGTTAGTAGACCAGATATTATGTTTGCTACATGTCTTTGTACAAGGTATCAAGCTAATCCTAAGGAATCTTATCTCTCTACGGTCAAGAGGATCTTTAGATACCTCAAAAGAACCCTTCATTGGGTCTCTAGTATCCTAAATACTCTGGCTTTGATCTAATAGCCTATACAGATGCAGATCACGCAGGTTTCAAGCTTGATAGAAAGAGTACGTCTGGAAGTTGTCAACTCTTGGAGGACAAGCTGGTAAGTTGGACATCCAGAAAACAGAATTGTGTTTAAACCTCTAGAGCAGAAGCAGAATGTGTTGGTGCTGCTAGTTGTTGTTCACAAGTTCTCTGGATGAAGACCCAACTGAAGAACTATGGATTCCAATATGAAAAGATTCTCATCCTCTGTGACTCCAAGAGTGTCATTGCTATCTCTGCAAATCCTGTGTAGCATTCCAAGACTAAGCACATCGATGCCATATATCATTTTCTCAAAGATCATGTAGAAAAGAGAACAATAGAGATGTATTTTGTTTCTACAGAGATTCAACTTGCTAACATTTTTACAAAAGCACTCAATGAGAAAAGATTTCTATTTCTTGTCAGCAAGATGGGTATGTTGAATCTGACCACTTAGAGGCAATCTATCTTTTCAAACCAGAGATCCTCAATATCTCTTGGTTATGCCTAAAAGTGATACATTAAAATGGCCCTCATAACCAAGTGCTCTAAAACAGAGCTTCTGGTTCTAAAGACTAGAGCATCTGGCCAACTAAAAATGCTTGTTTATATTTGGCCAAAATTGCACTCTCTTTGGAACTAGAGCCCCTCTGGTCCAAAGAATGTATTTTGTGTTTTTCACTAAGTACCTCCCTTCCCAGCCAGAGCCTCTGGTTCTATAGACCAGAGCCTCTGATTCCAAGTCTTTGAGACCAAAGCCACTCTGGTCCAGTTTGGTCTCCCCTCGTTCATTTCCTCATGCATTTAACTTAATCATTTTATTTATTTGGCAACTAGAGCCTCTGGTTCCAAAGACCAGAGCTTTTGGATTCCTAGTTCTTTGAGACCAGAGCCCCCTCTGGTCCAACTTGGTCATTATAAGGTATCTTATCCTTGAATTGTCATTACTTTTTGCATCATCCATGCAATCAGAGCCTCTGGTTCTAAAGACCAGAGCCTCTAGATTCTAAGTCTTTGGAACTAGAGACCCTCTGGTCCCATAGACCCATCATCTTAACCATCATTCATATCACTTTGCACCATCATTCACAACCAGAGCCTTTAGTTGTCTAGACCAGAGCTCCTGGTCATCACTTTCAACTCCCTTATTGGTTCTAGGGGGAGTTTTCACTAATTGCACATCCCCATGCATCATTTGAGGGGGAGTTTTGCACTTCACATTCATCTTTAAATATCCAAATTGAGCCAAACATACCTCTAGTTGTACATCCCCATTCAACTAGAGACCCTCTGGTTCAATAGCTTGGTTCTTTATGCTTGCATTATCCCACCCAGAGCCTCTGGTACGTCTATCCAGAGCCTCTGGATCACATAAGTGCTATATTAATGAAGTTTTTCATCCCTTGCATTCAACCAGAGACCCTATGGTCCTTCATAAACGGTATGTTTTACATCTAAGGGTTTAAAATGATCCCCTAGAGCCTCTGGTTCGTCTATCCAGAACCTCTGTTTCATAAAACCTAACTGTTGACCCTCTCTCTCAGTGATTTGATGATAATCTCTTTTATCTATCGATGTAATTTTGTTTCTATATTTTCARTTCCAGCGATCATACACTGAGTATGTTCAGTGATCGCTGAGAAGCTTGTTTTACAAATCTCAGAGACAAACAATACTTCAAGAAGACAACACTCACACCAAAGAACCTTCAGCGAATGTCGAAGACTGAAACTCTAGATTAGAGACTGGCGAGTACATGATCTTAAGCGGTATTCAGTGATTAC
>NC_037530.1:25659324-25666506 GCF_001531365.2 Cynara cardunculus var. scolymus
TGCAATGAAGATTTAAAGATAAGGATGAAATCATCACATCAATAATGACAGCTGGAGATGACGCATCAATAGCTAGATTTATAGTTTATCTTGTAAATAATGATTATCCATGTAAAAGATAAACATTAGCTGTTAGCTAGAATATTTGCTAGAAAGTAGTAATAGTTAGTTATCTTAGCATTAGCTAACTAGTATAAATAGACGACTAGGTCTATTGTAAAAAGCGCGCACATGTGAAAAATCCTCTTAGTGTTTTACGTTTTATCAATAAAGTAAAACCTTTGAAGCTCAAATTGTTCTTTAATATTCATATATTAATTTTGAGTCTTCTTAACTTTCTTCATAAAAATTATTATAATCTGGTTATTCGTAACTAAGTTCTAAGTGTTATTGAGAGATCTGGGATCAACATAGGTTTTTATCACCTTATCTTTCCGCAAACAATCTTGTAAAATCCGTATTGATCTTATTTATCAATATATATTTTATGTGTTCATTATGTGAATTAGGTGATAGCATGCATGTTGTCTTAAAGATAAATGCATGAATTATGTGCACATGTGTGGTAATTTGATATTATCCATGCATGTGGAAATTTTATAGGCGGTTATATGATAAAATAATATGTGGGAATATTATTATAATCCAAACCTTCATGGTTAAGAAAGGTTGATTATAAAACATTATCTTTCCACCGCCTAATGATTTTATATTGAAAGATATTCATCACCGCCTCATCCTAAGTATAAATGAAAGAGGATAAGGTAAAAACCTTATCAGTTCACTATTTTACAAAATATACATGAGAAATTTAAAGGCGGTGAAAGTGTTCTAGAAGGAGTTCTTGAAAAATATTCTTGAAGAATATTGTTGTTTAAAGATTCTGTTATTTGCTGCGTGATAATCTGCAGAATCTGTTATTTTAAGGTGAGTTTTTGAATTACTATCAGTTTACAAACTGTGAGTTTTTATCTGCTGATTGATCTTGAAAACTATTGAGTATTGATGGTTTGAAATTTAAAAGAATTTGGTAAAGCTGTTCTAATCAGCTTAAAGAAAATAGTTCGTAATTTTGAAGTTTGAAATTGTTTTGGAATGATTAAAGCAAAAACTGTGTTTTAATAGTTTTGGGATATGATATCCTTTGTTGAGGATTTAAAGAGGAATAAATGATTTGAGAAATCATTTATAGAACATATTATTCTAAAGCTTGAAAGGTTTTGAATATAAACCTATTTTGAGATTATGATTGGTTAAAACTATAGACGAGGTTCACTCTGATGTATATGACTTTGTTCCATCATTGGATGAAATAGTCTATAGATTTTGGTTAAAACTACAGACGAGGTGCACTCTGACGTATATGACTTTGTTCCGTCATTGGATGAAATAGTCTATAGATTTTGGTTAAGACTATGAATGAGGTTCACTCTGACATAAATGACTGCAGCATGTCATTGGATGAAATAGTTCATATGAATTTCAAGGGAAATAAGGATGGTCGTTGTGTGTGATGGATAGCTATTGCTATAAACAGGGGAATTATGGATGTAATAAGGATGGTCGTTGTGTGTGTATGCATGGTGTAACTCTTGCTATTATATCTAGTAAGATTACAACAGATTGGAGTTCTCTCTTCTTGGTGATTTGAGRATTCAGAGATGTTGTTCTTATTGGAAATAGTAGTATTGATGTTATGGTTAAGGGAAAAATGTAGCTTATGGACATTAGTTTTGGCATAAAGTATTTTGGAATAGATTGTACACTTTATGAGGAACCAGAGGGCTCTGGTTGGTCCTCACAATTGAACCAGAGGGTTCTTGTTATGGATTTGATGAATATGCAAATTTTTACTAAACATACTAGTGGACCTGAGGCTCTGTATCTATTGATAATAACTTTTGTGTCAAAATTATATTTTAAGTAGTTTTTAAGAAAAAGGAATTTTATACTTAGTATTTTATAACAAATGACAGACCAGAGGGGCTCTAGTCGACTTACACGTTGAACCAGAGGACTCTGGTTGATCATAACTTTTGAACCAGAAGCTCTGGTCGGTACAACCAGAGGCTCTGGTCGAGTAAGAACTCTGTATCACTATTCTTTTGATGAAAAAGGTTATTTCATTGGATTGGAAACTTAGTTTAAGAACATTTAAGAAATTTTATAGGAACCAGAAGCTCTAGTTAGTGCAACCAGAGGCTTTGGCCGAGGAACCAGAGGCTCTGGTAAAGGAACCAGAGGGGCTCTGGTCATGATTAGTAAAATAATTCTAAGTATGGTGTTTGGAACCAGAGGCCCGATGGACCGAAATGGATTATGATTCATAGTTTGTTACCTATGAATTATATGAAATATATGTTTTGGTGATCTTCACCCTGCATTACATAAAAATGGAACCTCACTAGACATTCATGTCTAACCCTCATTTTGTGTTTTCAAAAATATGTGTCCTGGTAATGAGAATAAGGGAAAAAGCATTATCTGAATTACTTCCCTATGTGTTTTGCAATAGGAAGATCTTGATTAGCCATGTTTTGAAGACTAGATACAAGAAGCATGTACTTTTGGAATTTTTAAGTTGTGTAATTCACATTAAAGACTTTCTATGTTGGAGGAAACATGTATTCTATGTATGATATATGTGTTATATGCAATGTATGGTTTGGGGGTGTTACACACACATACAAGATAATGGCTCTCTTGCCAAACCTCCTCGGTTTGTTCGTGACAACTTTAGTCTCTGGAAGCACCGGATGTCCCTCTTTCTAGAAGGTGTGGATCCTGAAATTCCACATTATATAGAAAATGGACMATATATTCCATTTGCTATTGCTCCGGCTATTCCAGCAATAGCTACGACTGCCGCGATTCTTGAACGGCAGATTCCAAAGCTCCCACGTCAATGGATCGATGAGGACAAGAAAAAAATAGCTATAGACACGCGTGCTCGATCTATAATAGCTATACACGCGTGCTTGTGTCCAATATGAAGGAACCACTCAGGTTCAAGAGACCAAAAAGATCAATCTAGTAAGACGATATAAAAGCTTTCTCTGTGGAAAGCTGAGACGCTGTCTAAAGTACATCAGAGATTTAACTGTCTTCTTATTGATCTTAGGGCTGTTGGCAGGGAATATTCTAATTCTGAAACTTTAACCAAGTTTCTAGCATGCCTTCCTGAGTCTTGGGACACCTTTTCCATGTGTCTCAAGATGTCAAATGACATGTCCATTCTTTCTCTTTCTACTTTATACGGGATTCTGCTTAACCATGAGCAATCTCGTCAACTGAAAAGGAATCTTTTAAAAGAATCCAGAGAAATGAAAAGCTCTCCTTTGGCTTTGATCTCTGAAGCTTCTTCAGTTGAAACTTCTTCTACCCCGTTTGTTTCTTCTCTTCTTCCCGTTGTTATCACGGAGATAGATTCTTCTATCTCTGAGGACATTCCAGAATCTGATTTAACAGATTTTGATAAGTCCCTGGCACTCCTGACTAAGTCATTTAGGAGGTTCGCCAGTAAGAGCAACTTCCGCTGATCTCCTCAACTATCTCTTAGGGAAAAGCTAAAGTCTAAAGCTCCTTCCTCCTTCAGGACCAAAGATGAGAAGTACTCAAAACTGAAGGAGAAGTACAAGAAGATGAAGAACAACCAGCGAAAGGCTAAAGGCCTTATTGCTGAAGAGCATGACTGGGCTGAGTCATCTGATGAATCATCTTCGGATGAGGAGGATAAATCCTATGTCTGCTTGATGGCCATAGATGCAGATGAAGGACCTTCAGAAGCTTCTACTTCCTCTAAGCCATCTTCTTTTTCTACTTAGTTATGTTTCCTGAATGAACCCTCTTCTTCTTCTAGTCTTTCTGCACTGGAAATGCTGACGGTAGACCTTTACAATTCCCTCAATGGCAAATCAAAAGCTGAAATGCTTAACATTGATCTTCAAGAGCAATTGAAGATTTTCCATTCTAAGATCAAAGAACTGACCTCTGTCGAGGAAAATCTTAAAAATCAGGTTATTGTGAACCAAGCCATCACTATTGAACATGAGAAGGCTATCGTTGAGCGTGAGCGAGCAAACGCTGAACTCAAGGCTGAGAAAGCTACCATTGAAGGGTGGTGCAAAACTTCCATCAAGGCCTCTGAGATCATTAACGCTCAGATCCCCGCCAAGATAACGACTGGTCTAGGATTCTCCTATGATCAGGAAGAATGTGTTAAAGACAGGTCCATGCTCAAATTTGGTACCTTCGTCTCTTCTATTCCCAACACTTCTTCCTCTCAGTCCTCCTCTTTTACTGAGAGTCATCTTGAAGAAACTCCTTTGAGTTCTAGGTGCAAAGACAAAGGTAAATCCGTTGTCACAATATCCCTTCCCAAGAAGTCTAACAAGTCTAATAGATCTAGGTCTATTCCTTCAGCTTGTAAAGCTTCTTCTTCTTCAGAGAATAGGAAATCTGAATCCCATCAGAAATCTAAGTCACAGCTCAAGGTGAACTTTTCACCTAAGGAATCCAATTCCTCAAAGGTTCCTCCTAGAACCAATGAGAAGGGAATTCTTGGAGCTGGTCCCACTTCTAGTTTGATACTTCCTGGCCATAAAGCTACTCCTAGCTTTACGAAGTGTAAACACTACGGTGAGAAAACACATATTGCCAGCAAGTGTCCTTCTGCCGCCAAAGCTGGTTCACTAGCTAAGGGCAAGAAATTAGCCAAAGCTGAGAAATCAACCAAGGCGAAATCATCCACAAAGGCTGCACTAGCAACCAAGGTGAAGAAAACCGTTGAAGCCTCTTCTTCAGGCTCAGCGAAGACGACTCTTACTGAAAAGTCTTTAGCATCAGACGTTGTAGTTCCTACCACTGAAGCATCTTTAGGTTCAGTGAAGACTTCCACTGAAACTACCTCGATAGTGTCAGAGGTTGTTCCTCTTCCCACTCAAACCTCCTCAGGTTTGGTGATGCCATCTACTAATGCTGGGTCTTCAGCATCAGACGATGAAACCTCTAACAAAGCTGGACCCCAATAGCTGGGTACCAATAGCATTCTTATTTTGTTTCCTTGTACAGGATGTCAAAGGCATATGGTATCTGGACAGCGGTTGWTCAAGACATATGACTGGAGATAAATCTCTTCTAACTCATTTCAAGGAAGAAAGAGGACCTTCCATAACCTTCGGTGGAAATGGAAAAGAATATAACAAAGGTTTTGGTATATTAACCAATGGTTCAACAACTTTCAAACGCGTTGCATATGTTGAAGGACTGAAGCACAATCTTTTTAGTATCAGCCWACTGTGTGATAAAGATTATACAGTTAAATTCTCAAAGAATTCATGTCATGTTCTTGACAAAGATGATAAGGTTGCTCTAACCGATTCTCTTCTAGAGAACGTATATATCATCAACATGAATTCTTCTCTCACCGAGAATAACTGCTTCTTCTCCAAAGCCTCATCATATATTAACTAGTTATGGCACAAATGGCTATCTCATCTCAACTTTAAGATACTTAGTGAGCTGTCAAGAAATGATCTTGTCACTAGTCTTCCTCAATACTCGTTTGCAAAGAAATCTCTTTGCTCAGCTTGTGAAAAAGGAAAACACACAAGAGCTAGCTTCAAGTCGAAGCAAATCTCTTCAGTGATTGCGCCTCTTCAGCAATTGCATATGGATCTCTTTGGTCCAGTCAACGTGCAATCCCTAGCTGGAAAGTAGTTCACATTTGTCATTGTTGATGATTATGCCAGGTACACTTGGGTAATCTTTTTACAGATCCAAGGATGAAGCACCTGAAGAAATCATTTCGTTCATCAAAAAGATAGAAGTACTAAACAATGTTAAAGTACGATCTATCAGAAGTGACCATGGCATTGAATTCAAAAACAGTACTATGGATAACTTCCTTGAGGACAAGGGAATCTCTCGCAACTCTTCTTCAGTGAGAACTCCTCAACAGAATGGGGCCGTTGAAAGACGAAATCGAACAATCATTGAGGCTACTCGATCAATACTTAGTGAATCCCATCTCCCTACTCAATTTTGGACTGAAGCTGTCAACACCGCTTGTTTCACTCAAAACCGATCGCTGATCGTGAAAAAATTCAAGAAGACAGCCTATGAACTCTTACATGGACGAAAGCCTTCCATAAGCTTTCTTCATATATTTGGTTGTACTTGTTACATTCTCAACAACGGTGACCAACTTGGAATGTTCGATCCCAAAGTTGATGAATGAATCTTTCTTGGATATTCTTCTGTATCCAAAGCCTTCAGAGTATTCAAGAAACAAAGACAAACAATAGAGGAATCTATTCATGTCACTTTTGATGAATCTCAGTCAGCTAATTCAAAACCCATCTCAAATGATGAGGATGAATTAGAAAACTGGATGTTCTCTCACTATGGACAACCTGAAGCTTCTTACAGTGCTCCTCTTAACACTGAATCTCTCGAAGCTGAAGATGATCCACTCCTCATTCCAGTTACAGCTAGTCACTCCACCGCATCTTCTTTAGAGATCGCTGCAGTGCCCATTAGTTGTGTCCCTCTTTCTACTTCAAACATTGATTCATCAATGAATGAAATGCCTTCAGTTTCTGAACCTGTTTCAGTTGCTGAATCTGAGGCTCTTTTAGCAATAGTCCCTATTGCTGAAGAAACTATTGTTGAAGCCTCATCTTCCATACCTGAACTTGCTTATTCATATGAAGCTCCTCTACCGGCTCAGCGATGGACTAAAATCCATCCAATTCATCAAATTCTTGGTGATCCAGATGCAGGTATCAAGACACGTCGTGGTCTAGGTAATATCTATCTCTTTGTCAACTTTCTTTCTTTAGTTGAACCTAGGAAAATCAATGATTCTATCTCTAACCCTAGTTGGGTTCTTGCTATGCAAGAAGAGCTCATTGAGTTTGATAGGAACAAAGTCTGGTACCTTGTCCCACGTCCATCTGCCAAATCAGTGATAGGCACCAAATGGGTCTATCGCTATAAGTTGGATAAAGATGGTGTGGTAACCCGCAACAAGACTCGACTTTTTGCTCAAGGTTATAGTCAAGAAGAAGGAATCAACTATGACGAAACCTTCGCACTAGTGTCTAGACTCGAAGCAATTCGACTTTTTCTAGCCTTTCTGCCCATAGAGACTTCAAGGTCTTTCAGATGGATGTAAAGAGC
>NC_037530.1:25666871-25676167 GCF_001531365.2 Cynara cardunculus var. scolymus
GAGACATGCTGAAGAAGTTTGATCTATCCAACAGTTCATCTATGAAGACTCTAATGGCTCATCTACTCACTCTCAACAAGGATCCAAATGGAAAGCCTGTAAATGTTACTGTTTACAGAGGAATGATTAGCTCCTTGCTGTATCTCACAGCTAGCTGACCCGATATCATGTACTCCACTTGCTTATGTACAAGATATCAAGCTGAACCTAAGAAATCCCATATGATCGCTATAAAACGCATATTCAGATATCTTAAGGGAACTCCTAATATGGGTCTTTGGTACCCTAAAAGTTCAGGTTTTGACCTTATAGGTTATTCAGATAGTGATTTTGCAGGTTCCAATATTGATAGGAAAAGCACCACTGGGGGCTGTCAGCTTCTAGGTGGAAAGTTGGTGAGCTGGACAAGCAAAAAGCAAAATTCAGTGTCCACATCAACAGCTGAAGCTGAATATGTAGCCGCTGGTAGCTGTTGTGCCCAAAATCTTTGGATGAAAAATTAGTTGTTGGACTACGATCTTCAGTTTTCAAAGATTCCTATTTATTGTGATAGCACCAGTGCTATTGCTATTGCAAACAACCATGTGCTTCACTCCAAGACCGAACATGTTAAGATCCGATATCATTTTATCAGAGATCATGTTATGAATGGTGATATTGAACTTCACTTCGTTCCAACTGAGTATCAACTCGCTGACTTTTTCACCAAGCCTCTTGATGAGACAAGATTTAATATATGGATTAGCGAATTGGGTATGTTGAACACTGAAGATTAATCTTCAACTATTATACATCAATCAGTAAGTGAAATGATTCAGTGCTCTATCTTTAACACTGAACTTGTGAGTAAATATATCTATTCTATCAAGTATGATTACTCTTCTCTTTTCTCAACTTAAAACCTTCACTGAAGCTTTCTCATCTTCAGTGATAAATGTTTTAAAAGGTGGTCTTAGTGATTCTCAACACTAACCACATCTCTAACTATATCTTTATAATTTTCTTAAAATTCAAAACGATCACTGAGTCTTTTCTTATCAATGATTAAAACGATTTTTTAAATTCCAGTTTCAGTGACTCTCTTATCACTGAATCTGATGCCTTAAAACCCTAACTAAATCTTTCTTTTCAGTGATAAAATGTTTTAAATGGTCTTATCAGTGTTTTCTTAGACACTGTATGAGTCTTCGTTTTTTTAAAAACTATTTGTTTTTAAAAGAAAATAGTTAATGAACCGTCTTTATGACGACATTCTCTATTTACTATGCGCGACGCTTTGAGACGCGCAAAAGGTTTTGTCATCACGCTACCTCATTTAATGCCATCCAATCATGGATGAGAACGTGGTATATTTTTCATCATGACCACTTTCCTGAACCGTCGTCTTTTCTCTCTCTCATATTATTTCTCTCCTCCTACCAATAAATATGAGACTTCTTCTCCATTTTTCTTTTTACGCTTACAAAAATTCTTAGACGAAACTCTGCTAAGATCTCTAAAAAGCAAGAACTCTCTCAACTCTCCAAAAACTCTTTGACCTTTCTATTTAATCATCAAAGGTCAATATCTTCTTCTTCTTTCTTTTGCTATAAGAAATGTTTAATCTGTTTAAGAACTTTGTTCTCTTAATACATTAAACTATAAATATTATTTAATCATCTCCTTCTTGGTTATAATCTTATTTTTTTATACACTTTCTACTTGAAAAACCCTAAATCTTATTTGAGGATTTTTTAAAAGAAGTTTTTACTTGTTCAAAAACTTTTTCTATAATCTTAACCAAAAAACTCTTGGTTTAATTCTAACAAACCTGTTTGATTTACTTCTTATTGATACAAACAGATGGCTGCCAAGAATGTCAACTTCTCCATTGACGAGATCTCCATCAAGGTTAACAACCACATTGCCTTGTTGGAGATACCTTCCTCCAAGGCACATTACCAAGATGCGGCTGGTTTTCTCAAACAGTCATCCTTGGGCTATGCACTCAACCATGAGTCCGTCATGGTGAAAGAACTCCTTCAGCAGTTCTTGCTTACTACTGAAGTTGTCGAAGTCGAAGTCAAGCCTGGACGCAAGGCTGAGCAGATCAACTTCACTTTCAATCGCATGGAAGTGAGTTTTGGTGTTCCCACACTCCGGTCGACTCTCCGTCTTCCTAAGGGCCCCTTCGACAGCAAACCCTCTACCACCAAGATCATCGAGCTTCTCGATGCCATTGGCTACCAGTGGCCAATGAAGAAGGACTCCAACGCCCCTCTAAAGTCCCTGACAAAGATTGAGAAGAACAGGATGTCAGCTATCTGGAAATACCTGTTTTCTCATTTCATTCAGTGCATGGGTGGAAAAATTGGAGGTCAAGACCAGGCCTCTAGGATTGCCTTGATCATAGGCGTATCTGGGATCCAGCGTCGCAATATAAATTATGTTGTGGTCATTTTCGATGACCTGGTGCTCAAGCTGAACAAGTGTCAGCGAGAAAAGGTGGTGCCTTACACCAGTTTTCTTTCAATGGTGTTTACCATGATTTTAAAGATCTTTACCCCAAAGAAGGAAACCTTCAGATTTTCAAGCTTGAATCCAAGATTCTGGATCATAAGCTGAGGGACAGTGATGTGGCACTAACTTCTATTATGTCCATCACTACCTCTTCTCTTCAGGTGGACACGACAAGGGTAAACCCCCCCGCATCTAGCCAAGCCACCAAAACCCCTTCAAAACGACCCTCTCAACCAACTCTTGGTTCTCCTCAGAGAGCCAAGAATTCCAAAAAGGGGACAGCCACGTCTCTAGCTGGAGCCTCTCAAAAGGCTTCAGTTATTGAAACTAGCCTTATCTCCGAGGCGTCTTCTGCTCACCCTCCCAGCTCTTCAATGATTTCTCCCATCACTCTCGTATCAGTGGTACCCACCCTCACCGCCTTAGTGACCCAAATCACTGAAAGCGTGAATATCAGTGCCGCTACCGCTGATCACCCATGTCTCTTCTCGACCATTTTCTCTTCTCCTCCTTCCTTGGTCTTTACACATGTCGATGATGTATCAGCGACTGTCATTCCTGATACTGAGACGCGCACCACTAGACCTGAGGTTGCTCATCTTGATGCTCCTATGCATACATATGTCCATCCTCTCGAGGATATCTTTGCTCACGCCAGTGACAATTCTTTAGATGTCACTGATGGCCCCTCAGGTATTCCATCTTCTTACCCTTTCTTTTCTTCTAACCTTGAGCCTTTAGCTCACACTTCTTCTTTTGCAGGTCCTTCTTCGATGCATCAATCTGATGCTCTGGAAGTGGAAGAGAAAGAAAGAGAGAAAGATAATGGAGGAGATGAAGATGTCGATGATGACTATGATATGGTGTCAAACACCAAACTTCTTCTTCCAGCCGTTGATACCGTTCTCTACAGGATCAACGAAGTCCACCAAGAGATGCCCCGCCAGGGTGATCTGGATGCGAACTTCCTTGCCATCCAGGCGGACGTTCAAGAAGTTCAGAGTCATCTCCAGACTCTCCAATAAACTATTCAAGCCAACATCGATGCCATTGTTGTTCTTCACAGCAGGGCTGACGATGCTCAGGCTATCGTTGATCAGTAGACTGGCCTTCTTCAACAGATCCTGGATGATGTCCGTCAACCAGCTCTAGTGATCCCACCTTCTTTCTCTGCCAGTGATTGTGCCCAGCTCCATGAGACGCGTGAGGCAACGACAACTCTAGCCAGTGCTTTGCAAAGGCTAGAGGAGATAATGGTTCTCCAGCGTCAGCGCTTGGATGAATTCTTTGGCCAATTCTCTCAAGTCTTAGCCAGAGATAGGGAGATGAGGTCCAACGCTGGTGAATCATCCGATGTTGTGCTTACCCCTTATCAAGTTGTTGGTCCAATATCAGCTGCAGTTGCAGTTGAAGCTGAGGCTCTCAGAGATGAAGCGGTTGCTTCTCCTGTAATCCCGACCACCAAAGCTGCTCCAGCTGAGGATGTCGATGCCATCCCTAGGGATGATGCCCATACCATCACTGCTGCTGGTGATGATGATGATGATGAAGATGAAGATGATGATGATGAAGATGATGATGATGAAGATGACTTTACCATCAAGTACCAGAAGCCATCAACCGTCACCAAGGAAGTTGCTCTTAGGGATTCTGCATCCCAGGGGGAGCAAAGGCAAGATGAATCGACTCTATCAATGAACTAGGACACCAAATCGAAAGTCAAGGCGATTGCTGAAGAAGGAAACTTGAAGGTATTGTTCAATATCCCTCAACAACCTTTGTTTGAAGACTCTACCTCTTAGGTAGTGATTACTTCAAAATATCAACTTCATATTCCATCAATAACCTGCGGTCAACTAGAGCGGGTACCTGATCGACCCATATCTTGTGCTCCTACCGACCAATAGATGTCTCAGCTGAAGGAGCCACTCGACCAGACTAGAGTAAAAATCCATCTTCATACCTCTAGTGGTGGTGAGTTTGACTTCTTGTCTGAAGCTGAAAGACTCGAGGCATTAARGGCTGAAAAAGAGCTAGAGCTTCAAAAGAAGTAGACTGAAGACAACTTGAAGCTAGCCAAGTCACTAGCTAAAAAAGTTCTTTCCAAGAAGAAGTCCAAGAAAACGGTGAACGCTGTCCAAGCCCATGCTAAAATTCTTTCTATTGCAGAAGCTGAGCATGAGAAGAACCTGAAGCTAATGAAAAAGGACAAGCGATGGAGTGAAGCAAAGATGAAAAAGAGAGTCAGTCCCCGCCCGATTATCAGCGTCAGCATCAGCGGACATTCTAAAGACGGTGGAACGCTGGTCTTGATGTCGTTACCGAGTACCTTTCCTACCTTAGCCGTTATGAATACAACGAATGGATGGAGATTAGACAAGCCATTCAGCCATTCATCAAAAGGATGTCCAGGTATGTCAAGGTCCCTGACAGGCCATCTCTGAAGAAAAGTGGGAAGAAGAAACTCAAGCTCTCTGATCCTAATGATGGACCATTCCTAAGGAACGAACATGGAACAAGGTTCTCCTTAGATGAAGTCCTTAAGGGGTCATAAGAGTACAGACATTTCTATGTTGAATCTTGACTTACCAGATAAGGGTCCCTATACACCCAACTCTATGCATTTTAAACTTAAGTTAGGAGTTATATTCCTTGACTAAGAAGGTGAAGTCAAATTTCAGAGAATGTCAGAGCTACATCTATGTCCAATGGATCATCTGGTTTATCTCTTGCTCTGGATAGATGATAGCATGTCTGGAAAAGTCATAGATCTGAAGATACGAAGGGAATTCCTACATCAAAGAAAACTTGGTGAAAATGTACCTGGTTACATAGATCTAAGAGTTCTAAAATAGTTTCTCTTTGTAACAACAATCCACTTTTCCTTGTAATTTCTTGTACTATATCTACTTTCAGTGATTGTACTTATAATCTGTAAACACTAAACATGTATTGTAATACTTGTAATATTTCCTATGATTAATAAAATGAGTCTTTCATGTACTTCACTGAAAAAGATCCCAAAAAAAAAGTAATAGGGACACAAGTCTATGAGTTCCGGTGTTACTTTTCGCATTCACTGACAATCTATAAGTCAGTGAATAAGCTTTCAGTTTCAGCGATCAAAGGAAGCTTGCTTATCACGATTGTTGTTGTCTTGTCCTTATACACACAAAGGACATAACCCATACCCTTATGAAAGTTGGTACGGTACGGAGCCGACTAGTCGACTCTATTGTCCACCAACTTTAGGTAAGGATGTCTGCTCATGAATAGTGCTTTTTGTACTATTCACTATAGCAAAGAACAAGCCTTTCTCTTAAGACTTGACACGCACTCTAACCCTACTATATTGCATTAAATGTCCATTTAATGCACTGGATATAAATAGAAGTGTTTCTTCTCCATGCAGAGTGCGCGCAACTCACTCTCTAGCCCTAATTCTTACTTCAAGCATTTTCTAGCTTAAGTAAAAGATCTTCTCTACAACATTTCTTTTCTTGCATTTGCTAAGACTTAGTGTGTAACTAAAGATTATTTAGATAGGTTTTTATCACCTTATCTTTCCACAAACAATCTTGTAAAATCTGTATTGATCTTCTTTATCAATATATATTTTAAATTTAAAAATATTGTGTTTGTATTCATCCCCCCCCCCCCCTTCTACAAACTGTTTTACTATTCTTGTAGACCCTCAAGGACCAACAATTGTGTTTTCAAATAACTATAGCATGTTATTTCATATGAAAGTTTTTTGAATCAGTTTTAGTGGGTGAGCACTTGACCAAGTAAGTCACATGACAAGTGGCACAACCCCGTAATGAGTGTCTAGACATGTGCAGGTCGGACAATGCAGGGAATGCCAGTGACTAAATGACTCATACCCGACAGACAATTTATGAGATCTATTTTTTTCAGTGTTGCATGTTTTTCAGAAATTGCATACTATTTGGTACAAAGTTTACAAGTTGATATGTATGATGTGAAATGATCTTTACTCACGCAAACCATGAACTCACTGAGCTTTATAAGCTGACTATAGTATGCATCTGAGGGACAGAAGGTTTCAGATTGGACAAAGAAAAAGAAGGGCATACATAGAGACTTGTCTAGTCCATTTAAGTTCAATATTTAGGTGCAATCATCTATGATAGATAAATTTGTAAAGCAACCCGGTAAGGGACGGGCTGGCATTAAGTTATATATTTATTCGTTTAAAGTCTTCTGCTATAAACGGTCTAAAGTTTTAATTTAGCCATTATTTTTTGGAGTGCTTTTGGAGAATCTGTTTTAGGTTACGTAACATTTCTCATGGTTAAAATATGGGCGTTACAACAACTGATGTCAAGAATCCTGGATTGGATGAGAAAATAGATCTCCTGGAAAGGCTTGTAAAAATTGAGGAGAAATGTTTCTTTTAAAAGTCGAACAAGCAAATAGTCAACCTTCAACTTCTGAATCTAAGATATGTTTAAGCATTTGAGCATTGATGCATAAGCCTATGTTGGAGGCATGGCACTACCTATTGTATACCAACTTTTTGGTCAGCATTCTAGAACTTGTTTTACTGTCATTTTTGTAGCCTTGATTCATCACATATATCAATACTTCAGCTCAATTCGACATTTATTCTTATCTCTATCTCTCTCTCCAAGGTTCTTAGTAGAAAAGTCCTATTACCAATCCTTCTTGAAGTCAATGGTATTATTTAAGAATAGAGTGCACAAGTTTACATAATGATCATATTAAATTATAAGGTATTTGTTAAAACATACCTTACAAATAACGCATTACGTATGATTTATTCATAATGACATTGTTATTAGTCTCATCAATCTCTAGAAATACGATATTGTTGTTGGCTTTGGGATGAAAACTTGGGTCAAATTACAAAATACCATTTCCATAACTAAATTACAGGTATTTAAGCAAAGTAAAAAATTCAGCATCCCTCCAAGCATGATCATGCAATCTGCATATTCAAGTATTTCATAGCCAAGACTCCCACTTCTATAAAATCCAGAGACGTACTGCGTATTTTGTCTTCCAATTTGTTGTGATCTTCTTTACATGGTGATAAATGCACATCATACTTCTACTTAATCGCATATATCATTAATTGCAACTTCAAAACTAACTTGTAGTTGAAGACCTAAATAGCAATTAGAAAACAATTGATCTGAAAAATGCTTACGAAATGATTGAAATAAAAAAAGGAGTGGTATTCAAGCAATAGTTTCTTACCATTACTCAAAAGTGAACTCTTGAGCATCCAAGAGAGAACCCACCAAAACATGAGAAAGTAAAACAAAGACGTAACAGTGAGACACCCTATAATCGAACTAAGAGGAAGGATTTGAGACACAGATAAAGCAAGAAATGGAAAAGGCAAAAAGAACATGAGGAAAATGTATATGAAGGGATGCGGCTCCTCTGTCAATCAAGTAGGCAGAAAAGGTAACAGATATGCCCCTCTAGTGAATCGAGTAGATAGAAGATGCAACATATGTGGCCTCTAAATCCAGCAGGAAAAAGAGGTAACGGTTAGGGAGAAGAGGGCGGATGGTGAGAGAGGTTGTATAATCTGAAAAAAGAAAATTTTCCCAAAATAACAAGGAAGCGAGAATTTGAAATACTTAACTGTGAAGATGCCATGTAATGAGCTCCATGGTTTTGCTTTCATATATAAATAAATAGATTGATATAGATTTACCTCTTGTTGCTAATTTTTCATTGATGGATATTACTTAACTATTTATGAATTACATTTAATTGAAAAACCCTTCATCTTCTAGGAGATCTCCTTCTCCGATTCATGGTATTTATCTTTCCTTCTACCTCTCTCAATGTTAATTTATTAGTGTTTTTGTCGATAGGGTTTGATGAGTGATTTATGTTTTCTCTTTTCTACTTTGTCTTCGTCTCCATTTCTCAATATCTCGAAGGTTGGCTCCTCTCTCTTTCTATTGGTTTGAATAACCTTTCTATATTGGAAAAATTGAAAGAATGTTTTCTTTAATTTTATGTAGGATTGAAATTTTGTTCCGTCTTGATTCAATTTGATAAATAAGGTTTAAACTTCTATAATCAAAAGCATGCAATTATGTTATTTGTGTCGGGTTTAGGTTTTCAGTTTTGCAACATTCAATGCATGCCAGTTTGGGTTTGAGAAAGATAAATAGTAAAACAGAAGAGTAGATGGCAGAAACATCAGGCTTCATGGGGTTTATAACAACCACATATAAGAACATGTGAATAATTTTTCTTTATTTATTTTCATCATAGATTTGATAACTAGGTTGGACATCGATTCATATATTTTAGAAACGTTTTACCTCGAGTATAGATTTCATTAGTATGTACACTTTATGTTTTTGTTTTCAAAGTTAAATTAATTAGACTAATCATCTTCGTTGGTTACACCCAAATTTTTTTTATTTCACGTGATTCTATTTTTTATTTACTAACAATTATATATATATATATATATAATCAAAATATTTATAAACTCATTATATACGTGAAATTACTATCAATATATGTATATTTTTATTTACCTACTTGAATATAATAATATATGTTTATTTACATGAGGCTTGAATATAATAATATGTAAATTTTTGTTTACGTTTTTTCATAATCTTTGTCTTTTTATTGATGTAATTATTAGCAAACATTGAATTAATTAACATATTCATTTTCTATAGTAACACCGAGATTTATCTATTTCTTTTATTTTACATGGTTCAAATTCTTTATTGATATAACTATTAATGAATATATAAATATAATTAATA
>NC_037530.1:25676267-25678738 GCF_001531365.2 Cynara cardunculus var. scolymus
CTGCGAACAGCCCTCCGTCTACCCTCCTTGGAAACTCTTAATTTGGATACCTTTGCCCCATCACCAACAGACGCCGAATTGATCCAATTTCTTGAATTTCACTCCTACACTGCCAAGACAAAAATTGCTAAAAGGACTGAATTCAAACGAAAAGGCCTTCCCCCTGTTTGGAACACCCTGTTTTCCATAATCAATTGCTGCCTAACAGGGAAGGTCGGCAGCCATAACCAAGCCTCTCACGCAATGCTTTCCATTGTATATGGAATATATTTCAACCTGCCCCTCGATTATGCACAACTCATATTCGACGACATGGTGGGTTTAATCAAGAAGAAGTGCGCGACACAGAGGGGTGAGAAGTCAAAAGTGAAGGCGCAGAAGAAGGCCAAAGAGGACCTCAATCATCCAAACCTTATCCTATAGAGGTTCTTTGGTCTGGTCTTTGGTGAAATGATTGCAGAGAAGCTGCCTTCTGCCGAGCCTAATGCCAGATTGTATCCAATGAAGGAGTTCCACCCCACAGAGCATGAGCTAGGGTACTAAAGCCCCAGACCTCTATCGAAAGCCATGCTCAAATACCTTAGCCACAGAGATAGGAAAGAGTACAGACGTGGATACAGGAGACCAGAGCCGGTCCCTGAAACCCCTCCACGCATAGGTATCCCCTTAGGTGAGAAAGTGCAAAAAATGAGAGTCGAGGGAAGAAGGGAGGAGCCAGCAGAGGCTAGAGAGGTGAGTGAGGACAGATCAAGAGTAGCAAGTCCCCCACCAAAGAAGACAAAGAAGACTCAGAAGGGTGTTGACTCTTCTGAGAAGAAGAAAGGGAAGAAGAGACCCGCAAAAGATGAGGGTCCAAGCAGTCCGCTGCAAACACCAAAGAAGAAGAAATCAAAGAAGGCCCAACCCGCAGAGGTTGTGGTCACAGTGGCTGTAATCCCAGAAAGCCCTGCAGAGGCTGCTCCAAAGCGCAGAAGGTTGTGCAAGGTGGTTCACGAAGAGTCCCCAACAGAGCAGATACATGAAGTAATCTTCCAAATTCAACAAGAGTTTAAAGCGCCTACAGAAGTAGCTGATTTGGGGACAGAGGTCGTATTAGACGACGAAGAAGAAGAGTTGGAGATAGAAGAGGGAGTAAAAGATGACGAAGGCACACATCCTAGCCCCCTCCTAGTGCTACCCACGTTTCTAGAGACCCTATTCTAGAGGGAACCCCTATTGAACAAGGCATGCACACGCTGAACCCAACCCAAACCAACCTCGCAGAGGACATTCTTTCATCCTCTGTCGAATGCACAGCCCGGGAACCACAACATACTCCAACATCCTCTCAAAAGGATGGTGGTTTTAAAATAAGAGTCCATTCGCCTAAAGACTTGTCACAACCCAAAGAGGCATCCGTTGCCTCCCCTCACAAGAGTGAACAACCAACTTATGCTTCAGAGGCATATGAGAGGTTCATAGAGACTGCGGGTCTAGAACGCCCAAAGTCCACACTCGATCCCTCTGCCAAGTTAGGCTCTGAACCTACTAGGCACGATATCGACAGAACACTGGTAGGCTTTCCAATTGGAGATGTTCGAGGATCCGGTGGAAGTCCCCGAGCTGACATCGCAAAACCAGTCGCTGAGGGCTCCTCACACTCCGAGGCTACTAGGTCACCATGTGTTGGTGATCTAGGTTCCCCAGGATACCTATGTGATGAAGGGGGAGTTACAAACCTTCGCCACAGCGGTATTCCAGAGGTTGGACGAGTTGAAAAGCTTGTTCACCTCTCAACCATCGACAGAGGCTTTTGCACCAATCATAGAGGCTCTGAAGGAGTTGACATCCACAACTTCAGAACTCAAGGCGACTCTTTCAACCCTTCAGAGCTCTGTCCTCCACAAAGAAGATCTTGCAGAAGCTTTCAATGCCCTGTCTCTCAACCCTTCCTCAATCCAAAAGCTGAAGACAGAGTTATCAGAGGTAGCCGCCCAGTTTGCTGCTGATTTCATCTCCGCCGGCTACACAGACTATTCCGTCTTCAAGGATGAGATCAAGCAGATGTTCTCCTTTGCAGTCACCTATGGCGTTGATACCAAATCCTCCAGGGCAAACATCAACCATCTAGCCACTCGCAGAGAGCTAGACGCACTGGTTAAAGCCCTAGGAGAGATCGTGAGCAAATATACAGACCAACTCCTCAAAGAATCCTGAGCTTCCAACCAATCAATAAGAGACTGCACTTCAAAGCTCGTTAAAGAGGGTGACACACTCAGAAGCGAAATCTATCACAGCCTCTCTAAAATGAAGTGGGCCACAGAGATCGACATAAACAACGCTTCTGTGAACATTGAGTTGGTGATCGAGAAAATGGAGAAGGCGGCTACCAGAATTTTGAGGCGATTGAAGAAGGCTCCCCTTACTACTTGCAAAACAGAAGCCACCAAAATCCATGACGATCAAGGAGGTGATGACCATGATCGTCATGA
>NC_037530.1:25679158-25689547 GCF_001531365.2 Cynara cardunculus var. scolymus
AGAGGCCGATACTAGAAGAAGAAGAAACCAGAATTCCAGAATCTGCCACAGTGGGAAGGGTTTCTAAGATCCTTGAATCGATGAGAAAAATTCCTACGCAACAAGTGCGCACAGAGCCCGTAACCACTATAGAGGAGATTCTACAGTGGCGTTACTCTGCCGTAGACACAGAGCCCCCTTACGATCCAGAGCTTACAGGAATGCCTTCTGCCACTGCAAAGTTTCACTTCTCAAAACTCACAAGGCCACGCGAGCAGGTCTTCTCAGAGCACGTGATAACTTTTCTTGAAACCATATCTCCAATGACTATGCTGAAGAAGACCGTGCTTTATGCTCAATATGTGGTGAAGAGGGATGGCGGCAACCTCTACACGTTCACAGATGCTGACCTCCACAACCTCTGTGTATTTGACCTTATCTTTTTACACAAAATTCTTAGCAAGTACATGGAGAGGAGGTCAAGCTATTCGACTTCTCTCAGAAGGCTGATCGAAGTAATGCGCGCTCAAGTAAAATACAACAGCCAGAAAGATTTCGATATCGCGATGAGGTTGGCCCAACCAGAATTGAAGATTTCCCCTCCAAAGAATAGGCCTAGTTGGTTGCTTAGGTCTCATCCAAACACCATTGTCCACAATCCCAACTTTGGGTTTGTTTTCCTGGACAAGGATGAGATTCTAAGGTTCTTTGATCCGGCAGAGGCGAACAAGTATTCGACAGAGTCTCTTGAGTGGGTGTTCAACCAAGTAGCAGCAGAGGTGCACAGAGGGCATCTAAGGGCGGATGAAGTGGCTGGTCTTCTGGAAACAATCAAAGTTCAAGTCTCCTTCAGAGATTGGATATTCAAAGTCTATAGAACTATCAAGTCAGATCTGCAGTTTGCCGTAGATGACTATCCAGACTCTGCTGTAGACTAATCTTCTGTAATAGTATAGGCCTGAGCAATATTTTTTCAATTCATTTCTTTTATGTAATTCTTTTCAGAGGATGAGTTTAATCTCCTCTTGTATTTCTTTCAATTAGTCATTTCTTGCATTCAACTGTCCATTTTTACTTTTTCATACTTAGGGGGAGATTGTTAGCCCTAATATTTACTTCATGTAAAAGTATGAAAAAGTATTCTGCAAGTGTTGACAGAAGGGTATCTTCCACAGAAGACAACAGAGGACTAGCATCAGAAGCTGTTTCATCGTGCAAGTATTGTTTAACAGAACCTCTGACGTCTCTCACAGAGGTTCTGGAAAATGGTCCTCTGACAATAGGATCATACAAGTCTACTACAGCAGAGCCTCTGAGATGGCTCACAGAGGGTCTGCGGATTAGTCTTCTGTGAAGATCCTGTTCTACTGTTTTTCAAAGGTTGTTAGCTGCATGTGCTTCTCACGTGACTAGATTTTAATAGACTTTATTTGGACGGCTTAGATGATTTCACTTTCTAGATCATGTCAGTAAGGTCGTTAGGGTCTAGTATAAATAGCAGCTTAGGCCTTTGTATTCAGTGTGCTTCCGAATTGTAATCGTCTTATTTTCAATCGAATTGAAAAAACCTTTGAAGCTATTCTTCTGTGTTCATCTTCTTCACTGTGTGTTCTTGGTTTATTTTACTCTGTTTTGTTCTTAATATTGTTTCCGCTGCACTGTATTCGTCATAGAGTTCATTCAGAGTAATAGATCAATATCAAAGCTGAATTTACAGGTCCAATAAAGAGTCATCATGAAACTTGTGCCAATTTATTTAAGAAGAAACAAAATAAAAAATAAAATAGATATAATATTAAGAATAAAGTAAATTTATATAATATTTTACGTGAGTTGAAAACGGGTCAAAAAATTCAACCCAACCCAACCCATTTATTTAAATGGGTTAGACGGGTTGACCCATTTATTTAAATGGGTTGAAAATCTCAACCCAACCTGCTAATTCTGGGTTGGGTTTGGGTTGGGTTAATGGGTTGGGTCATTTTTTGCCACCCCTGCTACTGACTTCCTCAAAACCCATCAACTAAAGAAATCATGGCTTCTTTAACCAACCTTTGAAATTTTTTAAACCTCATTTTCTTCTAAAAATTCTAAACTCCACCAGTCTCTTCCAGGTATGCTATCAATAACACACTTGTTAGAACCAATCCAACGATATATTGAATTACACTTCTAAACTTAGAAACAAAACAGAAATTAACAGGACTTTAACCAAGAAATTCGGTAAGAAATCAAACTTTTTATGATGAAATCAATATGTGTAGAGATCGAGAGATAAAAGCCTGCAATAGCAGTGCCCTAAGACGAATTTTCTCCCTTAATCGTGCGTTGGTAAGTGGACGTCGTCTTGAGGGTACAACTATCTAATCAGATTGATGCACGTCAATTCGATTTCATCGAATCGATAATACGTTCCATGAAGCAACGATATGGAGATAATTTTTTTTTTGAGAGAGAATTGTGTGTGAAGAAATCGTATATGATTTCTGGAAACAAAAGGTCTAACCGAAAATAAACCACAAAAATGCAGTTACGGTCACGACACGATTTTGGCAAAGAACTGATCAGGTCACAAGAGCCCCAAGGCCCAATCTTTTGACCATTAAATCTTGGGTAATGTCACACCAAAGCCCAATGAAAATCCTTCTCTTGAGCCTCTCTCCAACTTGATAAGTCATGTGAGTATGGTCATATTAACACATGAAACTTTCCCTCTATTTCCTATGTGCGACAGGTTTGGACTAATATCGAACAATACCCCACATTTTCTATTCAAACTCCAACAATACCCCACATTTGAATAGAAAATAAGTTTAGTAACATAGGAAATTAGTTGCTATTCATGAAGCTAAATACAATGTATATCAGGAAAGGTGTCTTTTAGACTTGAACTGTCCTTAGTGAATACAAATCGGATCTACTTAGTGGGTAGTGAACCTAAGTCTTTAACTAACCACCAAGAGTAGTAAATCTAGACAATTAGCATCACATACATCATATCTATACGTATATCTATTCTTCCGGTTGTGTTCATTTCGGTCGTGAACAAAATCCTTTCTTCATGAGACTTTTAGAGAACTTAGCCATTTGGTTCTCAAAGATGCGACCGCACACCAATCTCACATAGGCAATGTCAATCAGGAACATTCTGTAGTATTCCACTGTAAGAGCTATTGACATTATTAAGAATAAATTCAACCCTTAAACTTCTACAAAAAACACAAATAAATCATCATAGGAATAAGCATACTTTTGTGTTAAGCGCTTGAGTCTTCCTCAACTAGTTGGCCTATTGAACCTAGGCCATGGGATCTCCAATGTTGCTAGGTTAGGTTTCCGCCAAGGAGTGACTCTTGTATTGGCTTTAAGCCCATTCCCCTCAATGAGAAAATGACTTGTTCTCGATTTAGGCCTTTTGTCAAAGGATCTGCAATGTTTTCCTTTGACTTTATGTAATCTATGGAGATTATTCCATTCTTCAACAAGTCTTTTATCATGTTATGGCGTTGTCTTATATGTCTAGACTTGCCATTGTAGATTTGGTTCTTTGCTCACGTTAGAGCAGCCATGCTATCACAATGTATACAGATAGTAGTACCAGGCTTTGGCCATAACGAAATACCTTCAAGAAAGCTCTTGAGCCATTCGGCTTCTTCAGCAGCTTTGTCTAAAGTGACAAACTCAGCTTCCATAGTCGAGCGGGTATTAACCATTTGTTTGAATGACTTCCAAGATATTGATGCTCCACCAAGTGTGAATACATATCCACTTGTGGACTTACTTTCTGAATTGTTTGAAATCAGTTCGCATCACAATAACCTTCTATCACGGGAGGATATTTTGTATAGTGTAAACCATAATGAATTGTGTGTTTGAGATAACGAAGTACTCTCACTAGTGCATACCAATGATTTCTTCCTGGATTGTGTGAGTACCGGCTTAATCTACTCATGGTATATGCAATATCCGGTCTCGTATAATTCATGATATACATCAAGCTACCAAGAACTTGAGTATATTCCAATTGTGATACACCATTTCCCTGATTCTTTTTTAGATTAGTAAATGGATCAAATGGGGTTACCAGTGGTATATCCTCATAATGTCCAAATTTTCTGAAGACTTTTTCAATGTAATGGGATTGTGTTAGAATGTAGCCTTCAGAATTCCGGTGACTCTTGATTCCGAGAATTACATCCGCTACTCCCAAGTCTTTCATATCAAATGAGGAATTCAACATTTTCTTTGTTTGATTGATTACATCCATGTTGGTACCCATGATCAGCATGTCATCTACATACAGGCGTATGATTATGTATGCATTCTTATATTGCTTGACATACACACATTTATCACATTTATTTATCTGGAAACCTTGAGATAAGAGTGTATGATCAAACTTTTCGTGCCACAACTTTGGCGCTTGTTTAAGTCCATATAGGGACTTAGTCAGTTTGCAGACCTTGTTCTCTTGACCTTTAACAACAAACTCTTCGGGTTGTTGCATATAGATCTCTTCATCTAGTTCACCATTTAGAAATGTATTTTTCACATCCATTTGGTGTATTTCCAAATTGTGAATCTCTGCAATTGCCACAAGAGTTCTTATCGAGGTTATTCTCGTAACTGGAGAGTAAGTGTCAAAAAAATCTTGACCTTCTTTTTGACGATATCCTTTGGCTACCAAACGAGCCTTATACTTTTTGATCGTCCCATCAGGTCTAAGTTTCCTTTTAAAGATCCATTTATGGCCTATTGGTTTGTGTCCCAATGGGAGATCAACCAATTTCCATGTATTGTTTCGGATAATGGAATCAATCTCACTCTATATGGCTTCTTTCCAATAAGGAGCTTCAGAAGAATCCATAGCTACCTTATAGGACAATGGTTCACCTTCTACATTAAAGGTCATGTAATCTGGTCCAAAATCTTTGGCTATTTTCCCACGCTTACTTCTTCTAGGTTCAATTTCCTTTTGAACATTGTAAGTTCCTTCCCCGTTCAGGTTTGTACTTGGGTTTGCTTCATCATGAGGTGTGATATCCTTATTTCCTCTTTTTGTCGGAATAGCGATTGCTTTTTCCTTGTCTCTATAAGGAAATGAGGTTTCAAAGAATTCTGCTTCGGCAGATTCTATTATCGTGTTTATATGCACATCCTCAACTTGTGACTTGTGTACCAAAAACCTATAGGCAGCATTATTCTTGGCTGGACCAAGATATATGTAATCTATGGTTTTCGGTCCAAGTTTAGTCCTCTTCGGTAAGGGGACTTGAACCTTAGTTAGGCAACCCCACACTTTCATCCTTTTGAAGGCAGGTAATCTACCTTTCCATAATTCATATGGGGATTGATTACACTTTTTATGAGGGATTTTGTTCAATATCATATTAGCAGTAAGACAAGCTTCACCCTATAGACTGAGTGGAGCCCCGGAGGTGATCAACATTGAGTTGATCATGTTCTTTAGTGTTCTGTTCTTCCGTTCGGCTACCCTGTTTTGTTGAGGGGTATAAGGTGTCGTAGTTTGATGTACTATACCATGAGAAGAACAAAATTCAGCAAATTCATGGGATTCATACTCCCCTCCTCTATCGGATCTTAGAATTTTGATCTTCTTGTCGAGTTGATTCTCGACCTCGGCTTTATATGTTTTAAACATATTAAGAGCCTCGGCTTTGGTATGTAACAAATAGACATAACAGAATTTACTGCAATCATCTATGAACGATATATAGTAATTTTTCCCTCCTCTAGTTGGAGTTGCCTTAAAGTCACACAAGTCTGTATGAATTAAACCAAGCACTTCTTTGGATTTCTCAACTGATTTGTGGGGATGACTTGTGTATTTGGATTTTACACAAGTTTCACACTTTGTCATCTTGCCCATTGAACATTTAGGTAACATGTTAAGATTCATCATTCTCTGTAAAGAACGGAAGTTAACATGTCCCAATCAAAAATGCCACAAACTAGGTAAGTCTATCATGTAAATAGAAGGAACGGAGCTTGAGTCCGCGTTTGTTTTATTCATAGTAATAGCATTGTTATTTACAGTGCTGATCTTAAAGAGCCCCTCGTGAAGGTATCCCTCACCAACATACATACTACCCTTGGTGATGACAAACTTGTCCGATTCTATTACAACTTTAAACCCTTTGTTACTAAGAACCAGGCCAGAAATCAAGTTTTTGCTAATTTCAGGTACATGTAAGACATTAGAGAGCATGAGCTCTTTTTCCAGAAGTGAGCTTGAGGGTCACGCTTCCTTTATCCTCCACCTTAGTTGTAGTATCATTCACCACGAACATTGGTTCCTCATTGTGGAGCTTCGTATAGGTTGTGAACAGATTGTGAGAGTTGCATATGTGCCTTGATGCACCCGTGTTGAGCCACCAATCAACATTGTTGGTCACCATGTTTGCCTCGATCACGCCAACGAACCGGTTTTCTGAATCATCGATGTGAGCTTGATTGGACGGGCCAACGCCTCCGCTTCCTCCTCTGTTCCCTTGATTCCTTTTGAACCTACAATCTTTTGCTTGATGTCCACCCTTTCCACATACCCAGCAAAGGATGGATTGTCTCTTGAAAGGGCGTTTAGATTGGGAAAGAGGATTCTTTGCGTTGAAAGAATGTTTCGTAGGAGCTTTGCCTTTCATTTTCAGAATACGTTCATTGTTGAACTTTTTTTTGGATGAGTTACCCGCCACCATATTGGCTTTGGGCTCCAAAGAGGTTCCACAATCCTTCTCGGTTTTTCTATTGTCTTCCTCAACTCGGAGTTTCAATACAAGTTGATCGAAAGTCATCTCTTCAGTTAGATGCTTAAGATACAACTTGAAATCCTTCCAAGTGGGAGACAATTTCTCAATGATTGCACTAACCAGAAAGTTAGAGTTCAAACCCAAACCTTCAACCTTGAGTTCATGAGCCAAGATTTGAATCTTCTCCACTTGCTTGACAACCGAACGAGAATCGTTCATCTTGAAGTTGAGAAACTTTCCCACAGCGAATTTCTTAGAGCACGCCACCTGCGTTTTATATTTGGTCTCTAACGATTCCCATATCTCCCTTGCGGTATTGAAAGTGGAGTATATATCATATAAGGAATCGTCTAATCCATTTAGAATATAGTTTTGACAACTATATTCGTTGCTCGACCAAACATCGACGGCTCTTTGGAATTCTGCCATTTGTCTAGCGGTATGAACGTTTTGCCCTTCACTCGCAGGCGGATTAGTAGGCGCCTGTTCCATGAGGACGTTCGAAACTCACAGCATGGTCAAGTAAAACAACATTTTTTGTTGCCAACGCTTGAAATCCAAACCCTTGAATTTGTCGGGTTTCTCAACGTGATTCTTCAATATCGTTGATTGATCTATTTGTTTCTATTATCTAGAAACAAAGTTTCATCTTACATTGTTAGAACCAATCCAATGATATATTGAATTACACTTCCAAAATTAAAAACAAAACAGAAATTAACAGGAATTTAACCAAGAAATTCTATAAGAAATCGAACCTTTTACGATGAAATCAATATGTGTAGAGATCAAAGACAGAGGCCTGCAATAGCGGTGTCCTAAGACGAAATTTCGCCCCCAATCGTGCATTGGTAAACGGACGTCGTTTTGAGGATACAACTATCTAATCAGATTGATGTACGTCAATCCGATTCCATCGAATCGATAATACGTCCCATGAAGCAACGATATGGAGAGAATTTTTTTTTTGAGAGAATTGTGTGTGAAGAAATCGTATCTGATTTTTAGAAACAAAAGGTCTAACCAAAAATAAACCGCAAAAACGCAGTTACGGTCACGACGCGGTTTTGGCAAAAACGTGATCAGGTAACAAGAGCCCCAAGGCCCAATCTTTTGACCATTAAATATTGGGTAATGCCACACCAAAGCCCAATGAAAAACTTTCTCTTGGGCCTCTCTCCAACTTGATAAGTCATGTGAGTATGACCATATTAACACATGAAACTTTCCCTCTATTTCCTATGCAGGACAAGTTTGGACTAATGTCCAACAACTCTCTCTCTCTCTCTCTCTCTCTCTTGGTTGTGCGAAATAGAGAGTGAGTTTGTGATGTTTTGTGATTTTGGGAGTTCATGATATAAAGATTGAAATCAATGTACTGTGAGTTGTGGAAACTTGGGAGTATGGCCGGGAAGTTTAATGAGGTATCTCGTAAAAGCAGGGAAACATGCAGAGTTATGGTTGGAAAACCCACTTGAGATTATTGTGAGAGAACCAAAAACCACCCAGCTTGATTGTAGAAAGTAGAACTCCAACAGTCATGGGAATTATGGTGAAGAATTTGTTATTTCTAAGAAAGAAATCAAGTAATTGGCGACTAAAAACGAAGTCAATTGATTTTTTGGGTTTGAATCTTGTTTTACTCGAATGTGTTTGCCCACGCATATATGTATAGCCTCTTTTTCCTTTTTATTTGATTTTGGGTATGGTTTTTGTGTATTGTTTTTGTTCACTCGAATTTAAAGAAGTAGGAGAGAGAAAGGGAAAGTTTCTTGAGTTTTATAAATTGGCAAAACAGGTCCTTTAAATAATTACAAATTTCATAATTCTCACAAAAAATGAAATATATCTAAGTTAACGGACATTTGAAAAAACTGTTAATATGAGGGACTTAATCCATAACAAACTCAAAACCACAATGACCTTCTTGTAATTATTTCACTTAAGGACCCAATCCAAAATTTCACCAAACCAAAGAACAGAATTTGTAATTTACTCAATATTTTAAGTTGCTTTCTTGTACCTTCATCTGTTATAAAAGAGAAAATTATGTTTTTTATCTGTTAAAAATTATGGATTTCGTTCCTATGGTTTTAAAATTTTGATTTTGATTTTGATTTTTATGATTTGTAATTCATTTTTGTTTTCATCCTTGAGATTAAAACACTATTTTTAAGTATAAAAGACTAAAGTAGAAATGAATTTTAAACGATAAGAATAAAAAAAATAAATTTTAAATCATAAGGATGAAAAAGTTGATAAATTATAAATCCTAAGGATGAAAATCATAATTTTAAAACATAAACATGAAAGAAAATTCAACAAACCACAGGGGCTAAAAACATAATTTAGGGGTCGTTTACTAAACACTTACTTGTAAGTGCTTACTGTATAAATTTCCTTATCGGGTGAACATAAAAAGGGTCAAGAATCTTACCGGGTAAGAGCTATAAGAATGATGAAGAGTCTTACCCGATAAGTGAGGATGATGACTCTTACCCAGGTAAGCACTTACCCAGTAAACTGTTGCATGCGATATGTTTGGATATACTAAAATCTTACGCATCAAAATAAATCATAGTATTGACTCCTATCGGTAAACGCTTACCGGGTAAGCAATTGGGTAAACGGCCCTTTACTCTTGATAAAATTTCATTTCATCCCTTGAATCTTTAGAAATTAGAAATTTATCCATTAAGTTATCTGACTTTTCCAATCTATCATTTTTGCTGTGATGTTGAAACAAATCATTATTCTTACAAAGTTAAAAAATAACATTACATTTCTCAAGATTAGGAAATATTTTGGAGTTAAATATAACAACAATCACAATTATTTAAAATAACAGAATTAAATCAAACCAACTCAATATATTTTACATGTGAGTGGCGTGTAGGGGAGTGAGATTATGCAGATTTGATCTCTATTTAAAGAGTAGAGAACTCCTAGAACTAGACAGCGATTTGCCAGTCACTTTTCGATAGGCCATCTACGGTTCAAGAAGTGAACCCGAAGCCCATTGCTCGTGGACCGCTGTGACTTAGGGATTTTCTCTAGAGAAATTCACGGACTGAAATGGTGTTCAATAATATACGATGAATCGGATTGAGTTGGGTTGAGTTCCAGTTACATCTTCAATAAGCTATAATGAGATTTGCCAATCAGACGATTTTGAAGGAATTGCGTAACGGATCTTGTTGAGGTTCGTTATGGTATTGCCAATTTTATTATCGAATTTGTATGTTTATGATTGCTTCTGGAATTGTTAATTAATTTTAAAAAAAAGTGGATTGTTGTACGTAGACATTAATTAGGTTATTCTTATTCATTCATGGTTATATTATTATTATTACTAGAAGGGTACTCGTATAATATAGTGAGATAAATCTCGATTTTAATGTTTAGTTTTTATTATTTGTCTTTATCGATATAATAGTATTTTTGAGAAAGCAATGTTTTTATTTTTGAATGAAATATAAATTTGAAGATATCATAAAAATTTAAAAAGAATAAAATGATGTTAGTATCAAATTAACTATTTAATAGTTTTAGTTTTTTTGGTGTAACTTCTTTAATTCAATTTTCTATTATAATTTAATTCATATTTAATAATAAATAATTTACTTTTGGTTTAACAATATAA
>NC_037530.1:25689652-25692252 GCF_001531365.2 Cynara cardunculus var. scolymus
TTTATCTATAGTTAGTTACATGAATTTAAAAATGGAGTTTTAATAAATTGTACTTACGCAAAATTACTTATAATCTTGAATTTTAGATAATAAGCATCAATAAACAGTATTTCATGTATAAAAAATGTTTTTTAAGAGTTTTTATCAAATGATTTATAATATAATATTATTATAGTTACAAATAAATTTGTGTCTGAATGTTTCTGATCTATTAAAAAAAAATTCTTTTAGAAAATAATATTTTTCCGGTGAGAAATATTTCCGGCGGATTTCTGGCGGAATTTTCCGCCGGAAAATTTAAAAAAAAAAAAACTTAAGGATTTGTTAAGTTAATCAAGATTTTTTTAAAAACGGGCGAAGAATTTCCGGCGGCCGTGATCCGCCGGAAACGGGGAAAATCCGCCGGAAATTTCGCAAGAAAAACAATCACCGGCGACCAAATCCGCCGGAAATCACTTTTTCCGGCGGATTTGGCCGCCGGAAAAAGGGGGTTTTTTGGTAGTGTTATACGATGAGATGGTGAAATATTGCATCTTCCATGGAATGAAGAAAGTAATTATTGAGTAAAGCATTATAGGGATGTAAAGGAGTCGAGTGCAGTCAAGTAATAGGTTATTCGAGTCGGGCTCGGAAAAAGATACCAAGCTCGAGCTCGAATAACTTTTTAAACATACGGCTCAAGCTTGAAATATTTTTTGAATTATCGAGCTCGATGCTCGTTGATGGGCTCGAATTCAAAATCAATTACCTCGTTTATAGGGTCGAGGTTGATAATTTTTATATCTTTATTGTATGATTTATGAACATATGAGCATACTCGGCTCGAGAAAATGTTTGATCAAATGGCTTGGCTCGGCTCGACTCGAAAAATTTAATCGAGTTTTCGAACAAGCCGAATCAAATATTGATGTTATAAAGCTTGGTTCATTATGTTAAACTAACTTTAATTTGTGTTTGAGAATGGTTAAGCTCGAATTTGACATAAACGAGCTCAAGCCAAATAGCTTGTTAAAAACTTGACTCGTTTACATCTTTAAAGTAATAAAATCTATAATGTATTAGGTAGGTAGGTTGGTTGGTTATTGGGTTTGGTGGAAGTTTTTGGAGTATGTTAATTGTAAGTTTCTCCTCAATTTCTCAAGTCTATCTAAATTCTAAACCACCACATACCTTTTTCAATTTGTCATCTCATTATTTGAATTCGTTTGAGCAGACAAAATCATCGTAAAATTTGGTGTTTTTTACTCATTACATCATTTATAACACTAAATAAAATATTTCAAATACAAAGAGAGTTTTCAAATATATATATATATATATATATATATATAAAGAGAGAGAGTTGGTTTCAAATACAAACCATCACATTTGTACAACCAATGCAACCCAATAAATTGAGATATTTATGGAGATAATGAGAGTTCATTTATTATGATTTGAATATTTATGGAAGATGAATAGAGTTCATTAATTATGAACAATACTTTATATTAGGAAACAATCAAAACTTCTATGAAAGCATATATTCATCAAATTAAATGGACGGTTGAAATTAGATTGTATTGGTTGTACAAATGTAAGGGGTTGTATAATAACGAACCCCTCTCTCTCTCTCTCTATATATATATATATATATATATATATATATATATAGAGAGAGAGAGAGAGAGAGAGTTTGGAGTTTGTTTCAAATACAACAAACATTTATACAACCAATGCAACCCAATAAATTGAAATATTTATGGAAATGATAAGAGTTCATTTATTATAATTTGAATATTTATGGAAGATGAATATGGTTTATTAATTATGATCAATACTTTATATTATGAAATAATCAAAACTTCTATGAAATCACATATTAATCAAATGAAATGGACGGTTGAGATTGGATTGTATTGGTTGCACAAATATCAAGGGTTGTATAATAACCAACACACACACACACACATTGTGAGTCCTATTTCACTGATCAATCTTCATTTACTTCACAACAATGGCTTAATCTTGATATTGCATTCAATAACATGATATGAACTTTGAGAGAAAAAGTCTAAGCATTCAAAGTATGGTCAACTCTCTTAATACGTATGGTTTTTACAAAATGAGCTCCTCTGACACTAATTACAAACACTAACCACTATTTATATGGTCAACCTAAYAAAGACAAGTCAAAGTCAAACCTCTAAAGAAAAGTCAAACATGCTGACTTTTACAATTATAGACGATTTATAAACTTTCAAGACGAATACATTTAATACTGATTTCTCAGTCCTAACATTCTCCCCCTTTGTATTCAGACTTGAAAGAAAATTCTGCGCTTTGAGTCCTTGTTTGAACTTTGAAACTTTATGCACAAAAATGTCTTCTTTCCAATGAAATCTTTAACTTGTAATCTTCAAGCGATCAACTGTTGAGAAAGATCTTATAGCATTCTCCCCCTCGAATGTAGAATCACAGTGATCTTCTCTTTTAACAATGTAGATCAAAAATAATCTTCAGAAACACTGTATAAGATGTGATCTTCAAAGGATCTTCAGAAAACAAATCTTCAGTAAACTTTTGTGAAAAATGATCTTCACATTCAACATCTCTCAGTC
>NC_037530.1:25692352-25694235 GCF_001531365.2 Cynara cardunculus var. scolymus
TCCCTTTTTCATCCGGACTTGAAGTCCGGTCAAACCTGTCCGGATTAGAAGTCCGAAGTCCGTTCAAAACACTTTGAAAATAAACCAACTCCCTTATCCGGATTACAAGTCCGGTCAATACTTTATTTATAACGTTGTCCGGTTTAGAATAAACCGGACGATACACCGTTCACTTATAGGCAACTTCCCCAATTCTTCCAATCATAGGGAATGGTCCAACATATCTTGGACTTAACTTCCCTCTTTTCCGAAACGTACTATTCCTTTCCAAGGTGATACTTTCAACATTACTTTATCACCTATTTGAAACTCAATCGGTTTCCAACGTTTATCTGCATAACTTCTTTGTCTATCTTATGCTGCTTTCATTCGTTCCAGTATTATCCCAATTTTATCTGAAGTTTGCTGAACTAACTCAGGCCCAGCTAACTGTCTTTCACCTATTTCATTCCAGCACAAAGGAGTTCGACATTTTCGTCTATACAAAACCTCAAAAGGTGCTGCCTGAATACTCGAATGATAGCTATTGTTGTATGCAAATGCAACCAAAGCCAAATGACTATCCCACGACCCTCCGAAATCAATAACACAAGATCTCAACATATCTTCTAAAGTTTGGATAGTTCGTTCACTCTGTCCATTAGTTTGAGGATGATAAGTTGTACTTAGCTTAATTTGTGAACCCATTTCCTTTTGAAAACTCTTCCAGAACATAGAAGTGAAACGACTATCTCTATCAGAAACAATTGATAACGGAACACCATGTCGTGTCACTATCCTATCAAGATACAACTTTGCCAATCTCTCCATTGAATATGACTCTTTCATAGGTAAGAAGTGCGCAGATTTAGATAACCGATCTACTATTACCCATATTGTATCATACCCTTTTGACGTTCTTGGCAATTTGGTTATGAAATCCATAGTAATATGATCCCATTTCCAAACCGGAATTTCTAAAGATTGCAACTTACCATAAGGAAGTTGGTGTTCAATCTTTACTTGAAGACAAGTAAGGCATTGTTCAACATGTTTAGCAATATATTTCTTCATACCTGGCCACCAATAATGTTGTCTCAAATCTTGATACATTTTATTTGTTCCTGGATGTATCGCAAAACGTGACTGATGAGCTTCATTCAAGATACGCTTTTTGAGATCACCATAACATGGTACCCAAATTCTATTCTGAAATTTCCAAAATTCTCTGTCATCTCTCACCAAATCAGATATTAATCCACCCAATCTTTCACGTTTGATCTTATCCTCTTTCATTGCCTCATGTTGATATTCTTGTAACTCATCTTGAATACCRGGTAATAACTCAACTCGTAAAGCTGTAGCTTTGATCATTCCACTTTTCTCTTGTCGACTTAACGCATCAGCCACTACATTTGCTTTTCCTGGATGATACAGAATCTCACAATCATAATCACTCACCAATTCCAACCATCTTCTCTGACGCATATTCAGATCTTTCTGATGGAACAGATGTTGCAAGCTCTTATGATCTGTGAAGATTTGGCACTTTGTTCCATACAGATAATGTCTCCATATTTCAAAGCAAACACTACTGCCGCTAACTCCATATCATGAGTAGGATACTATCTTTCATGATCTTTTAACTGTCTGGAAGCATAAGCTATTATCTTTCCACGTTGCATCAGTACACAACCCAAACCCAACTTTGACGCATCACTATAAACCACAAAATCTTCCGCTCCATCTGGCCGAGCCTGTGCTTCATCCCACTCATATTTCACATTCTTTTTGGTCAACTTTGTTAATGGAGTAGCAATACGAGAAAAATCCTGTATAAACTTACGATAATACCCAGCCAATCCAAGAAAACTTCTGACTTCTGTTGGAGTCTTTGGAATTTC
>NC_037530.1:25695575-25697666 GCF_001531365.2 Cynara cardunculus var. scolymus
CTCTCCCTTTTGCATTACCCTCTGTCTGTCTTGTTCCTCCTCGTCCACTAGGACTAACACGATTATCCATTTGCCCACTACCTGTTGGCACATATCCAGATCCTCGACCCCCAGAATATCCAGATCCCCGACCTCCAGCAAAACCAAACCCTCTATTCTTTGCTTGCGGACAATCAGTACTTATATGTTGGGGWGAATTACAAATATAACATTTTCGCATCATCCGACAATCTCGAGCTATATGTCCACGTTCCTGACACTTAAAGCATACTCGATATTCTGTATTGCAATTTCCCTGATGTATTTTATGACATCGGGTACACGCTTTATCATTAAACCTTGAGACTGGTCGATTCATATTTTCCATAAACCTCGGTCTACGGAAATCAGTAACAGTAACTTCCCCCTTTCTTTTCTCTCCAACCCTTTCTTGCGGTTGTCGGTTAATATCCTGTTCCAGTATTTCAGCAGCATCAACTGCCGCCTGAAATGTTGTCGGATTCCTGGATATCACATACTTTCTAAGATTTGACTACAATCCCCAGATATACTTTCTTACCTTACTATTTTCAGATATAATATAGGCTTCAACAAACCTAGATTGTTCCATGAAAACTTCAGTATACTGACGAACTGACATATTTCCTTGTTCAAGACGAAGGAAATCATCTTCCAACTTTTGAACTACAGCTTCAGGACAATACTGCATCTTAAACTTTACCACAAATTCTTCCCATACCATAGTTTTCAGAATATTTAGGTCCGAACTAGATAAAACTTCCCACCAATACAAAGCACTTGATCTCAAACGAGATACAGCAAACATAACTTTATCTTCTGCTGCACTTTTACTGATTTGCAGACTCAATTCAATCTCCTTAAGCCAGCACATAGCTTTAACAGAATCTCGTTCACCAAAAAATTTAGGAGGTTTACACGCAAGAAACATCTTGATATCTCCTCCCTTCTGTTCTGAGGACGCAGTAATAGGTACAGATGTACCAGTTACCTGTGTACTAGCTCCGACTTCCTCTTGTTCAGAATTTCTTTCCACATTTGGATCAGTTTGGTTTGTATGTTTCAACAAATTTACCAAACTCTCCTGAAATTTTCCCAACTCAGTTGCCAACATATCTTGAGTAACATATTCAGGGTCGGAAACATTATGTCCACCCCTAGCTCTTCCTCGACCTCGGCCAGACATTAAACTTTCTTGAGCAGAAAATTCCTGTTCCCCACGAGTTTCTTGTCTAGTACCACGTCCTCTTCCTCGTCCTCTACTACGACTTCGTGTTTCGATTACATTTTCTGGATTCTCTTCTCGCATAACATTCCTTCTTCCCTGACCTCTTCCATAGCCAGTAGAGGTCCTTTCCGATGGATTGGGATTATCTGACATTTTCTCAGTATGTAACCTTTTCTGTCACAAAAACAGACATGATTATTCTCATAATCATAACATAATAACACATTTATCATCATGTCCACTCATAACTCAGATTATATCAATCTTATATAATCTACCTTTTTCATAATAGTTTCGGCTATAACATATTCTTATGTTCATAGACCCAGTGAAACCTATTATCTTAACTTTCCACACCACTAGTTTAAGTCTAAGTATTTCGCAAATACCCAGATCCCTTAAACTAAGGCWCTGATACCAACTGTAACAGCCCTCACATTCCAATTACTTAAATTCACATCATCATACATAATTCTAAAATAGTATTATTACAAAACATAGATTATCAAAATGTATCTTCAATACATATGCATATAAACTAATATCATCAATCAGACTTTTCCCTTGCCTTTATCTTTCAGAGTACGCTGACCTGCAWAACAGGTTAATCCAACATTTGAGCGTTAGACCATAAGGTCTAGTGAGTGTATAATCTAAATCAACAATATACATTCCAAACAATCAGTTTAGAATCAAACCTGTTCTGAAACACAAATGTATTTATGTTTCTCGCGGTTACACCGCCACCTCATCACTCTCGCGGTTACACCGCCATCTCACACATATCACTCTCGCGGTTACACTGCCATCTCACACATATCACTCTCGCGGTTACACCGCCATCT
>NC_037530.1:25697776-25707377 GCF_001531365.2 Cynara cardunculus var. scolymus
AGTTACACTGCCATTATATCACTCTCGCGGTTACACCGCCATCTCACACGCAGTTACACTGCCATTATATCACAAAAACATTTCCCAAAAACATTCCCTTTTTCATCCGGACTTGAAGTCCGGTCAAACCTGTCCGGATTAGAAGTCCGGTCAAAACACTTTGAAAATAAACCAACTCCCTTGTCCAGATTACAAGTCCGGTCAATACTTTATTTATAACGTTGTTCGGTTTAGAATAAACCAGACGATACACCGTTCACCCTTTGTCCGGTTTAGAGTATACCGGACAACACATTTAACCTTTTGACCGGTTTAGAGTATACCAGTCATCCTTTAGCCGGTTTATAGACTTGAACTTTTTGACCCAAGTGGTTTAGAAGTAAACCGATCACCACATGACCGGTTTAGATAATACACCGGTCACCTCTTGGCCGGTTTAGTTATCCGGATTACAATCCGGACAACACTTGTACGGTTTAAACAAGAACTTTCATAAAATGCTATAGAATTTAGTATAACCAGTTCCAAATGCTTATCAATTTGTATGAAAGCAATTCATATCCAAAGCTCTTAATACACTCACCTTTAGAATTGAGAATTAAAGCCTTTGAGATCTTCTTCCTGCACAATCCTCTTGATTTCTTCAGAGAGTAAAACTTTTTCAAATATAGTATGTGTGTGTGAGATTCTCTTCACAAAAGTTTTTATATATGCATACACAAGGTGAGGTGATGGCGGTTCACTTAGCTGACCTCCCTTTTTCCTATTTAATTAATACTCTCACTCTTATATACATAACATATACATACATATCATATATGTCACTAAAATGATAACCAGGTTATTATAAACACCCTCTTCTCCATTCTAAATTGCTGCCTCACAGGAAAGGTAGGTAGCCATGATCAAGCATCACACGCCATGATGTCAATCCTATATGGTGTTTACTTCAATCTTCCTTTGGACTATGCTCAACTCATTTTTGAGGATATGATTGGGCTCATAAAGAAGAAATGTGCCACTCAAAAAGGAGAAAAAATCGAAAGTACAGGCTCAAAAGAAGGCCAAAGAAGACATGAACCAACCAAATCTGATATTCCAACGTTTTCTTGGTCTTGCTTTTGGAGACCTCCATGCACAAAGATTGCCCTCTGCAGCGCCTAACGCAAAATTATACCCATTCAAGGACTTCAAGCCTACGGAACACGAAAATGGATACAAAAACCCCTGTCCCATCTCAAAAGCCATGCTCCGTTATCTCTCTCATGAAGAAAGGAAAGCTTACAGACGTGGTAACAGGCAACCAGAACCGGTCCCTGCAACCCCACCACGCATAGGTGTACCCCTAGGTGAGYGTGTTGAAAAAATGAGAGTYGAGGAAAGGTTGGAGGAGCCAGTAGTGGCTGGTGAGATTAGTGAGCATCCACCTATAGCCTCATCACCTCCACGCCATAAGAAGAAGAAGACTCAGAAGGCTGATGATACTTCTGAGAAGAAAACGGCGAAAAAGAGGCCCGCGGAAGGAAAGGGTCCAACTGTGCCTCTACATAAACACAAGAAAAGAAAACACAAGAAGGATGAAACAACAGAGCCTACAGAGCCTACAGAGCCCTTGATCGAAGAAGAAGTGGCAGAGGATACAGCTCCTGTTAAGCGCAGAAGGTTGCGCAGGGTGATCGTCGACGACTCCCCAACAGAACAGATTGAGGATGTTCCCAAGAATATTCACAAGGAGTTCACAGCGACCATTGATGTATCAACTATGGGCACAGAAGTCGTTCTAGACGACGAAGATGGAGAAGAAGACTTAGGCGAGGGCGAAAAAGATGCCCTTGGCACACAACCAAGCCAAACTCCCAGTGCATTCCACAATTCTAGAGGCCCTGTTCTAGAGGGACCCTCTATTGAAAGCGGCTCGCACAAGCCGATCCCTACCTATCCAACCGCCTCAGAGGATACTCTTTCATCCTCTATGGAACGCACTCCCGGGCACCCACACATAACTCCTCCATCCTCTCAAAAGGATGAAGGTTTTAATATAAGAGTCCATTCGCCCAAACTCGCCACAACCTAAAGAGGCATGTGTTGCCTCTTCACATGAGGGTGAACTTCAAGAACGTGCTTCAGAGGCACAAGTGAGAATCACTATGACAGAAGGTCTAGAATACCCAATGTCTACACAAGATCCCTCTGCCATGATAGGCTCTGAACCTACAGGGCATGATATATTTGGAACACCATTAGGCTCTCCTCAAAGAGATAGCCAAGGATATGGTGGAAGTCCCCGAGCAAGCCACACTATGCCAGCCGCTAAGGGCGCCTCACGCTCTAAGGAGAAGGGTCACCATGTGTTGGTGGTCCGATTTCCCAGGGTGACTTTGTGACTAAGGGGGAGCTAAACGCCTTAGCCACAGAGTTGTTCAAAAAGATGGACGAGTTGAAAAGCTTGTTCATCTCCCAGCAACAGCTTCAAGATCTTTCTCCACTTACAGAGGCTCTGAAGGAGTTGTCCTCCACAACAGCAGATTTGAAGTCATCCATCACAACTCTTCAGAGCTCTGTTCTTCGAAAAGACGATCTCGCAGAAGCCTTCCAGGATATGACTCTCTTCCTCCATTCAATCTTTGAAGACCGAACTGACAGAACTTGCTGCATAATTTGCCGCTGATCTCATCTCTTCAGGTTACACCGACTATTCCAACTTCAAAGATGAGATCAAGCAAATGTTTGCCTCTGCGGTCACATATGGCATCGACTCCAGCTCCTCAAGGGCCAATATCAACCATTTAGCAACGCGCAGAGAACTGGATRCGATGATGGAAATCTTGGGAGGTATTGTATCGAAGCATACAGATCAATTAATCAAAGAAGCACGGGCTACAAATGTCTCTGTCCAAGATTGCACTAAGAAGCTTCTCTCAGAAGGTGCGTCTCTGCGTGACAACCTCTATCTTTGTGTGCATAAGATGAGGTGGGCTACAGGAATCGACATTGGCAATGCTACTTCCAATGCTGAACATGCCATAGAATTGATGGAGAAGGCTGCACTAAGGATTCTACGAAGATTGAAGAAGACTCCCTAGGTTACATGCAAGGCAGAAACCACAAAATACCATGATGATCATGAAGGTGATGACCATGATCATCACGAGGGGGAGAAGAAGACACCTGAGCCAAAGAAGCCTGCTCCTGCCAAAGGTATCATAATAGTGGAATCTACAACAGCCAGAAAGGATAAAGCGCCAGAGCCTCAAGGCAAAGGGAAAGGCAAAGTTGTAGAGCAACCACAGAAGGGGTCGTCTACAAGCTCAGAGTCTATCGATGAAGATCTATACAAAGATGACCCAGAAATGCTACGTGTTTTGAAGATGTCTAAGGCAGAGGATCAAATGAGAAAAGGCAGAGCTCCAATATTCATGCCCCCCAGAGAAGGGGAGGGCACGTCATCAAAGTTCCCATCAGTCCAAGAAACGTCAACTGGTACGTTCGACACTCTGCAGGGATTTGTCAAACCTATTCTTGCAGAGGGGTCAACCCAGAGGCCCATACTAGAAGAGTATGAAACCAAGATGGCAGAGCACCCCACAGCAGGAAGGGTGGATGAAATCTTTGAGTCAATGAGCAAGATTCCATTCCCTAAACCCCCTACAGAGCCTCTTTCTACTCCAGAAGAAATTCTTGTGTGGAAGTACTCTGCCAAAGACATTGAACCTCCTTATGATCCTGTGGTCGCCGGAATTCCTTCTGCCTTCGCCAAATTCAAGTTCTCCAGACTTAYAAGGCCGCGTGAGCAAGTCTTCACAGAGACTCCTATTGCTTCACTTGTGACTATCTCTCCAAGAACTCTGCTGAAGAAGTCTATCCTTTTTGCTCAATWTGTTGTAAAAAGGAAGGATGGAAATCTCTACAAGTTCACAGACGCTGACTTCCATAATCTCTGTGTGTATGATGTCCTTTACATGCATAAAATACTTAACGTCTACATGGAAAGGAGGTCTACCTATTCCATCTCGCTCATAAGGCTGATAGAAGTTATGCGCGCACAAGTCAAATACTACAGCCAGAAGGACTTCGAGCTTGCAATGAGGTTTGTCCAACAAGATCTAAAAATTTCTCCTCCAAAAACAGCAGGCCAAGTTGGATTCATAGGCATTCACCAAACACCATCATTCACAACCCCATTTATGGATWTGTGTTTTTGGACAAAGACGAAATCCTACGCATCTATGATCGAACAGAGACACACAAGTTTTCGACAGAGACACTTGAATGATTCTTCAGAAAGGCAGCGACAGAACTGGACAGAGGACATCTAAGGGTGAATGAACTGCCAAAGATCTTGGAGTCAATCAAAATTCAAATCAACTTCAGAGAATGGATATTTGAAGTCTACAAAACCATCAAGTCAGATTTAATCCATCCAGTAGATGACTTCCCAGAATCTGAAGTTGGTTAATCCTCTGTAATAGTATATGGCCTGTATCAAACTCTATATTTTACGTTTTGTAATTTCTTATCAGTCAATTCATTTCGAGGATGATGTTTAATATCCTTTTGTAATTTCTTTCAATCAAGTCATGCTCTTGCACTTTATAGCTTAATTTACTTTTTTATACTTAAGGGGAGATTGTTAGCTCTCATTCCTTAAATGTAAAAGTATAGAAAAAGTAAAACAGCAAGTACTGATAGAAGCTGATCAGTCACAGAAGATAACAGAGGACAATCAATAGAAGTAGCTCAATCTTACAAGATTCAAGTGACAGAACCTATGTCATCCATCACAGAGGTTCTGGAAACTTCTCCTCTGAAAACACTATGCTACAATTCAAAGACGACAGAACCTCTGTCGTGTCTCACAGAGGTTCTGGAAGATTTCCTCTGCGCTCTACAAAGTTTCATCCAGCATAGCCTCTATGAAGTCTCACAGAGGATCTGCAGAAATGCCTTCTGTATAGATTATCTTAAGCACGTTTTATTTTACTTAGGTTTATTAGCTGCTCGTGACTTTCACGTGAGCTTGTATGTAATTTGTTCTAGAAGAACGGCTCAGATTTGACAGCTTAAGGTCGTGTCAGGAAACGGTTACTTGCTTGTATAAATAGCAGCGTAGGCCTTTGTATTTTAAAAGCTTCAAGATTTGTAATCGAAAAACATTTTCAATTTATTGAAAATCATTTGAAGCAATTCTCCTTGTGTTCATCATCTGTTCTTCATTGTGTTCTTACTGTTTCTACCAGTTTGGTTGATATTGTTTCCGCTGCTCTACTACTACTGTCAAACCGATCATTCAAGTAAGTTTTAGTACCRAGAATCTGAGTTATTAGATCCTAACACATACACTTGGTTATAAATTAATGACATCTATCTTTAAGATTGGAAAACAATTTTGATAATAAAAAGATCGTGATCATAAAGCATCTAGATGAACACAAACAAATTAACGTGATTTATTTAATTATGAAGCCTTGTTTGTGGAAATAAGTAGAGTTTAGGCAATTCAAGAGGGTGAGGATTGAGGAGCTATGAAAAATAGTAGGTGTTTGTTGGCAGCCAACCCATATGAAGATCCGACTAAAAACACAAAACTTAATAAGAAAAGTATTTGAGGATTCATCAAATAGAACACACCACTATTCACAATTCATCAAAAGAACAAACTTTAATTTATAATTCATCAACCAAACAAAACCTAATTCATGAAATCCAAAAGTAATATAAGAAATCAAGAATACATTGTACCTTTGTTCTTAAACAATGTTGTTGGAGCTGTAGGAGGCGTTGAAAGCCTTTCTTTGCAATCGACATTAATTTTTTTAGTAAAACTCTAGTTCATGATTATCAAAAGAACAAACTCCAGTTTGTAATTCATCAAACGAACAAAACTCAATCCAACTAACAACACAAAATCAACAGGAAAAACATTTCAAAGTTAATAAGATAGAACAAACCAGAATTCATGATTCATAAAATAGAACAAACATTGTTGAAGATTCATTTTCAAAAAAGAAACCAATAAAGGTTAGGTGGCATAAAGAAGGGAGAAGGGATAGTTAACATATATTGCAATATGTATCTACATGTAAAGAAACATCTGCTTATAATGAAAAATGTTAAAACTAACCATAACATTTATTTTGGGAAATCTCACCTTGACGTTAGTAGAAACAAGTTGTTTTTCACAACAAGAAAAAATTTCAAGAAGCAACATGAGAAGAATAAAACGGGAAATTTGGAGAATAGATAGAATAGAGAGAGCGAGGGATGTAGATCATACATGTTTTCTACAAACCATAAAAATTCAGGACATAAAGAGAGATTTCAGGGATAGAATATGGATTGGCAGGTTATGTGAATAGATTTTCGAAAGCGTGTGAAAGGGTGGTTTTACATTGCTAAACCATACTTAAACTATAAAATTTCAAATGTTCCTCCAATGCCCATGGCCTCCTAGCAACAAAAATCATGTGTTCACCATCTTTTTGTCTTCATCACTTCAACTTCAACGTCTTCATCAGTTCATATTGGTGGCAAGAAAGGTTAGGGTTTGCATGTTGCAACAAGTTGTTTTCTAGTTTATAGTGAACTCTTTCCCTTCTGACATTGTTTCCGGTGGAGACTGCGCTTCTGAAACACATAATGTGATTTACAACCATGGTTATTAGACTATGAAAATGGTTGTTGAGGGGGATTTGTTACTCATACGTAGTAGTCAAAATGATTGCACTGGTATTTCATATTTGTTAGTTTAGAGGAGTGAATTGAGAGATTTCAAGAGACAGGGGTTAATCTCGGGGTAGGAGTTGGGATAGTATGGTAGTTTTAGTAACCCATAAAGTAAATGTTGTACATAAGGTATTAAAACTTGTATTTCATGACAACCCTATATTGAAAAATTATGCTTTTAAAAAGATGTGTAATGTTGTGAAACCTGTACATCTAGAATAAAAATTTGTACTTCTTAAAAATTCTTATAAACGCTCTATTATAAAGGAGTATAGATAATATAAATTTGTATGTATTTATGATATTTTATAAATATTATTAAATTAAAAAATATTCAATAATAAGTGTTAAACCCCACAATGCAAAATGAAAAAAGTAATGAAAAACAACAAGTGATGAAGAACCAGAAGACCAATGAAGACATCAAGGCAAAATCGACTAAGTCTGGAATTCAACCATTGGATCGATGGATAGTTCAACCATTGGACCGATGGACAAATTCAACCATTGGACCAATGGACAAGTTCAATCAGAGGATCAATGGACAGGTTTAAAGATGCGATGGAAAGAGCATCCTCATCGATCCAATGGACAAGCAACACTTAGAAGATTTTCCAGCACTTCATCCAAGCATGCAATGAAGATTTGAAGATAAGGATGAAGTCATCATATCATGAATGACAGCTGGAGATGACAAATCAACAGCTGGAATTCAAGTTTATCTTATTATTAATGTTTATCCATGAGAAAGATAAACTCTATCTATTAGCTGGACGATTTGCTAGAAAGTAGCATTAGATAGTTATCTTCTTAATARTCGTTTAGTATAAATAGATGATTAGGTCTATTGTAAAAATAAGGCTTTTGCTCTTTGTTTTACGTTTATGATCTAATAAAGTAAAACCTTTGAAGCTCAAAATTGTTCTTAAACTTTCTTATTTTATTCTTGAGACTTCATAACKTTCTTCATTAAATCACTATAATTTGGTTACTCATAACTAGATTATTAGTGTTATTGAGAGATCTGGGATCAACAATTGGTATCAGAGCCTATTGATTGATTATCCAATCAAAACGATCTTTTAAAATCTCTCAATTTTTTAATCTTCTTTCTCATAAAAAATTCTCTCTTCTTCTCCAAAATTTTCAATGGCCAACTGGAATTCAGCTTACAATGTTGATTCCCTCACAAAGCCTCCAACTCTTCAACGAGAGGAATATCCTCAATGGAATATCAGAATGATAAATTTTCTGGAGGGAATAGATAGGAATCTCCTGCGATCCATACAGGAGGGTCCCTACATTCCTCAAACTCTAGTTCCAAGAGTTCCAGGAACAAGTACCACAGCTGAAATTCCAGCATATTACATGCCTAAAGATGAAAGAAATTGGGATGAAGATGATAAAAAGAGAGTCGAAACTGACAGAAAGGCCAAAAGATTGATAATCATGGCACTACTCAATGAAATCTTTCAATCCCTCAATACATGCTCCACTGCGAAAGAACTTTGGGACGAATTGGCGAGTCAACTGGAAGGAGGAGCAAAGACGAAAAAAAAATCGTAGAGCACAATGTCTCAACGATTACACCAACTTCAAAGCCCTCCCTGATGAACAACACATTGATAAATCAATGTCGTAGAAAAGATATCATCAGAACCAAGGAAGAAAACAATGTTTTATTCCTAAGAAGTTTAGGCGATGAATGGACTCAGCTATCCATGTCTCTACAAGTAAACAAAGACTTAGATGGCTGGTCTCTTCATGACGTGTATGGAACTCTTGCAGCACAAGAGAGCGACATTATGAAGAAAAAGGTATCCATTGGAGGACCTCTTGCTCTTGCTGCTGATGAAAAAAAAATCAAGGACTCCTATCAAGTAACACAAGAAGAAAGGCAAGAAAGCATTGCTGGTAGAATCAGAATCTGAAGAGAAAACTTCTGAATCAGATGATGAGATTAAAGCTTTCGCCAAATCATTGGCCTTGATTACAAAACAGTTCCAAAAGAAGTTCATCAGAAAACCTTATGAACGAAAAGAGTTCAGAAGGGAAAGGTACCAGTGATCCTTTGATAGAGAGCCATCCAAATTTCATCAAAAGGAAGAAAGAAGAGATGGAAGAGAAGAACGAGAAGAGAGAAGAGAAGAAAGAAAAGAGGAAAGGAGAAGACAAAGAAAGAAAGAAAAATAACCTTCGATGCTTCAGATGCGGAAAACTTGGTCACTTTTCCAAAGAATGCAAAGGACKATTGATCRAGGAYGCTKATTACTATAAGAATAAATACAAGTATAATTCAAGAGAGCGAAGCTTGATGGCCAAAAAAGAAAACTGGGTGTCCGATTCTTCATCAGACGATGAAGATAAAGCACTCATCTGTCTAATGGCCACGTCCAATGCAGAATCCGCCTCCAACTCTGATGACCAGGTATGTGAGTCTTACTCAAATGAAACCAGCTCTGTTCCATCAGAACTAAAGTTAAGGGTAATCCAGCTTTCAGAAGATTTCTTGAAACTAAAAGAAAAATTAACTTTTGAAAAATCTGAAAGAATAAAAGTGGAAAAAGAAGCAAGTTTCTACAAAAAAGAAACTGATCTTCTAACTGCAGAAAAAGATGATTTAGCAAAAGAAAAGACTCGCATAAGCATCCTTAAGAAATCAGAAGAAGATAAACTTCTGGAATTGAACAARCGTATAACTAAGGACCTAGAAAAGAAAACTAAGGCCTTAAAGGAATCTGAGGCAGAAAGACTGAATTCAGTAGCTCTTAAAGATTTCTTTCAAAAGGAGCGAGAAATTCTTCATCAGAAGCTTCAAACCAATGAACTCCTGATGAAAAGGTATAAAGATGCACAAGAAGTTTTTGAAAAACTAAAC
>NC_037530.1:25707477-25722736 GCF_001531365.2 Cynara cardunculus var. scolymus
CGCAAGAGTCTTCATTATCTCCTTCATGGAGATCTCCTCTTCTTCAGATCTCTGGTCACTGTCAGCAATCAACACCATTTTCTTCTTCTTCTTCTCCTTCTTCACCTCCTTCCCTTCCTTTCCCTTGCCGGAGCAYHMRTCCTCTGCAACTAGAGCCAGAGGGCCACCTAGATTTCTCTTCATTTGCATAACTTGGGACTCTTGACTCTTGAGAGATCCGAACAAGTCTGCTAACGTCCATGTCTCGAGATCTAGAATGGCCTTCATGGACATTGTAATAATCGACCATTCATCCTCAAGGCTCTTCAGAAACAGTGAGTTGTTCTCCTCTGTGGTTCTGGGGATACCATACCTTTTACAGTTGCTAATCAGTGTGTTTAGTCTAGCGTATGTATCCGTAAGAGACTCACCCTCTTTGGCCTTGAAGCTGTAGTATTCATCGATGCAAATTGAATGATTGTTCTTTAGCGTCTTCCTTCCACCTTTGATTAATTTCTCCAGTTCTGCCCATATGTCCATGGACAGTTGATAGTGATCGATGCATTTGAAGATGTCGTTAGGAATAGCCATGATTAACAACTGTTTACATTTGTTCCCTAATTCGACGATTACCTTGTCTTCGTCACTCCAGTTAGCTTCGGGATGAGGCTCATAATGTTCAGGTATTTCTGGTGTAGTTTGAGTTGCAGAAACTCTTGGAATGAGGTTCATTGGGACGTAAGGAGGATTGTACAGGAATTCGCAAATCCTGGGATGAATACCTTCAAGAAAACTCACCATTCGGATTTTCCATTGAGGAAATTCCTCACGAATGAGCGTTGGAGGCTTAGACTGTGAACCCGTACTCATGAATGAAGCATTGGCCGTATTCGCYATTGATAGAAGAAAAAWCAAGAGGAAAATAGGAGAAMATTGATAGAACAGTGAAAAACAGAGTAAACTTGGAGAAGAAGACTGTGTGTTCTAGAGTCGACAAAGGATGAATACCAAGAACAGAAAAAATAAAATTAAAATTTGATTCCTGCTCTGATACCAATTGTTAGGATCGATTAACTCAGATTCTTGGTAAAGATTACTTACTTGGATGATCTGTTTAACAGTGAGAATGCAGCGGAAATAATAATAATCAACCAAAGTAGAAATCAATAAACAACACAAGGAAGACGATTGAAGAACACAAGAGAAGGCTTCAAATGATTTTCAATAGATGAAAATGTTAACAATTACAATACTGGAAGCACACTGAAATACAAAGGCCTACGCTACTATTTATACAAGCAAGTAACCGTTTCCTGACACGACCTAAAAGTAAATTAATCTAAGTCGTTCGATCAAAGCAGATTACAGACAAGAACACGTGATAAKCACGWGCAGCTAATAAACCTAAGTAAAACAGCTAAAGAAGATCTATACAGAAGACATGCTGCAGAACCTCTGTGAGACACGAAAGTGGTTCTGTCGTCTTTGACTTGTAACAATGTCTTTGCAGAGGACCAGTTTACAGAACCTCTGTGAGACACGACAGAGGTTCTGTCACTTGAGACTTGAACGTTTGATCATCTTCTGCTGTTGGTCCTCTGTGGTCTTCTGTGACAGATCATCTTCTGTCAATACTCGCAGTTTACTTTTTCTATACTTTTACATTTAAGGAAATGAGAGCTAACAAGATTTTTGAAGAGCCGTGTCAAAGTGTCGATGGTCGTCGATATTCAAATGGGCCTTGAAGGTAGCAAGAAGATTATTAGTTTGAAAAGACCAGATCAAGACCTTGAAGACATTGAAGGCTATCCTCTCTACATCATTCTTAAAGATCCGGAGTTTGGAGTGATTTATGATGCTACAGGCAGAATAAAAAGATTTATGAGATTCAGTAAGTTGAATAAGTACTGTGACTGTACGATTAAGATGGTGCGTCGGGTTCTTGAGAAGATTAAAGCCGATAATGATAAAGCCGCGAAAAAAGATAGAATGAGTCCAAAAGAAAGGTATTTTCTAATCAGTGCTTTGAACCTGTTGGATGATAAATTGCAATAATGGAGTGCTTTGAGAAGGATTGAAACGCATCTGGGGATAAGAAAGTCAAGATTCACTATTTCTCGTACTTGAATCCAAAGGGGGAGAATGTTGGGTTCAATACTATGTTGATATGTTGTATTCAAGTTGTTTCTCCTATTTTGTAATAGTTAAAGTTAATGTTCTCTTAGTATAAATAGGAGATTAGTTGTTTAATTTCAGTTTAGTGTTGTTAATCATTTTGTTATCATTCTCTCAAGAAATACATTTAAGCTTTGGTGAAAATCTCTCTCTACTATTGATTCTACTTTGAAGATTATCTGATTTGATTGATATTTTGGGAATCACAGGATGATGTAACCAACTTAAACAAAACAATTCATGATCGATTTTTAAATAAGCTTAGTAATGTAAACATGATTGACGATGTTGAGTTCGATGTGGATGAATAACATTTTATTGGGGCAAGTAATTATTTATTTTTCAGATTTAATAACATTTTATTTTTAATGATAGTACTTACATTTTATATTCATCATTAAAGATATCCTGAGTTAGGATTGTTGAGATTGTTGTTGGACTTCAAGAAGAGTTAGAGAAAACTCAAATGGTTGTATCTCAACTAGAAATAGATTAGAGATGCAAGTGAAGACCAGTTCATGCCATGGCCTTCAACTTAATATAGATCAGACATTAATTGAGCATATTTTGGTGCAATTTTGGTGCAATTTTGGTATACTTTGGTGCAACTTTTGGTATATTTATTGCATATTTTGGTATGTATTTTTGCACAAGTTTTGGTATATTTTGGTGCTAATTTATTATATTTTGGCGCAACTTTTGGAATATTTTAGTGCATATTTTAGTATAACTTTTGGTATATTTAGTGCATATATTGGCACAATTTTGGTGCTACTTTTAGTATATATATTTTGATGCAACTTTTGGTATTTTTTGTGCAAGTTTTGGTATACTTTTGTGCTATTTTTACTATAGTTTGGCTCAACTTATATATGTGATTTACGAGAACGTGAGAACAACTTAATTACCTCAAACTTTTTTAATTAATAAATTAACTTATATTAAATATAAATAAATTAATAAGGGCCTTAATGTAATTAAGTTATTTTTAAGATTTTTATTTGATTTTAATTAACTATAATTATCTTTTTTTTTCTGCACGTTCGTTTCCATTTTCTTCTCTTCTCTTGTGATAAACTCTTCTCTTCCCTTGTGATAATTGTGTGATTGTGTAATCATAACCTATCGAAACCATGATCAATCGAGTGTAACCATAACCTATCGAAACAATGATCAATCGAGTGTAACCATAACCTATCGAAACCATGAGTAATCGTTTTGATAAATGTGTTATTGTCTAACTCTAACCGATCAAAACCATGATCAAATCAAGTGCGTTGTTATGATAGTGATATCACATGATTATCACACTCATATCACACCAAATCGTTTAGTGGATTTCGCCCGTAATCGTTGTGATAAATGTGTGATTGTCTAATCTTAACCTATCGAAACCATCCGAAATCGTTGTGATAATGTCTAACCTAACATATCGAAACCATCCGAAATCGTTGTGATAATGTCTAACCTAACCCATCGAAACCGTGATCAAATTGAGTGATATTGATATCACATGATTATCACACCCATATAATACAAAATCGTTTAATCGATTTCGCCAGTAATCGTTGTGATAAATGTGTGATAAACTAATCACTGAAATCAACTTCTTAATCGATACCTAATAAAGATAAGGATAATCACTCTAATTTTAAGGATTATAATGTGATCGTGTAATCGTGCTTAACATTTTATGATATTGATTTTCATTATTATCTTTTTGAATCTCAATTTTCTTTGAATCTTTTTAAATTCCAATTTTAATTTCAAAAATCTTTATTTTAATTGTTATCACAATATGGGGTTAATAGATTGTTATCGCATTCGCGTAAATCATAAAGGTTCTCGTTTGAACCCTTCCCTATGTATATATATATATAGAGAGACAGAGTTTGTTTCAAATACAACTCATCGCATTTGTACAACCAATGCAACTCAATAAATTGAGATATTTATGAAAATAATAAGAGTTTATTTATTATGATTTGAATATTTATGGAAGATGAATATGGTTCATTAATTATGATCAATACTTTATATTAGGAAACAGTCAAAACTTCTATGAAATCACATATTAATCAAATGAAATGGACGGTTGAGATTGAGTTGTATTGGTTGCACAAATGTCAAGGGTTATAATAACCAACCTCTCTATATATATATATATGTGTGTGTGTATTTATTATACTTTAGATATAACTTTTGTAAGTTTTGGAATTACTAATGATTTTATAAATATAAGAATTTATTTGTCATAAATATGTATTTAACAGGTTTTCAAAAGTCTTAAAGATCCAAGAATTTATTTAATAGATTTTAGAAATTCTATTGATTGTTTTTTGAATTTTCCCCGATATACAACAATAAAGAGATTGTCTAAACCATAAAAAATGTTATACATGGAATTAAAAATAAATATACATTGAAATAGAAATAATATTCAATTTTTTACGAAATCATGCCAATTCCAATGGAGATGAACCCAAAATAATTACTGGAATCAAATTGTTTGTCGTTTCATAAGTCCCGAGTCATCTTCGTTTCGATCCATGCTTTGGTTTAATTGTTTTAAAGAAGATCAACATGAGACATGTATATCATCGAGCTATTTTTCGTACCCCCAGAAGTCCTCTCCCCGCAACGAGAGGTGGTTGATCTCTTGCATCGAAGATGAAGATGGCGTTGCATCATTTCGATATCTCAACGCCCCTTTCGTTAAATTGACATCCTCGTTCGGCTGACCAAGATGTGAAGTTACAAGCCTATCGATCATCCCCCACTCGTTTAACGTTTGATCTTGTCTTAAATTCGCATTAACCATGCTTTGAGCTGGTTCACACGTATCGACTTCTAAACCAGGCTCACAAGCATGGTACCCTATATCGAGCTGGTTCTCACAGCTTCCACTATCACATTCTCTAGGGTTCGACATTAGTTGTTTGACCACAATTGGCGAATCTTCGGAGGGTAGATTCAAGAAACCATATCCAAGTGGCTTGTGGGTAGGGACGAGGTGAGGGTATTGATGAGTGTAATTGAGGCCTAAATCGAAGCTTTGTGGTTGATGGTATGGTAAATACTGATGATGGTCTTGGCCGTATGGGAAGGAACGAGGTTGATTCGTGGTGGTGTTGTGTCGTTCTGACCCTATGCCGCTACCACCCGATGCTTCGTTTCCCCCTATCTTGAATAGGTTTCGTTTTTTGAACACCCGACAAATCACCCATCCATCTTCCTATTAAAGAGACAAGTTACAAATATATAAAAGAATACACGTAATTATTAGTTGTTCACTCATTGGTATTAATTGGAAAAGGAAAGTTTTTAGGATAAGATGTACGCAAACATTTAATCTGTGGAACAAGAAAGAAGAATATAGATTAATCTGTGGAACTAGAAAGAAGAGTATAGATTCAACTTACGGAAGTAGAGATCGGAATGGGATTGAGAGGATCATGATGATCTTCGACATCTTCAAGGCGATACTCGTGCATGATCCAATCGGTCTTTTGGCCATGGGGAGCTCGTCCGCAATAAAAAACTAGGGTTTTCCTCATACCGATCTTCTTGAAGGTGTTACGGATGCACTTATCTCGTCCTGTTGCTTTCCAAAATCCAGCGTTTGTCGCTCTGTTCGTTCTCGATCCGGTAGGATACTTCTTATCCTTATGGCTGAAGAAGTACCATTCATTTTCAGGCGTTGACCCTATCTTACATCTCTCTATAAAATTATGGCAGAAAATTCGTTTGATTACATGGACGCCATTAAAATGAAAACAAGAAATGAAAAGAAGAAAAAGGGTTTACCTTGGAGGTCCCATGGCTCAATCTTGTTCAAGTCGACTTCCCTAATGACATCCATGTCAAACTTTTCAAAAGAAATCTTCTTCTTCAAGTAGTAATGAAGCAGTTCTTCGTCGGTGGGGTGAAACCGGAACCCCGGCGGAACACCACCGTTAGATGATGCCATGATTCACCGACAACCAGATCGACTTCACTTACTGCTTTGTGTGCGTGTGTGTGTGTTAATTTTGAGTAGGGTGATATCAACAATCATTTAGGTTTCAGTGCAAAGTGTTTTTATAGACTAGTGGGGAAGTTGACGGCCGGTGACGACGGCGGAGGTGTAGCCTAAAGCTGACGTAGATTGCAAGTAACAGGTATCTGGACTGACCATCAATGGCGATGTGCAAGTACTTTGAATCCTATATCTACGCCCACGATACAAACGCGTCAGCACACCAGCCCTCTTGTTTACAGCTTTCTTTTCCAAATGATTCAATTATATATATATATATATATATATGAATCGAATTGGGATGTTTGATTGCTGTGAAAGCAAGGTGTTCATGGGAACAGAAGCTGCTTAAAACCCTTCTAGGGATCAGTTTCGATTGGACGGTTTAATGTGCACATGCGGCTACGACCTTATGAGTGTTTAATCATGTTTTTAATTATTCCATTGACTTTGCTGGTTTGAAATCGACGTTATCCATGCATACATCCTCATTTTTCCAGGGCTCACAAACCCAGAAAATGGAAATTTCCTTCTTCCTCAAATTGACCTAATTTTACTCATTTATTTAGGTACGAGATTGGTTAGGTTGCCGGACGCCTCCTCTGATACCAACTTAGAATTAGGATTATAAGTGAACTGAATAAAGGTTTGTTTGTTTTCGTTCTTTTAACTTAACCAAACCGACGAACGAATACGAGGGGTAAAAGAACGAATGAGATCATTGTTCATGTCCATTCATCTAACTAAACAAACAAAAAATGTGTTTATGTTCGTTACTTTATTAAATAAACAAACAAACATAAACGAACTTTCTATTGAACGGTTCACGAATAATTCATTTAATGTTCGATTCATTTACAACACTAATTATAATATGTGAAACACTAATTCTCTTTCTAAAAGAGCTTTGCATATTACATAGGTGGGTTGGTCTATGACTAGTTTATATGGAACACCAACAAGCATTGAGGGATCCAAATTCTTTGATGATGGGTCGGAATTTAAGTGTCCTTTACTTAAATATATGTGTCTCGTTAATCCTTTTTTTATCAGGATGCTCCATTCAAAGAATATCATTCAAATTAACATTTAGTCATCCGCTTACAAACCCTAATCTTAACTTGACAACAAAAACCTATAAATTTGACATCAGCTAATAAACCTTTTAACTATTAATAGTTAACAAAAATGTAACAATTATACATTAACCGATAAACTTTGAACCTAACAATTTCAACATTCAGAATTAATATAAAAAATTAATAAGGAAATTGGGGTAAAAAAAATCTATGGGGTCAAAACACATGCATACATTTTCTTTAGACTTTTATGGGGTTATCTTGAACTCCCCCAAAAGGCAAAGCATGGATCCGTCTATGCCAGTCTCAACATATTTCTTGAATTATATAGAATTTTATCAAATTGAAACATTAAGACATGATAATGGTATAATATATACAATCAAGCTTCGGGAACCAACTATGAACATACTTAAAACGGGAATCCAATTTACACGACGTGAAAAAATACATGAAAAAACCGAAATACGTACTTGCACATTTTCAACTCTATATAACTTTTATACTTTTAACCAAAATATACACACATATATATATATATATATATATAGAAAGAGAGAGAACATGATTCAAATGTTAACCAAAACTATTGTGTTAACTTTGTTAACTATTTTCAATCAATCACAATCCATCTTAGTATTAGGTTCATATCCATCTTAGAATTTAATGACAAAGATACATATGTAATTTTCTTTTAACTCCTATATCATTAATTGGGAGTTACAAAATCATAAAATTAATGACAAGGGTACTTATTATTAATCTTGTTATTTTTTTAATATTGATTTTTAATCTCTAATGTTTATGAATTTGTAATTGGTGGAGTAAACTCAGTAGTAAAGTTTTCATTATCGTTGAAATTGACATATACGAAAGATGATGAACATGTGTGACCATATGAACACATTCACATATGAAAATATTCTTACAGCCATATAAACACAACTCGATATATATGAACCATTGTGTCAATTACGAACACAAATTGACATATATGAACATTTGTGTCGATTACGAAAATAAATTGACCCATTTGTACAGTTGGTATAAATATGAACACATATTGACCCAAATGAACATACGAAAAATGATGAACATGTGTGACCATATGAACACAAATTCACATATATAAACATTCGTACAACCATATGAACACAACTCGACATATATGAACATTTGTGTCAATTACGAACACAAATTGACATATACGAACCCTTGTGTCAAATACAAACACAGATTAACATATATGAACCCTTGTATCAATTACGAACACAAANAAATACAAACACAGATTAACATATATGAACCCTTGTATCAATTACGAACACAAATTGACATATACGAACCCTTGTGTCAAATACAAACACAGATTGACATATATGGATACTTGTGACATTTACGAATTTTTTCCATATACACCCTTGTTCACACATTAACAATTACAATAAATATCGAATACTTGTTCACATATGAACCATTAATAAAAAAAACTGCAGAAGAATCTGGTGTCGATGATATTGTTGTTGGTTTTGATTTGATGACGAGATTAATTCCCTGATAGTTACATTGTTATTAATGGACAGTTATAAAACATCTAATTGTCATTAATGAGCGGTTACAGAACATCTCATTGTCATTAATGGACAACTAAAATCTTTTCCCAAAATCTCTCTTGTAAATATTGTTCACTTATATTACCTTGTCTATATATGCAATTATTTACACTTTATGTCGTGAATGATCTTAGGCACAAATTTCAAAGATCAATGGACAAGATTGGTTAATAAAGTTAATACAATAATTTGGGTTAACAAATGAACTTGCCCATATATATATACATATATATATACACACACAGACACACTATATTATAAAGTTTTCATAAAAAAATTTAAAACTATGTATTATACATGAAGTGCTGCCTATTATTAATGGATATTACTTAAAATTCAATATTGCAAGTAAATTTTGCATAATTACAACTTATTAAGCTTCATATTTGAATTTGTGTAAATAACTATAGAGAAATATAATGAAATACAAGATAAAATTCTCATTATATATATAGTGGTAAGTTCTTTTGTTAACCTAGTTTTGTTGAAAAAATTATCAAAGTTAGATAAAAACCAATAAAATTTTAATCTTTATTAATAAAGTTTAAATCTTTGTTCCAAACGACTATAAAAGTTAAAACTTTATAATTAAATAATGTAACTTTAATATCCGGAATCCAAAACACCCTAAATCGAAAAATGCGTTACAGATTGAATCCATCATCCGTGATAGATTTAATGAAAAAAGGGAGTAGAAGTAGAGTTGTTCACTTAGTGAATGGAAATAAATATTGCACACGAAAATTAAAACCTGTCCTTAAAGGTTTTATACAATCGCTCTTGTATGTTGTGAGTCTACAAGTCACAAAGCCCTAGGATTTGATGAAGTATTGTGTTTCATTTATCAATAGCTTTGATAACGAAACAAAATGGCAGGAGGATGCATAAAAGATTGGTATTTTCACACTATTTTTAGCAGAAAAACGAGAGAGAGAGAGAGAGAGAGAGAGAGAGAACAGATTCTGGCATAGGTTCGAGAGAGAGAGCGCAAGAAGATATTCTCAGTATGATATGAGGTGGTTTAACCCAGTATTCATACTGGTTAACCACCCCAGGATCATGCCCACTATCCCTCAAAATCTGGATCAGATAGAGACCAAGTCTCTAACTGATTTCCACATGTTCAATTAATCTGAGTTATCCAATTTTTATAAATATAAATAAGACAGATCGTAAAATCCTCTACTAAATAATTATCTCTCTAATTTATACCAAAAAGATCTCGGAGCGAGGCTCCTTCTGCTCCGATGTTGCATGCGAAGTGCAAAGTGCAACTGCTCGCGCCACTTTCGTGAATCCCGTGCTCGCGGCCTCGGCCACGGCCATGCACGTGCATATGTGTTGGGCCTTCCACTCATGACCCGCCCCATGAGTTTACCAATTAGTTCAAAGCCCAGTTAGAAAGAAAGCCGTATAAACCTCTCGAATGCTTGTCTAACTACCAATGTGGGATGGAAGATAAACTTCGAACCTCACTAAAATTTCCAACAATTCCTCACCAGGTTGGAAAGTTTTCTGACATTCATAGCAGATAATGTACAGTGGTGACATTGACATTAAACCCTGTTTGATGTAAGTGTGCAAGAAGGGATTAATTCAATGGTATCCTTAGAATTTAAACCTTGAATCTTGTTAACACTCCGACTTACTTACACACATCATCTATCATTCTTTTTCTCTCACTGAGCACGAATATGGTCATGCGCTAAACCCTATTTCATGACTTACAAGAAGAGGAACCACTACTCTTCGTTTGAGGCGGCACCACCTTCAAGTCATATAGGCAAAGTTCTATATCATCTAAGATGTCTCTAAACTTTGTTAAGAGATTGACTCATCCTCGTTCTTGACAACACCACACTATCTTTCACCTTACATGGACTTATCAGTTGATAATACCTTCTATCAGTTAAGTGACTTGTTGATACTCTTTAAACTTCGTAGATAGGAGCACTATGTTCAAGTTGGGTTTCCATCACTAACTTATTCTATGTGGTTTCAAACCCATGACTCTGGTAGTTGACCCTACCTAGTCTCTCGTCAGAGGCTTGGTCAATGGATCTGCCCAGTTCCCATAAGACTTGACAAACACAATACTCCCTCCCCGATAGTGGCATTTCTTGCAGATCCACGTGATACCATACTGAATACAGTAGCGTGATATAAAAATCCAAATACTAAATACATTCAACCATTGAAAAAACAAAAAGAAAAAAAACGACTACCACCATTTCAAACCACAAAGCCATAATTTATTATTCATATTAAGGATTTCAAAAGAGAGACAATCAATACATAAGTCTACTATAGTTATCAAAATTTTGGATTACTAAATAATCTTCTAAGTATCAGCTAGCAAAAACATCCCAAGCTAAACATCAATTCAAAATATAAAAAAAAAATCACTATCTTTATGGTTATCAACATCCCTAAGGCATTTCGGGAAGGTACGAGTCTCTAATCCACTATGCATAGGTCAACAATGGTTTGAATTTCCATAGTGGGTTTGCTCTTGGACCTAGTTTGAAATTTTAGGCCCATGCAACAAAATATCCTTTCACGACCCTGGCATACTCAGTAGTTACCATCTTGCAAAAGTTGGTGCTATCCCTTACTCGAGTGCGCCATGACCGGGCGACAATTCTCCATTCTTGAGCCAACTTTAGTTTCAGAAGATCTCCCTCCTTGTAGGTTATCCCTCTCTGTTATCAGCCTTATTTTTGCCCGTTGTAGGTTGTTGATCATTCCCTTAGCCTTATCATTGTCCCACTCAAGGTAGGCCAACTTGTTCCACATCTCAGCTTTCTCTCTTTACAGAGATTCTATCCTTTCTTCCAAGTTGGTGCACGTGGGAGGCTGTGCTATCACATGTCTCCCTTGAACCGAACCCTGAGTTGGGTTACTCCTTAGAGATGTTGGACCATCACCCCTAGGTATGCGGTTCCAACTGGGAGTCATACTGGTGTGATGGTTATCAATACTCTAACCATGGGGGCCTAGTCCGAATGGTACCCTCTGTCCTACAGTTTTGCACCCACGTCCTCTCCCACAGTTAGCAGACCTAGTGTGTATAGTGTGCACCATCTTCCTACAAAACCACAAGAAAAGCACTAAGTCACACATTAATAAAACAAACTTAATTGCAACGTATATAGTGATACTAAACACCTCATAAGTTTAAGCTTAGACTATTTTTTTAACCTATTTCTCTTAAACTAATGCTCTGATACCAATTTGTAACACCCTCATTTCAAATACAAGGTGCCACGTAATAAAATATTAAAATCCAAAACCTAGCAGCTTATAAAGCCTTATTACAGCAGAAATCTTACAGTAATTTAATCGTAATCAATATCTCAAAACTAACTCATCCTATACCGGGTTACATTACATATAAATTCAATTAAAATACTAATGATTTTATAAATCATAACTTGAATAATAGTTCTATTTCCTATGCAGAACCTTTACCCTTGTTCCTTCTTGAACTTCCAGCTCCTGAGATGCATACTAATAGTCAGCTTTGTAAAGCTCAATGAGTTCATGTTTTTTGTGTACAATTATACATATCTCATCATGCATAAAACAAATAATACCCCAAATAAAATAATATGCACATTTGCTTCAAGCCCTTTCTAAATAATAATGAGATCTCTTAATTTCCCATCGGGTTAAGGTCTGAACGTTATCGGCACTTCCCTGGGTTACACGGCTATCACTTGTACAATCACTCATTCCTAGGATGTGTCATCCCTTATGACTTTTGACCCCTTTCCATACCCGACAAAAATATTGACCCATGTATAACATGCTAATTAATGTTTAAAAACACGTAAACAAATAGCATGCAACCCACAATAATAATTCATATACATGTAATAAACCCATAAACATGTACATAAAAAATAACGTAATTCTCAAATAATTTGTACATAAGCATGCATCCCAGATAAAGTCTCATGAAGACTCACCTTGACTTAATATAGGTTTACCCTTCACTTGATAACTTCTAACCCTACACATACGGTAATAATGCTGAGTACCCCATAATATTTTTACATATCAAACAATCTCCTAAATTTTAATTTATATTCTAATTGATTCTTTTGACGTCAAGAAGTCTAAACATTTATCTCCATGAGAAATACTTAAAATTAAGAATAAACATTTATCTCCATGAGAAATACTTAAAATTAAGAATAAATATTACACACATATATATACATTTCATGCAATCACCTGCATAAGTGACTCCCATGTCACTTTTTCTATTCTTTTCATTATATATAAGTATAAAGGCCATGCACAGACCCCCAACTCATACACACACACACACACACACACACACACATATATATATATATATATAGAGAGAGAGAGAGAGAGAGGAGCGTTCAAATGAAAACCCTCTCCATTTGTGTAAACCGTGTGAACCAATCTCAACCATCCATTTTCTTGATCAATGGTCAAGATTTGTATCCTTTATTTATGGAAATTAAAAAAAATAAAAAAAAAATCAGTTTATTTCATCAATAAGGGTAGAATGGTAAACAATAATTAACAATTGGTAACATCCTAATAGTAATCTTTCCGATTGAATCCCGTTTTCATCGCTTACATTGCCCCAAATCAGGCGAAGGTATCCTTTCTTCCCCAATCGAATATAGTGTTTCCAAAATCATCGATCATCAGTATATTCAAGAAAAATGGTCGGCAATAATGGAGGTATGTTATATTATTTCATTTCGTTTTCGATTTTTTAGAACCCTAAACAGTGATTTTGGAGCTAATTGACGCCTATAATCCCTTGCTCTTTCACAGGTCGGAGGCGTTTTAGCCATAGATTGAGGGAGATGCATAGTTTTTCAAAGTTTACTAACAACAAAGACAGACCAGTTGAGCTCGATGATGAAGGTATCGACATTGAGTTCGTTAACCAACAAATGAAGAAGAGGGGGAAGAAGAGAGTTGTGCATGATTCTACAGGTAACATATTTCTGTGTTTTGCGTCTTAAAGATGTAAGATTGTGTAATACATGTGATAACCAGATCCTGGTTATTACCAAGGTAATTAATACATGAATATTTGACTAAATGATTACGTGATAACATGATAAATTGATACGTGCTTGTATGTGCAGAACGTGATTTTGTGCATGTGAAAGAATATATATATATATATATATACATATTTGATGGGTGTATGTATATAATAATATATATATACATAGAGTGGGTGCATGGAATATATATATATATATATATATATTTATATATGATTATATATATATATATATGGACATATTTGATGGGTATGTATATAATAATATATATACATGGAGTAGGTTGTGCATACGTGTAAGTATGCATRTGTATGTATGGGTGTGAATGAGAAAGCATGAGGTGGAAAGGAAGGCTATTAGCCGACCTTTCCATCTTTGGAAGTATAAATAAGGGAGCTTAGCTTCATTTGCCTTTTTCTTGCCTTTTTGGGAGTCTGCTTTTTTTTAAAGAGAAGAGAGACGTCCGGATTTTTGTGCTGAGCTTCAAAGAAGTCGATTTCAAGTTTTGGTGTCAAAAGCTTTTAAGGTGAGTGGTTTCTAAACCTTTTTGTATTAAGATTCTACTGGTTTCAATTACATGTTTCGTATTGTTCTTATTTAAAAAGAAAGCATGTTTATTTCATCTAAGTGTTATCCGGACAAAGAGTGATCGGATTAGAGTTTAAACCGGACAAGCCTTGAAAGGTTTATTGTCCGGATTGTTCTAAACCGGAGAAGCTTTGAACGGTTTAGTAACCAGACTAGTTTAAACCGAACAAACCTTGAGTGGTTTGTTGTCCGGAGTTGGTTAACCGGATGAGTGTTGAGCGGTTTAGTCTTAAACCGGATGAGTCTTGAACGGACTGTTGTCCAGATTTGTTATCCGTTCAATATGAATATTGTTCTAAGTGTTAAACCGTTCAATGAATGTGTGATGTGTTGACCGGACTTGTTATCCGGACAAAGTGGACTTTAGTCCAAGTGTTTTTAAAACCAGATGATTGTTGACCGAATTTGTTGACCGGATTTGTTGACCGGATTTGTTGACCGGACTTGTTGACCAGATTTGTGAGGATGTCTTGTGTTTTAAAAGAAATTATTATTTTTATCATAAAAATGAAGTTTTGATTTAAATGTTTTCAAACTGATAATAATTCCAATGACTGCGGTGTATTCGGAATTATTTTACAAATGTTTTGATGAAGTGATAAGGGTGGCATATCAAGGAGAGGTGTCCATTTGTTATAAGGGTGGCATATCAAGGAGAGGGGTCCATTTGTTATAAGGGTGGCATATCAAGGAGAGGTGTCCATTTGATATAAGGGTGGCATATCAAGGAGAGGTGTCCATTTG
>NC_037530.1:25722836-25723584 GCF_001531365.2 Cynara cardunculus var. scolymus
ATGCATTGGTTGTGTTTGTCTAAAGTRCTTTTTATTCGATGAAAATGAAGAAGTAATTGTAGGTASAAATMTTSTCYTWGCATTGGGTGTTTTTACAAACGTCCTATCTAGTCCAGATTTTTTATTGAAAGTAGGCTTGGGCTTTACTTCTTTTCTTCTGAGGAATGTGGACTTTTCTGTAGCTGGATGAACAGAAAAGTTGTGGTTAGTTTTGTCAGAGGTAGACAACTTCTGGTTTTGTGCATGGGTAAACTTGATGAATCTAAATGAAGGACTAAGGCCTTTTGAGTTGTCTTTGGCAGATTTAACATCTTTCAGTTTTCCCTTTCCTTTGTCTGAAGATTTCATTGAGGAAGGAATACCAGATTTTATTGAGGGCTTCAAATTTTTTGGTTTCTTGTTCTCAATAATTTTTGGTGGTTCACAACTTATTTCATCTTCAAATTCAAAATCGAGAAAATCTCTTGCGGATTTCTCAAAATCAAATTTAACTTGGGTTGGAGCAGRAGATGTGGGTTCAGAGGTTGATGCTTTAGTTTGATCCTCTTGAGGTTTCAACAGTGTTGAATTTGATGAATTCTCAATTTCACTTGATTGATTCATTGATTCATTGGTTGAAGGTTCCTCGTTTAGATTTTCTTTTTCATCAACTATACTTGCTAATGAAGTAAGTTTGACAGGCAGAGATTCTGATTTTTCAATAGGAGTTGTAACAACCTTTGGTTTTGAAATGTCACTAGAACAAGTA
>NC_037530.1:25725003-25736634 GCF_001531365.2 Cynara cardunculus var. scolymus
GTGGCGCTTTCATCCTTATCTTCAAGTCTTTAATGCATGCTTGGATGAATACTTAGAAAATCTTCTAAGTGTTAGTCTGTCCATCGTATCAATGAATACACTTTCCATCGCATCATCCATCGATCCGCTTGTTGTACTTGGTCCATCGGTTCGATGGTTGGTCTTTCCATCGATGCTCTAGTTAGTCTTTCCATCGATCCAGACTTAGTCTTTTCTGCCTTGATGTTTTCATCGATCTTCTGGTTCTTCATCACTTATTGTTTTTCATTACTTTTTACATTTTGCATTATGGGATCTAACACACACACACACACACACACACACACACACATATATATATATATATGTGAAAATGTGATACTGTGAATACATGAGTAAGTGTTAAAATAAGTGTGTGCACGTAGGATGAATTGCATACTTGGTTGGGTGAAGTGCATAATCGGTTTAATAGTATTATATTATGAAGATAGGCAACCTTCATGGTTAAGAAAGGTAAGTTTTAAAACAATAAAACCTACTGCCCAAAGGAGTATTATATTAAAAACTCATCCACCGCCTTTGATAAATATACATATATAAAGAAGATAAAGATAAAAACCTTATCTTATCTTACTTTTGAGAAATCCCTGTAAGAAAGAAAAAATTTGTTAGTGTAGTGGTGAAGATTTTTCTTGAGAAGCAATCCTACCAAAAGTGATTTGAGGAATCTGTGTTCATTTGAAGAATTGTTGTATGATCTAAATCTTCAAATCTGTACATAAGAAGGTGAGTTTTTGATACTAATACCTTTAAATGATGTTATTTGAAATAGTTGATTTTGATGATTGATTTTGAAGAAGAATGGTAAAAACTGTTTTTAACAGTTTAAGCTGAGATATATGAATCTCGGTTGTGGAAAATGTTTTTGGGAAATAAAAAAAGATTATGCTTCTTTAAAACAGTTATGGATGATATCCTATTTTAAGGATTTAAATGAGATTTTGAGTTTGGAAATGATATTGAAAGAACAGTTGGTTCTTGAGTTTAAAGTTTTGAGATAAAACTATTTTGAAACCATTATTGGTTAAAACTATAGAGGATATTCCTTCAAGACGGTTGTGACTTTAGTCTGTCTTCGTTTGGAATTATCTATAGATTTTGGTGGTTAAAACTATGGAGGGTGTTCCATCATGACGGTTGAGATTTCGGTCTGTCTTTGTTTGGAACTAATCCATAGATTTTGATGAGGAAATAAGGGTGGCATATCAAGGAAAGGTGTACCTTCGGTTATAAGAGTGGCATATCAAGGAGAGGTGTACCTTTGGATATAAGGGTGGCATTTGTATGTGTGATTATTATAGCTCTTACTATTATGTCTCTTAAAATTGGAATAGTTTTGAGTTCTTACATCTTTGTGTTTTGAGGACTCAGGAATGTTGCTCTTATTAGAAATGATAGTAATTATGTTATTGAGAAGGGGAAAACTTGGCTTATGGCCAATTGTTTTGGATAAACTATGTGTTGGTAAAATGTTTGATTTATGAGGAACCAGAGAGGCTCTGGCTGTTCTTCGAAAGGAACGAGAGGGCTCTGGTTGATCCTCACAATAGAACCAGAGGGTTCTGGATGATGGTTTGATATGGTTACATGTCTTTTTACAAAAGCTTTTATAAACCAAAGGCTCTGTATCTATTAGATAGGAGCTCTGTGTCAAAATTATATTTTAAAAGATGTTAGTAAGATTTTATACTTCTATTTTAACTTAGAAACTTTTCATATAAAGAATTGCAAACCAGAGGGGATCTGGTTGGTCTTCGCGTTGAACCAGAAGGCCTCTGGTTGGTCATGAGTTTTGAGCCAGAAGCTCTGGTTAGTAGAACCAGAGGCTCTAGACATCCTTAAGCCTTTTATTGCATAGTTTCATACTTGGGAAAAACTATTTCATTCATCACTTGATATTTGACTTCGTACATTTATGAACATTAACTTGAAAAGAGCTCTGTTGGTATAGCCAGAAGCTCTGGTAGAAAAACCATAGGAGCTCTGGTAGAGGAACTAGAGGAGCTCTGGTCCTGCTATCCTATAAAAATGTTTTCTGAGTCTGGTCATAGGAACCAGAGGAACGATGAACTGGATAGATTATGGATTTACGTTTCATTATGTGAAATGATTGATTTAAATAATGTTTTGGTGATTTTCACCCTGCAATTACATGGAAAAAGGGATCTCACTAGACCTTCGGGTCTAACCCTCATTTTGTGTTTCAAATATGTATTGCAGGAACAACAGAATATAACGATAATAAAAGAAAAGGGAAATTATGATTTGTTTCCCTATATGCATAGCTATCTGAAGATCAATCTGGGGATGTGTTTTGAAGTTAAATGTTATGTAGTAAAAGAACATGTATTTTGGAATTTTTGGGTTGTGTATTTTGTAATGTAGTTCCTTGTACTTTAGACCTTTGTGGGATTAAACATGTATTTCTCTGAATGAATTATATGTTATATGCAATGTGAATTATGGGGTGTTACAAGAGTAGTTTGTTTGTTTTTTCATAGCGGGGTCTTGCACATAGCCCATAGTTGAAGCAACAATATGAAGGTTATCAATAGGCACAAGCTCATCGTAAGAGGAGCAAGCTGGAAGATCCAACACTCTTCTTAGATCATCAGTAGTAAATGATACATCATTATCAGATAAAACAGATGCATGCACAACTTTGGTAGTGGCATTATATACACAAGTGGCCCAAAAAGCACGTAGAATAAATTCGCTCATCTTGGCAGAATAGGTAAAAGCTTTGTAGATAGGGCACTTACATAAAAATTTGGTGATGATGTAGAAATCCGGATACTTGTTAGTGTAATCCAACAATGCCACAAAGTTGCAAAGAGTGAATGTAACACTATCAGTAGTGAGTGGGACAGATTTGACAATCTTGGGAGCTTTGGAGTGAGTTGCACCTTTGGAAGCCATGTTGGTGATCTTGGAAGCACATAGTAGGTTAGAGAAGAGGGGGAGATTGAAGATGCATAAAAGGGATAGGGAAGGGAAAAAATATATATTGGGTGAAAGGGTTTAACCTAGGGAACCCAAAAAGTCAAGAAATGACAAGACAAAGGATATTGGTGTAGGGAAGAAAAGAGGAAGGGGTCGGTTGGGGGGAGGCCGATTGGGATCGACTTGAGGTGTGCATGAGAAGAGGGAATCGGGTTGTGGGTGTGTGAGTGTGTGTGAGGTGCGATCGGTATGTGTATGTGTGTTTAGCGTGTGTGTAAGTGTGTTCGGTTTGAGGTAAGAAAAAAATAGGGAGAGGGACGGTTTGAGGGGAGGGAGGTTGAATAGGATTAATGTGGGGAGGTCGGTTTGATAAAAACAGTGTGTAGGTGTGGTCGGTGTGTGTGAGAGTGAGAGGAGAGAGGCCGAAGGAGAGACACAGACTAGCCCGGGCCACAAACGGCACAGACCAGCCCGGCCAACAGACGGCACAGGCAGCAATGCTGGAACGGGCGGCCCGGTTTGAACAGGAGGCCCTGGCTGGGATGGCTGGGATGGCCGGCACGGCTGAAACGGCCACGACACGGCAACGCGGTTAGGCCAACAACAAAAACAAATGATAAAATACAAATAAAAATACCATTTTTACACAAAATAAAACGAATACACACAAATACTGTTTTAGAGACAAAATTTTAATTGATTTAAAAAAAAAAGATACGAGTGTAAAACTTATCATTTAAAAAAAATCAATATTACTCACACGGAAACCAGACACAGACTATTTTTAAACAAATATCACCACAAGTTTTTTCAGAGAGGACACACAACCCAAAAGAATCAGTGAAGACTAAAAAAAAATTATTTGTCAACATTTAACATTATCAACTCACCAATTAGAAAATTAAACCAAGATTTATCAAGAGGCTTGGTAAATAAGTCAGCGAGTTGATAATTTGTGGGAATAAAATGAAGTTCAACATCACCTTCCATCACATGATCTCTGATAAAGTGATACCGAATATCAATATGCTTTATACGAGAGTGAAGAACTGGATTGTTGGAAATAGCAATGTCACTTGAATTGTCACAAAAAATAGGAATTTTTGAGAACGACTGATCATAATCAGCTAACTGATTTTTCATGCACAAGACTTGTGCACAACAGCTACCTGCAGCAACATATTTCGCTTCAGCTGTTGAGGTGGACACAGAGTGTTGCTTCTTGCTAGTCCAATCGACTAACTTTCCACCCAAAAACTGACAACTTCCAGTTGTACTCTTTTTGTCAACTTTACAGCCTGCATAGTCAGAATCTGAAAAACCTGTTAGATCAAAATCTGAGTCTTTGGGATACCAAAGACCCAGATTGGGAGTACCTTTCAGGTACCTGAAAATGCGTTTAACAGCTGCCAAGTGAGATTCCTTTGGATTCGCTTGGTATCTTGCACAAAGACATGTGAGAACATAATATCTGGTCGGCTAGTAGTAAGATAAAGTAAGGAGCCAATCATTTCTCTGTAACTGGTCACATTTACCAATTTGTCATCGGGGTCTACATTTAGTTTCAAGGGGGTGCCATTGGGGTTTTCATGGAAGAACACTCAGTAAAATCAATTTTCTTTAAATGGTCTTTAATATATTTGCTTTGATTTATAAAGATTCCTTTTTAGGATTACTTGACTTCCAAACCCAAGAAAAATGTGAGTTCATCCATCATACTCATTTCATATTTACTTTGCATGAGTTTTGAAAACTTTTTACACATAGATTCTTTAGTGGCACCGAATATGATATCATCCACATAAAATTGTACAAGAATGACATTACCTTTATGTTTCCTAAGAAAGAGGGTGTTGTCAATTTTACTACGAGAGAAGCCATTTTCTAAAAGAAAAGTAGATAGAGTGTCATACCAAGCACGAGGAGCTTCTTTGAGACCATACAAGGCTTTGTCTAACTTACAGACATACCCTGGATGTTTAGAATCCTTAAATCCTAGAGGTTGCTTCACATAGACTTCTTCAGTAAGTTTGCCATTCAGGAAAGCACTTTTTACTTACATCTGGAAAACTCTGAAGTTCTTGAATGTAGCATAGGCAAGAAAGATTCGGATAGCTTCCAACCTTGCTACTGCAGCAAATGTCTCATCATTATTAATGTCTTCTTCTTGCCTGTATCCTTGGGCCATGAATCGGACCTTTTTCGAGACACCATTTCATTCTCATTCATTTTATTTCTGAAGATCCACTTTGTGCCAATAACCGTTTTGTTGGTTGGTTGGGGGACCAATCTCCGAACTTTGTTACGCTCGAACTGCAATAATTCTTCTTGCATGGCACTGATCCACATAAGATCATCAAGTGCTTTTTCAATCATTTTAGGCTCGATGAGAGGTTATAAAATTAATATACAAACAGATATTACCAGCACCGCGACGTGTTTGGACACCTGCTTGCTGATCACCAATAATTTGCTCCACTGGGTGATATTTGGTCCACTTAGTGGCAGGAAGAAGAGGATGAAGAAGAGAGATAGAGGCACTGTCAGCATTCGTCAGGGGATTGGAGTAAACGACTACTAAAGTTGGGTCACCGATGTCCATAGTAGAAGAAATAGGAACATCGACACTAGTTGAGGGTTCCACACAGAAAAGAGGTGCCGGATCGGCTGGTTCTTGTCTAGGACTGATCGATGGTATATTCATGTTGAATTGAAGATCTTCATTCTCATCTTTCTCAACAGGTGGACCAACATCTCCATTGGAGTGTGGAGGTCCATCAATTGGAGTTGAATTCTCAGAGGAGTGAGATTCCAACCAATTGTTAAGCTCAAGATCATCACTTTGAAATGATGATGTTGCAGGCACTGATCAAGATTCATCAAATCTGACATTGACAAATTCATCTATGCATTTACGACACATGTTGTCCACCTGGTGGACTTTAGAAAAGAGAGAGTAACCAACAAAGATCCTTCATCATATTTAGGATAAAACTTTCCTAACTAATCTCTGTCATTTAGAATATAGCATATACTTCCAAACACATGAAGGAAATTGATATTTGGCTTTCTACCATGGAACACTTCATAAGCAGTCTTATTGTGTCTTTTCATAATTATAGACCTAGTTTGAGTAAAGCATGCAGTATTGACAGCTTCAGCCCAAAAGTAGGTCGGAAGACTTGCTTCAATTAACATTGAACGTGCAGCTTCACATAGTGTACGATGTCTCTTTTCAACAACTCCATTTTGCTGTGGAGTTCGAACTGCTGAGAAATTTTGAGAAATACCTTTGTCATCAAAGAAGCTTTCAAGAACACTATTTTTTGAATACATTGACGTTGTCACTTTGAATTGATCTGACAAGTTGACCATTTAAGACTTCAGTCCGCTTCAGAAAGTTTATAATTTCTTCAGCTGCATCACTCTTGTGTTGAAGAAAGAAGACCTAAGTATATCTTGAGTACTCATCCACAATAACAAGAGTATAGCGTTTTCCATTCAAACTTTGAATGCTCACAGGACCACGAAGATCCATGTGAAGCATGTGAAAAGGAGCAGAAATAGAAGAGCACATCTTGGACTTGAAACTTGCTTTAGTTTGCTTGCCTTTTTCACAAGCAGCACACAACTTCTCTTTGACATATGTGGTAGGTTATATCGCACACCTTTAGACAAATGAAATGAATCACAAAGCAAGTATACAATATGGCCCAATATCATCTTTCCAAGTAATAAAGTGGTAAAATACCGGTTTATCGTCCACGGAGATTGTAGCAAAAGTCTAATGAGAGTCCAATGAAAGAGATGATTTCAGATGATGAAATTGAATACTTTAGTTTGATTTTGAGTTATAAATGATAATATAACATAATATAAAGGGTAGCAAGGGTGTAAGACTTGTGGTGAAATGTAAACACAAATTCCAGCAGACAATACTGTAGGAATGCTACAGCATGCAGTAAGCCATAACTAGTTCCACCATCTATTTTGAAGGTATTCCTCTCAGACTTCATATTTGCACTATATTATAGCTTTCAACCCATATCTCTATGCGGTATCTAGACCAGGGATAGTGATAAAATGGTGTCTTCAAAATATATGGATAAACAAATCTCTTTGTTAAAAATTACTCTTTCGAGCCGATTCCTATATCATTCAAGTTGGCGTGTGTTCTAGATAGTTCATCTCTGAATCTATCGCACTTTGACACTTTTAAAGAGTGACCAACCTGTTGGGAGTTAAGTTTGAAAGACATAAATGACAAGTCTTCTTGTCGGTAACTTTCTCAAGTCTACCTCTCATATCATTTAAGCTGACGTGCATTCAATGGCTTATCTCTAAGACCATGACACTTTAACACTTTCAAAGTGATCAACTCGTCAAGAAGTGTACTTCGTTTTTATAAAACTTGAATGAAATAGTGGAACATTGTTATAGCGAAACAACGTCCACTTTCATTCAGTTTAACATTTCACCCAAGCTAACGAAATTAGTTACTCATTACGGAAAATAAATGACATAAAATATAAAGAACAGAAAGTAAAGACATAAAGATAAATGACAGAAAGTAAATTACTTAAAGTAAATGACCGGAAATTAAATGACAAGAAAAATAAATAAAGTAAGAACAATGTTGCAGCAACTCATAACGAAGGACAATATTTAAAGAAAATTCAAGAACTTAACTTGCATATGCATAAACTATAGATCTGAAAGTTTTGTGTATATGGGATGATTATAAAGAAGCAACAAAAGACCTAAGGATCAAGACTAAAATCTTGGAAACCAGCATGTTTCTTAAAAGAGAGACAAAAGGGAAAAAGGGAACATCAAATCAAACAAAAGCAACCACCAAAAACCCCTTCTCCAGCTGTGAAGGTTAGTATCCAAAAGATCATCAGATTTTTGTCTTCACTCCAATACAGCAGCTGAATCATTAAGCACTTCTTCAAAATGGTCGCTTCATAACAGACCAATGATGTTGGAATGCTGCAACATAGAGCATAGACTCAAATGTTCTAAAGTGTTGGGTTCAAGTATGTGCGTTATTGTTGTATTCAAGTTCTCCATATTTTAGATGCTTTGTAATAGATTAGCTTAATACTTTCCTTAGTATAAATAGTAGTTTACTTTGTAATTGTCATTAACTTGTCATTAACATTTATGTAATTTGAGGTTAGAGCTGTAATTTCTCTCTCAAGCAATACAAGACATTTGGTGATCAGATTCTCTCTCTTCATCTTGTTCTTATTGTTCTTGAAGATCATGATCAGTTGCATATGAATTTGGACATTTCAATTGGTATCAGAGCAAACTGCAGTAGTTTGATTAGAGGATTAAACCATTTTATCAAGAATTTGCACGAATTTTAGTGGATAAATCGATCTGTGCTCATAGTGTTCTTCGTCTGTTCTTCGTTCCAGAATCTGATTTTAGGCTTAAATCGTTTGAATTTTGGTTGTTAATTGATAAATCTTACATCGCTAGATTCGCATTTTGATTTAGAACAAATTTGATTCACATTAATTTTGATTTTAAACAAGTTTTGAACCTGTTTTGATCGAATATTGATCTTTTGAAAACTGCTAGTGTTCTTCAAAATTCATATTTTTTTCATGTTTTGATCCAAATTTTTGGTGAAAAAGTGTGAAAATTGTGTTTTTGCTTGAATATTAGTCCGGTTAACACTTGATCGATTTAGGTGAATATCGCTTAAAACTTGTACGATTTAATACTTGTAATATTTGTGTGGATTGATTTTGTGTGGATTAGGTTAAACCGGGTAAGCTTTGATCGGATTAAGAGGTAAATCGTTCAACTCTTGAGCAATTTAGTGAGCGATTTAGACATAATCCACTTGGTAAGTCGGTTGTGCTTTGTGCGATTTATATTGTGAAGTGTGCGATTTATTTGAAGTCCGATTGTAACCTGAGCGATTTGGTGAGCGATTTAAGTGTAAGGTTGAGCGGTTTAATCTGCGATTTATATTGATTTGTTGAATGTTTTAATTGATCATACTTTGACTGTTTGACCGTATTTTGACTTTGATTCTTTGAACGGATTTGTGAACGGACTTTGACTTTTTGTTATGATCGATTTAAATCTTTGACTTTTTGAGCGAATTGATTTTAAGTGGACTTGTTCATACTTCGACTAGTTGACTTAGTTGACCTTGACTAGTTGACTTTTTTCGTCCGTATTTCATTTTGGAAATTTTGACCAAGTATTGAAAATGTCCGATTTGAGATTTTTCATCTAAATTGGATTATGTGCCTTGTCCGTATTGAATTTTGCATTATCTGTATTAAATTTGCTTAATTGCTTAAATTTTGGCTAAGTGTTAAAGTTCACCGGATTTCAGTTCCGGGTTACGTGATAAGTGTGCGATTAGAAATAACTTGTGTGTTAGAAATTCAAGTCTATCTTTTTTTCTGGACTTCTAATCCGTATAAGCTTGACCGGATTCCTAATCCGGATAATCTTGTGTGCTTAAATTTTTCTAAGTCTTGAATGTGTGCATATTCTTGTTTGAGATTTATCTGATATATTTTTGTATACTGATCCTTTAATACAAATTTTGAACTGCAGTTGATCCTAAATCATACTAACTGATAAAATGAGTTCTAGGGAAGCAATGGCTATTGGTACTGACACCAAGCCACCAGTACTGTTTCGAGGAGACTACAATCAATGGAGAGATAGATTCCTCAATTTTATAGAGAAATTAAAGAAGGTGATATGATAATGGAGTCTTTGATGGAAGGTCCTGCTGTGTTCTACCGAGAGACACCTACCATTCCTGAACAAGGCAGATCTGCTCAGAGAATAATCAAAGAAAAAGATAGATATTCAGCTCAAGARAAGGAGAGAGCCCATGCTGATGTGTTTTGCAAGTCCTACATGATGCAAGCACTGACCAATGACATTTACACCAGTATTACCAGCCATAAATCATCTGGTCACAGCATGTGGGTTCAGATTGAAAAGACGATGATGGGTTCTAGAGTGGGAACTCAGTTAAAGATTACTAATTGCATATCTGCATACGAAGAGTTCAAGGCTAAAGATGGTGAGAGTCTTGATGATGTTTATGATAGGCTTACCAGACTACTAAATGAGCTGACAAAGAACGGAATCTCTAAAACTGTAATAGAGATAAATGTTAAATTCCTCAACAATCTTCAATCTGATTGGAAACCATATGCTAATCATATCATATTCAATAAATCATTATTTGATATTGATGTGCATGAAATCTATGAAACTCTAAAGCAAAACGACGAAGAAGTTTTAGAGATCCGAAATTCAAAGAAGAAGAAAGAGAAGGAAGTTGCTGATCCTTTGGCTTTCGTATCTGAGAAGAAAGAGAATAAAGCAAAGAGCAGATCTGGGAAGCAAGTAAAGGAAGTAAGCCAATCAAGTGAATCTGAAGATGAAGAAAGTAACAGCTCAAATTCAGACTCTGAAATGTTAGAAATTAAACATGCCATGGCAATGCTGACTAAGGCATTCCAAAACAAATTCCCGAAACGGCCACACTCGAACAACCAAAGATTCTCGTCAGGCTCAAAATATGAATTCAAAGACAAATTTGGCGAGAAGAAGAAATATGAAGAAAAAAGGTTCGAGAAGAAGCCGGAAGAGAAGAAGTACGAGAAGAAGCAGGAAGAGAAGAAGAAGTTTGTCAAAGGTGTAGCTGACGATAACACAAAATGCTATAATTGTGGCAAGCTAGGCCACTTTGCTGTAATTTGTAGAAAGCCGGTAACTCGAAATACCGACTACTACAAAAATAAATTTCTTCTCTCTAAACAACGAGATGCAGGAAAAGCTCTCATGGCTGAGGATGATCACTGGCTAAACTTGACAGATGAAGAAGAAGAAACTAAAGTTGTTGCACATGTCTGTTTGATTGCTAAATCAGAATACTGTTCTTCAGATGAAGAAGAAGAACAGAAGGCAAAAATGAATGAAGAGGTATTGGAGCAATCATGCATTAAACATATGCATAAGATGATGCTCAAACTCCAATCTTTCCAGCAAGAATTAAAAACAGAAAAAATGCGTTCAAATAATTTTGAAAAAGAATTAAAAACGTAAAAAGAAAAATACATCAAATTATTTGATGAAAATGCTGGAAACTTGGACTGGGCTAAATCTTTGTTATCTGAGTCCAAATTATTTGATGAAAAATCCAATATCTTAAAACCCGAATTATCTGATTTAAAGGAACAACATAAGTCATTAGAATTGGTTAATGAAGAACAAATAGTTAAAATAAGTAAGCTTGAACTTCAAATAATTCAATTAAATGAAAAACTGAAGTCTAAAGAAGAAGTTTTGTATAAAAGAGGACAAACTGATCAAACCGTTTTCCTAAACAAACCATCTGAAATAAGATTTTTTAACCCTCAGGAAGGGTTGGGGTATGAAAATCCGAATTTTTTAGGAAAAGCTTTATATTATGCCCCGACCTTATACAAATTTGAATATCTTGATTGCGGTCCCGAGTTTTCAGTAAAATTTACAAAATCTTTTGATGAGGTGGAAAAACGAGAATATTACAATCGACAAAGAAAAGACAAAATGCAAGTTCCGTTCGATTATACAAACCTAAATGAAAGTTATAAAAATCAAGACTCTGCA
>NC_037530.1:25736734-25748083 GCF_001531365.2 Cynara cardunculus var. scolymus
TTTACCATTCTGATCTTCCATTGAGGATATTCCTCTCGTTGAAGAGTTGGCGGCTTTATGAGGGAGCCAACATTGTACGCGGAATTCCAGTTGGCCATTGAAAAATTTGGAGAAGAAGAAAGAGTTTTTGACGAGAAAGAAGATCAATAATTTGAGAGATTTTGTATGATCGTTTTGATTGGATAATCAATCAATAGGCTTTGATACCAATTGTTGATCCCAGATCTCTCAGTAACACTAATAATCTAGTTATGAATAACCAAATTATAATGATTTAATGAAGAAAGTTATGAAGTCTCAAAAATAAAATAAGAATATTTAAGAACAACTTTGAGCTTCAAATGTTTTACTTTATATATTCATAAACGTAAAACAACGAGTAAAAGTCCTATTTTTACAATAGACCTAATCATCTATTTATACTAAACGACTATTAAGAAGATAACTATCTAATGCTACTTTCTAGCAAATCGTCTATCTAACAGATATGGTTTATCTTTCACATGGATAAACATTAACAWTAAGATAAACTCGAATTCCAGCTGTTGATTTGTCATCTCCAGCTGTCATTCATGGTATGAAGATTTCATCCTTATCTTCAAATCTTCATTGCGTGCTTTGATGCAGTGCTGGAAAATCTTCTAAGTGTTGTTTGTCTAGAGGATCGATGAGAATGCTTCTTTCCATCTTATCCTTTAACTTGTCCATTGATCCTCTGGTTGAACTTGTCCATCGGTCCAATGGTTGAACTATCCATCGATCCAATGGTTGAATTCCAGACTTAGTTGATTCTGCCTTGATGTCTTCATCGGTCTTCTGGTTCTTCATCACTTGTTGTTTTTCATTACTTTTTACATCATGAGTTATGGGGTTTAACATTTTAAATCATTGTTTAGATGATTAAAAATTTCAGCCTTTTTAATTCTTAAATTGGGTCTTTAAAACTGAATTTTTGTTTGGTTAAAAAATGTTGGGCCTTTACTTTGTTTCTTTTATGGCTTCCTTTCTCAACCTAGTTGTATGACTTCAATATGTTTGGGTTAAAATCTTATATCTATATTTAGTTGAGCCCGGTGCATTTTGATGTGTTTGTTTTATGTTTGCAGCCTGCCGTGGGTTAAATCCTTGACCCAGAAAGACAGAGCATCTGATAATTATTCAACTAAAATGGATTTTTGTCTTAAGCGCACATCAAAGTACTCACTTCATGCCAAATTCAGTTTTCAAAAATGGTACCTTCTTCGCATGAAACAAAGACCCATTGTTGAGGTTTGGTCCCCCTGTCTCAAACTCCTGATTTGAATATTCCATTGGTTGAGTTGAGCCTGAGAGCACTTATGATTACACAAGAGTTTGGATGAGGCATTTGAAACTCAACTTTGCCCCTGAACCCTCCTGAACCTGCCCATGTAAATCCACCTTCTGTTATTGTTCTCAACTATATGGGTAAACCATTAACCCAAATCCCACTCACTTTCTTCTGGGCCATTTCCTAATTAGGTGGTAACCATAACCTGAATATGCTAAAACCCTAATCCAAACACCTCAGATCCCACTTAATGAAACTAACCACTCCATCCCTGAAAATATCACCCCTACCCCAATTGAACCACATGAGAATGAGAGCCTTGTAGGGTCTGAGCTAGAATTGTCTAAGGAATCCAAAAAAGGTGAAACTTTCCAAGGGAAAAAAGCATGGCAAAAAGAGAAAATTTCATCCATTCACACTGAGTCTGTTAAGAGAGGAACAACACTCCTTCTAGGTTCAAAAGATGTAAACAAGGGAAAACAAACACAAGCATGGTAGAGCTCCAAGGATATACCTCTAAGCTCCACTTTCACTCACAGATTTTTAATTCATTATGGGCTGTGACGAAGTATCCTACATTTTGTGATAAGCTTGGACGGACCCTAAAGGGTTTTCACGCAAATCTATAATTGCTCGCCCTGAAATCAAACAAGTCATTGATCATCTAGGATGGGAAAATATTTGTGTTGTCCCTAACTCCTACAATTTAGACTAGGTCAGGGATTTTTACAGTGAAGTGGCAGTCACTGAGGGTATTGAACTCATGGTTAGGCAGATCCCAATTAGCTATTCAGCAGTTGCCGTTAATAATCTTTTGGGGCTGCAAACCTACTCTATTTTCTTATCTTGATAGGCTAATGGCCAATGCCACAAAAGAGGACGTTGAGGACATTCTTCACAGATTAGCACATGAAGGGGTAGATTGGTCCATGAAAGGAAAGATCAGGACTTCGAAAACCTACTGCCTTAGTCCTGGGACCAACATTACGCATACCTTTCACTCCACTACCCATGATACCAACCTTTGCATGGAGAGCGTACCTCTATGATATTGTATTTTGGTGGGCTTTCCTATTGATGTTGGCAAATTGGTCTCTAGAAACATCAAGTCCTGTGTCGATAGGGACAATAGTAGGTTGTTATATCCTACCACCATTCACAAGCTCATGGTTGTTGATTGTTGCCACCGTTCACAAGCTCAGGGTTGTTGCTAAAGTTTTGACTTTCCCTATTGATTCTTTCTCCTCTGAAAAATGGCCATGGACGAGAAAAACTAGGATAGAATTTTGAGGAGCAACAATACCTTCCCTCCTACTGATGAGAATGCTAGTCTCACTTCCTTGGAGGCTATTATTCATGTTCTCAAGGAATACCTCACCACAACAATAAAGAAGCAAGGTGTGATATTGCATAAGAAGCTCAAAAAGAAGATCAAAAGAGTTATGGGGACAGACTCAACAACTACATGAAGAGATGGATGAGTTGAACTGGAAAGAATGAGATGGTTTGAGTTTTAAAAAATCAAGGAGGTCATTTGGAAGAAAGATCATCTCGGAGTTATTAGGAAAAATACTTTCCTTCGAACCACTACTTGGAAAACAGCCTGTGGTCTCTTCCCCTACTCACTCTGAGTAGGCCATGTTCTACCTTGTTTCTTTAGGTAGTGTTTGGTACACAAACATAATTGGACAGGACAAGACAGGACAAGAGGACATGACTGGACATAACAGGAGTATGTCTGGTGTTTGGTTGGACTAGGACTGGACGGGACAAAACTAGACAAGCTACCCCCAAAAGTTATTTGATGATTTTAAATATTATATAATAGTTATAATTAACACAAATAAAGTAAATAATTAAATAATTTAATTTATAAATATTTGTACATAATTTTCATATTTGTACCAAATTTGAATGAAATTTTTGATATAATTGATGGTAGTAGTGGTGGTGGTGGAGGTGGTTTTGGTTATGGTGGAGGTGGTGGTGGCTGACAGTAATAGTGGCAACGGGCGGTGGTGGTTGGTGGCCGACGATAGTAGTGGCAACGGGCGATGGTGTTCGGTGGCCGACAGTGGTTATGGAAGTATAGGCAGTGGTACTTGGTGGACGACGTAGTTAAAAAGGACATAAAGATGGTAGATTATGGTGGCGGTTGACAACGGTGGAGGAGGTACTTGTGGTTGATATAGTGAAGATAGTGGTGGTGGTGGTTATGGTGGAAGTGAGGTGGCAATGAATGGAGGTGGCTGATGGTGGTCGTGGAGGTCGTGGAGGAGGTTGTTGCAGTAGAGAAGGAGTTGAAGGTGGCGAACGGCGGTAGTGGTGGTGGCAATGAACGGTGGTGATCGGTGGCCGACTATGGTAGAGGTGGCAATGGACTTGGTGGACGGTGGTTGTGGAGGCGGTGAAGGATGTTGTTGTAGTGGAAGAGGAGGTGGAGGTGGAGGTGGCCGCCGATAGTGGTGGCGGCGGACGAAACTAGGAGTGATGACCATTAAAACAAGTACCATATTAAGGTTATATATCAAGCTAGGATAGATTAGTAATATTTTAATTTCTGTCACATTTTTGTCCCATCTTGTTTCACCTATTTTGGTGGAACAAGAAAAAACCTCTTTTTTCCCACGCTATCTCACCTTGTCCCAGTTCTTGTCCCTGTCCCATGTTGCGCCAAACGTGGGACAGTGAGTTCTTGTTTTGTCCCATGCTGCGCCAAACATGGGACAGTGAGTTTTGTTCCGTTCTGTTCTGTCCCGCCCCATGTACCAAACGCATCCTTACTCCATTTATGTTAGAATTGCTAGTTTATTTTCTGTTTTGATCATTTTGAGTCTGGAAACTATTTGATTGAACCTCTTGGCACTAGAGTATGGTATGCACACAACCATCTTAAATATAAGTGTTTTATAGTCTTTTAGAGTTGATATTATAGCATAATAATCTGATTGTTTTCACCTGTGCTTTCAGTTTGCCACTAGAACTAGCCTATATTTTGGTTAACATACTTGTTGGGCCTTCATTCATTTCATCAAAACCCATTTGATTTGCACCCATATTGTTCCAATATGGGAATTGAATCCCTCAAGTTTGGGAGAGGAACCTTATTCATACATACCATTCCTAATACATATACATTACATCATGCACAATGCATGCCTTTCATGAACATGAAAGTACAACCGCATGCAAAGAAATCATAAATATAGAAATCAGAGAGCATACATCCATTCTATTTCACTCCCATTCAAAGTCCCAATGCGTTGATGATTTCTAAATTTTCAAGGAAAGGCTAGGCTAGCTTATGGTATAAGTAGAGAAATTGAATTTATGAATGGTTATTGACAACATACATTTTAGACTATTAGCACTTCTCAAAAATGAGAAAAAAATGTGCATGATATGTATAACACCCCATTTCCTTTTTCTTAAAAATTAATCTATGAGTAAATATATAATTGGAAAGATTATATATAATTGGAAAGATTTCTTTTTTATATTACGAAACAACGAAGTTGGAAGTTCGAATACATACCATTTAATATACAAAATATTTTTTTGCAGATGTTTTACCAATGTGGGGTTACATAGTTGCACCATTACATATGGTTCAAAATAACTTTGACAAAGATACAAAATAAAGCTTTGACTTGTATCCACCCTGCTAGCTTCTTATATCAAGGCTTTTCTTTTATCATTAGATTTGAATGAATCAACATCTAAGGACATACATCACCCATATTAGCAAGAAGTTAAGTGAATACACAATAATAACATCAACCTTATTCCTGATAGTTTTAAGAACATAAGCTTAGAAATTTAAAGTCAACACAAATGGTGTCATCCCTCAAAATCTAAGGTGTCATTCACAACACCTTTATAAATTTCCATCTCAATTAGTCTGATGTTATTCCACAACATCTATGGTGCCATCCGTACAAACTTGATGCTTTTCCACAAAACCTTAGTTACAAATCCATTTTATTACAAGCATAATGTTAAGAAACTATGCTAGTATATGGATTCTAGACCGCATAATAACATAGAGAAGCAGTTATTTTACTTCTCAACATAATACCACAATTTAAAAATAATGTTGCTCAACAAAAACGAAATAGGAGAAACAGAAGATCTCGCAGTATAACACGTGCCCACACCTTATGAAAAAGTATCTTATGTCCAACACTTAACCATATTAAGAGTATTCCCTTGAATAAGACGTGTCAATGCCTTACAAGACATCTTCTGTCCAACACATTTACCAATCACAATACATATACATAATTAGGTATGATGTATGATCATGTCTTGAAAGGTTTGTGTACTCACCTTGAAGTCCTGTTTGTATTTTCACAATAGCTTGATCACCAATCCGTGACCAAACACGTAAAGGTTACATCATCCGGTTATTAAGTCATAAACCGAATATCACATTTTAACTTTGACTTCTAATCATATAATACACCTTACCACACTCTAATATATCTAAGAAACACCTTAAAGTATGATCTACCTAGTCTCATGCCCTTAGAACTAGTTAACACACAACCCTTGTCCTACATGACACTTTAAATCTGACCCCTTGACACTAAAATAGAAATTTAAGTATCTTCTCATCTGTTTAAGCTAATTAAACCATGATAATATCAAACTAGACTCTTGTACCTTTAACACGACTAGTTACACACCCAAAACAGAGTTAGGGTTGATTTTTTTTACAATCTTTACAACTTTTATAAAAACTGGAATTTGCACAGTTACGAGCTGGCAACATTTTCCAGCTCGATTTTCCACCAAAAATCAAAATCAAACTCATGTTTTTAACCTTTAAACATTCCAAAAATTTTAACCAACATCAACCCTCATTGCATGAACAATTTATGATGATCTAGAGGTGTTTTTTTTTAACTAAATCCTCTTGTAAAACATATAACCATTCTACCTTCACTTCACTAAATCTACTCAAAAAATAAACATCTAACTCATCAAGGGAGGATAATACCTTATAGAAAAATGTAGATAATCATGAAGATGATAATAGGTTAAAGCTCCACTTGCTCTGTCTTCATTCTTCAACTTGAATCTCTACCTAAAGCTCAAAATTCTTCATGTTTACTTCAAGAACCTTGTTGTCAAGGATTGAAAATCCATTAAGAATGATTCTCTTTTTAATTTTGAACTAACTTGGGGCTTAAAATTTGAGTGAAGCTGAGTTCCTAAGAAGACGTTTGGTTCCTAAGAAAACTAGTGTACTATTCTTGACTCTTCTGGCAAGAAGGTACTGACTGGTATTCGAAAGGATAATCTCTATGTGATCAAAATAGATTCTTCTAGCTCTTCTGACGCCAACATTTGTTTCTACTCCGAGGCTAATGCTGATCAAAATTGGCTATGGCATAAAAGGTTGTCCCATCTCAACTTCAAAACCATCAACAATATTTCTTGCAAAGATCTGGTTATTGGACTTCCGAAGTGCCATATTGATAAGCATTGATTATTCAATGCTTAAAGTACCCATTTCTTTACTTATTAGGTAGATTATTTTCTTTTATCCCAACCTTGAGTCACTTTTATTACTTTATTTTCCATTTTTTATATTTGGAGCTAAATTAGGTGATGAACTTGTCTTTATGAAATGTCCAAATTCATACACAACTGATCATGATCTTCAAGAACAATAAGAACAAGATGAAGAGAGAGAATATGATCACCAAATGTCTTGTATTGCTTTAGAGAGAAATTACAGCTCTAATCTCAGATTACAAAAATGTTAATGACAATTACAAAGTAAACTACTATTTGTACTAAGGAAAGTATTGAGCTAATGTATTACAAAGCATGTAAAATATGGAGAACTTGAATACAACACAATAACGCACATACTTGAACCCAACATTCACCCCTTTGGATTCAAGTTCGAACTCTCGTAAATTTTTTCTTTCTGAGTCCGAGAAGTTTTTTCAGCCTCCTTAGAGCGTTCCGGTATTGAATCTTCTCCTCGAGCAAATTTATGGCATTGATCAACAAGTATCTATCTTTTGAGCTCATCCTCTCTGACTCCGCAGCTCTGTCATTGTTTACTCTCTTCAAGTCAAGTGCCCGTCTCACCAGTCTTATTGTACCATCTAAATACTTGTTTAGCTCGCTGAATCTCATAAACTTCTTTACTTGATGCTCAACAAAGTATATGACTCCGAACTCTGGTTTTTCAAGAATCATGTAAACTGGATAAGCATCAATATCTTCTAAGTCTTGATCAGGTCTCTTCAGATTGATGATTCTTTGATTATATTCAAGACCCATCTGAACATCAATAACCATAGCCAACTTTACATGACTCCACATATACCTTTTAATTGCATCAAGGGCAACAGGAGCTCCATCTTTCCTGTTAGTCATGTTTCGGATTTCACAATACATATACTCCAAGTCTTCCAAATATAAGTTTGAGAAATCAGCTTCACTAAATCTCCATACTTTCCCATCTTGTCGTGTCACAGTGAAGACCGGATATCAGACTCTGAGAAGTCTTTGTGCATCTATCTGTTTGATTGACACAACTTGATGTTTGGTACGTACTTCACTAACAGGCAGACGCTTGGCTTTCAGAAAGTGCTTGTACTCCAAGCGATAATCTTTGGTTTCCCGGTGGATACCAAGAATTTTATCACCACTCAGAGTTTTACGATGTCGGAGGAATATGCCAAAGTAGATGTCTTCAAGATATGGCTCTCGGATCCTAGCCCTGTCATACCCTGGAACAGTGGCTCTAATTTCAAATGGCACATAATTCCTAGTAAAAATCTCTGTAGGATCAAAAGGCTCTCTAGGAGCAGGAATATCAGATGCACCAGCTACAGCTGCAGTGGAGGATTCCAACACTGTCTGACGATCACCTTGAAACGAGAATACTGGGTCTTCCTCATTTATGTTAGCTTCAATGTCAAAGTATAACCCGGTTGACTCATCAATGTTCTCAATATCTTCTCCAAAATCTTGTTCTCCACCCAGCACAGTAGCAAACACTTCATTGAACCCTACATTGGCAGACAAGTCCAATAACAACCTTGTTCCTAGTGTGAAGTCCGCTGGCTTTTCAACCATTGGCTCGATCGTAGGACTTGTCTCCATTTCTTCCTCATCTTCTACAACAATTGTCTCGATGATTCTTTCCCGTGTAGATTCCGGGGCAAAACCTTCAACATTCACATCTTGAGTAGCTGGCTCACTTTCAACCCTTGGAGCTTGAGCAGACATCTCAGCCACCCTTTGTCTTTTCCTCTCCCCCTTATGATGATCTGGATCTTCCGGATCATCATGCCTTCTTTTGTGTGAGGTGGCCTGAGATCTGCACGTCTCTTCTAGAATAGATACCCGTTCAAAGAGGGCATCTATTGAGCTTTTAAGATCTTGGGTGTTTGATGTGATTAACTTACTAACTTTGGTGAAGCTAGAAGCAACCACATCTTGAAAGGCCAAAAACTCTGAGGCTCGAACGGGAGGGTTTTCATCAATCTATTGTCTTAAGAGTCCAACCAAGTCTGCATCTTCTGCATCAGGATTTTGGGATGCCATCAACTTAGCATACAACAACGATTTGAGTTCATCCACCGATTGCTCTTGTACCCTCGGAGGCTCTGGTACAGGCGGTGGTGATGGCGCAGATGGTTGCTCTTCTTCAACTTGCTCTTTCCCCTTCAATAGTCTTTTAAGACTAGCAATCTGTGCATCCATGTTGTCTTGAACAGCCTTTAGGGCGCCGTCAAGATACTCCCTTGACACAAAGTCTGGTAAACTAACACCTGAATCACTTAGATTACCAGTTGAAACAACAGTTGAGTAAACTGTTGTGCCTACATTYAGTGTTGGCATAGTGATAGCACTGGTAGGACTTCCGACCGGTCCTTGTGAAATGTCAATCGACACCGCTCTGGTTGTTCCGGCTAGTTCACTAAGAACTGCACTTGGAGCAACAGATGCTCGAGACTCATGTGTACCTATGTGAATCGGCTCTAGACTCGAGGTGCACAGAATCGAGGTCGTAGGCTGGGGCAGCGGCCTACTTGTTTCAATAACTACATTATCCAAATGAGAAGTAGATAGCATATGTGCTAAATCCCCGTGTTCAACTGAAACAGCTGGTTATTGAGAACCAGTTGAGTGGTCGGGTGGGGTGTGCAAATGCATAGCTGGGCTAGCTATGTCTTCTTCAATATCAACATTCAACATTCAACAAATGAATGTCAATAGCAGATGTGGGTGCCCGGCTATGTGTTTCCGCTAGGTAAGGAGCTTGATTTTCATTTTGTGCTCCACTCACACCCTCACCATATTCTTCTACGTCCCTTTCACTCATCCTCTCATCATTTTCGACTTCATCTCCCTCATCTCCTTCTCCTATTGAAACATCTTGTAAAATACGATCATATTCATCATATGTAGCTCCATATTCATCAACATCGAACGATAATGAAGGTAGACTTGGGCAAGTCTGTGGAGTGTCAAATTCTGGAAAAATCTCATTTAAATCATCAACCACTACTCCTACTGGAATATTCTGTGAAAGAATATGTTGAGCATGGTCGTCAGCACCGTCATCATCATTATTATCATTATCATCATCACCATCATTATCACCCAGAGCTGCCTCATTTTCGGATTCAGTATCTTTCGAACTTGATGAAGTTGTGGAAGTACTATCGGATGAAGTACTGTGCTGATCAGACGCTCCTCGCTCCTGTTCACCCCTCTCTATTTCATTTTCCCTCAGCACACTGCCCTGTTCAGGTAACCCATGTTTCTGAACTCTCTCTTCTATATCTAACACCTCTCTCACAGCTGAGGCATGGGGTGATCCTGGGGTAAGTTCAACCGGTTCTGGCTGAACTATAGGATCTATAACTCTCCTATAATCTATCACACATTGAGCCGTCTGATCAGCCAAGACAAAAAGCTCTGGTGGAATCTCCATAATAGAATCCAAGTCTTCAACTTCGGTATGCTGCCGAATTCTAGACATGACGAATGTGGGCCCCATTTCACTATTGGATGTGGCCGAGATATCTTCATTCGAATTCATCATCGCCTTTATGACTAATTGCAGAAATCTCTGAAAAGGCACAAATTTTCTGGCTTTTGAAGGAAATCTCTTTGCATTCATGAGCTCCACTAGTTCATTCCAGATAACTAGGGCATAGTCATAGTTGCGTGAAAAGACTATCCCATGAATTTTTTTTTAAGAATGAACTGATGCGTGTGTCTATTCCCGCCGTCTTTGAAGTCAAACATCTGTTCAGGATAGAGAACAACAGATGCCAGATTGATGGCAGAAAACACCGTTTGAACTGAGACGAGTTAGTCAACTCTTGCGAGTATCCTAACTGTTTGATGTCGCGGCATAGTTCGTCATCTGTTACAAATTGCTCATATCCTGTTGAACCTGGTCCGGGAAGACGTAGAATCCTTCTTAATCGTTTTAATGTCAGACGACTGACATATTCATCCACTGCTCCTTCAAAATAAAATGTGTCACCGTCTTTAGCCAGTGTAAGAGTACTCCAAAATTGTTGTAAATACACCATAGGAACAGGTATATTGGCTGAAAGGGAGTAATCAAAGGGGTGTCCTCTCAGGATTTCAGGAATTATTTGATATTCGGCTGGCATGTTGAAACTGAATGAATGGTTATTGGGTTTTATATCAAGATACTGGCATTTGGGAAAAAGAGTTTCGGAAGGTATGGGTTCGTTTATGGGTTGAGGAGGATTTTGAATGTTGTCAGATCTGACCGAGGGAATATGAGATTCCTCGTCAGACTGATGTTGTTAAACTCCACAATTCATAATGTAAAAAGTAATGAAAAACAATAAGTGATGAAGAACCAGAAGACCAATGAAGACATCAAGGCAGAAACGACTAAGTCTGGAATTCAACCAGAGGACCGATGGACAGTTCAACCAGAAGACCGATGGACAGTCCAAGGATGCAATGGAAAGAGCATTCTCATCGATCCTCTGGTCATCAACACTTAGAAGATTTTC
>NC_037530.1:25748183-25758044 GCF_001531365.2 Cynara cardunculus var. scolymus
AACACGCGCGTGTCAGAAAAGGGGGCGCACGTCATCAATCGCGCATCTTCCCAACACGGCGTGTCATACCTTTTGAGCCGTTTCAACCTAAAACCACTCATCACGACCTTTCGTCAATAAAACGGTTTAATTCAAAATTCCTCACTATAAATACCCCTTTCCCCCCAAATGAAAAACCTTTACCACTCTCATATTCTCCGGTGAACCTGCATCTTGCGAACCTCTCAAGAAAAACCTGCAAAAATATCTTCCTCCTCAACATCTGCTCAATCAGTCAACGTCTCTAGTGACAACAAAGTCACACAGGCCCAAGCTCTAACGTCTCACGCCCTATCCTTCGTCCAAAGCAGATACGAGAAGGTCGTGCTCGTGAAAAAGCCCAACAACTACTACTTCGTTCCATCACACACAAGTTTCCCTGATTTTACTTTCCCCCTCCTCGAAATTCTAAGGAATCATCCTCTCTTCTATGCCCTATCAGCCACCAAACCAACCCCTGAGTCCTATATAACCCAATTTCTCTTAAGTTCTTACATAACAACATTGGACAACTATGGACTGAGCATTGTGGGTTACGCCTCTCACCCTAACAATAAATCATTGGTACTCATGGAACTAAATATGGACAAATTGCGAACAGCCCTGCGTTTACCCACTCTGGAATCCCTAAACTTGAACGCTTTTGCTGCAACTCCAACAGACGAGGAATTAATTCAATTCCTTGAATTCCATTCGTATGCGACCCAAATCGTCAAACGGACTCAGTTCAAGCGCAAAGGACTACCCCCTGTTTGGAATACCCTGTTCTCCATAGTAAACTGTTGTTTAACAGGGAAGGTGGGAAGTCACGACCAGACCTCGCACGCAATGATGTCTATCGTCTATGGAATCTACTTTAACCTACCTTTGGATTACGCACAGCTTATATTCGAGGATATGGTTGGATTGATCAAAAATAAATGCGCGACACAAAGGGGAGAAAAGTCCAAGGTTAAAGCGCAGAAGAAGGCCAAGGAAGACAKGAACCAACCAAACTTAATTCTACAACGGTTCCTTGGTCTCGTCTTTGGAGATTTGATAGCAGCAAAGCTACCCTCTGTGGAGCCCAACGCAAGGCTGTACCCGTTCAAAGAATTCCATCCAACTGAGCATGAGCAAGGGTACAGAAGCCCCAGACCCTTATCAAAAGCCATGCTTAGGTTCCTTAGTCACGGAGATAGGAAGGCCTACAGACGTGGATTCAGGAGGCCAAAGTCGGTCCCTGAGACCCCACCACGCATAGGAATCCCATTAGGTGAGACAATTGAAAAAATGAGGGTTGAGGGACGAACGGAGGAGCCAAAAGTGGCTGGTAAGGTGAGTGAGGCTGGCCCTAGAATCCCAAGTCCCCCACCTAAGAAGACCAAGAAGACACAGAAGGGTGCCGACTCTTCTGTGAAGAAGAAGGGGAAGAAGAGGCATGCAGAAGAAGAGGGCCCAAGTAGTACTCTGCAGAAGCCTAAAAAGAAGAAAACCAAGAAGGCCCAACCGACAGAGGTTGTGGTCACAGAGGCTGCTGTTCCAGAGAGCCCCGCAGAGGCTACTACTCTCAAGCGCAGAAGGTTGCGCAAGGTCGTACAAGAGGAGTCCCCAACGGTGCAGATCCATGATGTCATTTTCAACCTCCAACAGGAGTTCAGAGCGCCAATCGACGTGACAGAGTTGGGACAGAGGTCGTCTTAGACTATGAAGAAGAAGAGGAAGTGGAGTTAGGAGAGGGAGAAAAAGATACCAAAGGTACACATCCTAGCCCTTCTCCCAGTGCTACCCACGCTACTAGGGGCCCTGTTCTAGACGGATCCCCTATTGAACAAGGCACGCACATGCCAAACCTAACCCAAGCTAACCTCGCAGAGGACATTCTTCAGTCCTCTATCGATCGCACAGTCGGGCAACCACCTCATACTCCTTCATCCTCTCAAAAGGATGTTGGTTTTACTACAAGAGTCCCATCGCCCAAGGACTCRCCACAWCCHAGAGAGGCATCTGTTGCCTCTCCACACATGAGTGACCAACCAGAATGTGCTTCAGAGGCATATGTGAGAGTCACCGCGACAGAGGGTCTAGAACACCCAATGTCCATACTCGATCCCTCTGCCATGTTAGGCTCTGAACCTACAAGGCAAAATATCGACAGAACACCGGTAGGCTCTCCTCACAGAGAAGTCCGAGGATCTGGTGGAAGTCCCCGAGCAGACTACGCAAAATCAGTCGCTAAGGGCGCCTCTCGCTTCGAGGCTACTAGGTCACCATGTGTTGGTGATCTAGGCTCCCAGGATGCCTATGTGACGAAGGGGGAGCTACAAACCTTCGCCACAGCGGCATTCCAAAAGATGGACGAGTTGAAAAGCTTGTTCATCTCGTGCACGATGACAGAAGACCTTTCTCCTATCACATAGGCTCTGAAGGAGCTGTCATCCACAACGGCAGAACTCAAGACAACACTCTCAACCCTTCAGAGCTCTGTCCTACAAAAGGATGATCTTGCAGAGGCTTTCAATGCTCTGACCCTCAATCCTTCTTCAATCCAGACGTTGAAGACAGAACTATCAGAGATGGCCGCCCAGTTTGCCGCTGATTTCGTCTCTGCGGGCTATACAGACTACTCAAAATTCAAAGACAAAATCAAGCAAATGTTCGCTTCTGCAGTCACTTACGGCATGGATACCAAGTCATCCAGGGCCAATATCAACCATCTAGCCACTCGTAGAGAGCTAGATGCGATGGTTGAAGCTCTGGGAGATATCATGCACAAACATACAGACCAACTTCTTAAAGAGGCCCGAGCCTCCAACATGGCGATCAAAGACTGCACTTCCCAGCTCGTGAAAGAGGGAGACCTCCTAAGAAGCGAAATCTATCGAAGCGTCTCAAAATTGAAGTGGTCGACAGAGATAGACATAAGCCACGCCTCTGTGCTCGCAGAAGAGGTCATTAAGAAAATGAAGAAGGCGGCCACCAAGATTCTGAAGAGACTGGAGAAGGCTCCCCTGGAAACATGCAAGGCAGAAGCCAACAAACACCATGACGATCAAGGAGATAATGACCATGATCGTCATGAGGGGGAGAAGAAGGCTGAGAAGAAAGATGAGCCAAAGAAGACTTCTGCCAAAGGCGTCAAGATAGTGGACTCTACAGCTGCCTTGTTCTTAAAAGGCAAAGAAAAGGCACCAGAGCCTAAAGACAAAGGCAAAGGCAAAGTTGTGGAGGAGACACCACAGAAGGGGTCGTCAAGCTCAGAGTCGCTAGTGCAGATAAACGAAGAAGATTATGACGACCCAGAGCTTCTTCAAGCATTAAAGGCTTCCTTGGCAGAAGCTCAAGCAAGAAAGGGCAGAGGCCCCATTTCCAGAGCAGGAGAAGGCACTTCATCAAAATTCCCACAAGTCCAAGGAGAAACGTCCACAGGTACGTTCGACGCTCTGCAAGGAACCGTCAAACCTATCCTTGCAGAGGGGTCAACCCAGAGGCCAATTCATGAAGAAGAGGAAGACAAAATGCCAGAGTCCGCCACAGTAGGAAGGGTCTCTGAGATATTCGAATCACTGAGCAACATTCCCATGCAACAAGTACGCACAGAGCCTTTTACTACTGTGGAAGAGATTCTGATGTGGAGATACTCTGCAGTGGACACAGAGCCCCCCTATGATCCAGAGCTCACAGGTATTCCTTCTGCTGATGCCAAGTTCCAGTTCTCTAAGCTCACCAGGCCACGTGAGCAAGTATTCTTAGAGCACGTGATTGTGTCACTTGAAACAATTTGTCCAAGGACCCTGCTGAAGAGGAAGGTGCTCTATGCTCAATACGTTGTGAAGAGGAATGACGGCAACCTGTACACGTTCACCGATGCAGACCTCCACAACCTCTGTGTATTTGATTTGATCTTCTTGTATAAAATACTTAACAAATACATGGAGAGGAGTTCAAGTTATGCTCTGTAGCTTAGGCAGCTTGTAGATGACAATCCTACAGTCAGGGCCTTGGAATTTTTGGCCTTCCAAGATGTTGTTGCGGCTAATTTTTTCAAAGTTAGCAAGTTAATTGCATCCAATACTCGAGCACTGTCTTTCATGTAGAATTCCATTGATGCCCTAACCGAAAGGGTATCAACCTTAGAAGACACTTGTCGAGCCAAGCCACCTCCTTGAAACGAAGGCATGATGATCCGGATGATCCTGATCACCATGAGGGGGAGAGGAAAAGACAGAGGTTGGATGAGTCGTCAGTTCGTGCTGAAGGTGTTGCAACGGAGCCTGATTCTGAAACTATCAATGTAGAAAGTCCTGTTCGAGAAAGCTCAAAAGAAAGGACTACCGGTCAGAGAACAACTGAAAAGGTGATAATTGTGGAGACAAATCCAACGATCGAGCCAATAGTTGAAAAGCCGGCGGACTCCACGGTAGAAACAAGGTTGTTATTGGATTTGTCTGCCATTGTTGGTTTTAATGAAGCATTTTCAAGAGAACTGGGTGGAGATCAGGATTTTGGAGAAGATATTGACAATATTGATGAATCAGCTGATATTTACTTTGACTTTGAAACCGACATCAATGAGGGTGATTGGTCGGTTATATCTCACACCTTTAGACTAATGAAATTGGGCCACAAAGCAAGTATACAATACGGCCCAATGTCGTCTTTCCAAGTAATAAAGTGATACAAGTACCGGAATATCATCCACGGAGATTGTAGCCAAATTTAAATGAGACTCCAATGAAAGAGATGATTTCAGATGACGATTTTGAAGACTATTGCTTGATATTAAGGTGATTCAAAATAGATTACAGATTATATAAAGTAGCAAGGGTGTAAGACTTAAGGTAAGACCCAAACACAAATTCCAGGAGTCAATGCTGTAGGAATGTTACAGCAAGCAATGTTTTGAAACTAAGTTCCACTATCTATTTTGAAGGCATTACTCTCAGACTTCACCATTGCACTATATTATAGCTTTCCACCCATATCTCTATGTGGAGTCCTGACCAGGGATAGTGACACGATGGTGTTTTCAAAATATATGGATAAACAAATCTATTTGCTAAAAATCACTCTCTTGAGTCGATTCCCATATCATTCAAGTTAGCGTGTGTTCTAGATAGTTCATCTCTGAATCTATCGCACTTTGACACTTTTGAAGAGTGACCAACCCGTTGGGAGTTAAGTTTGAAAAACATAAATGACAAGTCTCCTTGTCGGCAACTCTCTCAAGTCTACCTCTTATGTCATCCAAGTTGACGTGCATTCAATGGCTTATCTCTAAGTCCATGGCACTTTAACACTTTCAAAGTGATCAACCCGTCAAGAAGTGTGCTTGGTTTTTATAAAAACTCGAATGAAACAATGGAACGTCGTTTACGAAAACACATAGCTACTTTCGTTTTGTTTGAAAATCTCACATTTCCGTCTCACACCCAAGCTATAAAAGCTTAGCTACTCATAATAGAAAGTAAATTACAAGAAAAATAAATGACAGAAAGTAAAGACATAAACGTAAATTGCGTAAAGTAAATGATGAAAAAATAAATAACGAGAATGTAAATGACGAGAATGTAAATGACGGGAATGTAAATTGCGGAAATTAAATAACGGAATGTAAATCACAATAATCGTAAGGGAACGTAAAATAAAAGATGAGAATATTAAAGAAGAAAAAGATGAAGAACTCAAAAGATTACTATAAATCACCCTTGGAGAGGGTTGATTTTAAAACTAGATAGTGTTTTGATGGATAAATGAATGATGAAAATGGAACCCCAAGCTCTCCTTTTATACCCAAAGGAGACACTAAAAGACAAAAATTACAAATCTTGGAGGTTAAGCATCCTAAGTTAAGTTACAAAGTAAAGATAGAGTAACTAAAAGTACATTAGCCTAACAAAAGTCTTAACTACAGATTTTTAACTAAAAACTCAGCTTTTACAGTTGTCTTCCACTAGCACAAAAAGGCAGCGTCTTAATCATTAAGCCTTCCAAAAAGTTGCATATTCATCAGATCGCCGCTGCACCAATTTTGTAGCATCCTGCTGTTTTCACGAAAACTCTCCATTAGCATCTTCTATGAGTACGAACAAGTCAACCACAATATTTAGCTTTCATAATAACAAATGTATAAAGAAATAAATAAAAATGACTCAAAGTGGGAATGAAAAGAAACTATTCTAACTAATAAGACGCAAAACGAGTGCTTTATATGTTGAATTCTCAACATACATCAGTGATCCCATCTTTCCATTTCAATCTGATCATCAAACTACTGCTGAACCATCCACCACAATGTCTCAAGGCATTTCTGAGACTCCAAGAATGGTATTTGACCCTACTGAGATATTTTCCAAGAACTATGTGCCTTTCGCAATTCGGGCTAATGTTCCAGGGTATGACAAAGCTCGGATTACAGAACCTTATCTAGAGGACATCTTTATTCGGCATCGCAAAGCTCTATGTGCTGATAGAATTATCGGGATTCATCAAGAGACCAGAGAATATCGAACGGAGTATAAACATTTTCTCAAAGCCAAACGCCTTCCTATATGTCAAGTACGAACCAGACTTCGTATAGTGTCCATCAAGTAAATTGATGCTAATAAACTCCTCAGAGTTTGGTATCCGATCTTTACTGTTAGAAGGCAGGATGGACGTGTCTGGACATTCAGCAAAGCTGATTTCTCAAATCTATATCTTGAAGATCTGGAACATCTGTATCACGAACTGCGAGATCTTACGGTCAAAAGAGAAGGAGTAGTTATCGCTCTAGAAGCAATCAAGAGATTTGTTAGGATCGATTAACTCAGATTCTTGGTAAAGATTACTTACTTGGATGATCTGTTTAAYAGWGAGAATGCAGCGGAAATAATAATAATCAACCAAAGTAGAAATCAATAAACAACACAAGGAAGACGATTGAAGAACACAAGAGAAGGCTTCAAATGATTTTCAATAGATGAAAATGTTAACAATTACAATACTGGAAGCACACTGAAATACAAAGGCCTACGCTGCTATTTATACAAGCAAGTAACTGTTTCCTGACATGACCTAAAAGTAAATTAATCTAAGTCGTTCGATCAAAGCAGATTACAGACAAGAACACATGATAAGCACGAGCAGCTAATAAACCTAAGTAAAACAGCTAAAGAAGATTTATACAGAAGACATGTTGCAGAACCTCTGTGAGACACGACAGAGGTTCTGTCGTCTTTGACTTGTAGCAATGTCTTTGCAGAGGACCAGTTTACAGAAACTCTGTGAGACACGACAGAGGTTCTGTCACTTGAGACTTGAACGTTTGAGCATCTTCTGCTGTTGGTCCTCTGTGGTCTTCTGTGACAGATCATCTTCTGTAAATACTCGCAGTTTACTTTTTCTATACTTTTACATTTAAGGAAATGAGAGCTAACAATCTCCCCCTAAGTATGAAAAAGTAAAATTTGAAATTTAAGTGCAAGTGTATGAATTAATTGAAATGAAATTACAAGTAGTGATTAAACATCATTCTCTGAAAGAATTAGAATGTAAAGAATTACAAAACTTAAATGACAAAATTTTGAAGCTTAGGCCGAATTCTGGAACAGAAGAGAATTAAACCATATACTCTGGGAAGTCGTCTACTGCGTAAACAAAATCTGACTTGATTGTTCTGTAGACATTTAAGATGAACTCTCTGAAGTTGATTTGAGCTTTAATTGCGTCCAAGAGAGGAGACACTTCACCAACCCTGTAATGTCTTTTATCCACCTCTGCCGCTAAGCACTTGAAGATCCAATCCAGTGTCTCTGTTGCATACTTGTGAACTTCTGTGGGGTCAAAGAATCTTAGTAGCTCATCCTTGTCCAAATACATAAACCCAAAAACAGGATTATGTAGAATGGTGTTTGGATAGTACTTAGATACCCAACTAAGCCTGCTATAAGGAGGAGTGATCTTTAGATTCTTTTGTGCTAATCTCATGGCCAACTCAAAATCCTTCTGGCTGTAATACATCACTTGCGCATGCATAACTTCTATCAGCTTTCTGAGGGATATTTGGTATGTTGACCTCCTCTCCATGTAGACGTTAAGGATCTTGTGCATATAAATGACATCAAACACGCAGAGGTTGTGAAGATCTACATCAGTGAACGTGTAGATATTGCGGTCTTCTCTCCTTACAACGTATTGTGAGTAGAGCACGGTCTTCYTTAACAGAGTCCTTGGTGAGATTGACACCAATGATGTGATCATGTGTCGCGAGAAGACCTGCTCACGAGGCCTTGTTAATCTTGAGAAGTGGAACTTGGCTACGGCAGAGGGGATATCAGTGAGCTCTGGATCGTAGGGTGGCTCTATGTCTGTCACAGAGTACTTCCGAATAAATTTTTCTTCTGGGGTGGTGACGGGCTCTGTGCGAACATTTAGCGTTAGAATCTTGCTCATAGATTCAAGGATTTCAGAGACCCGTCCTCCCGCGGCTGTCTCTGTTGGCATCCTAGGTTTCTCTTCATCTTCTTCTAAAATTGGAATCTGGGTAGACCCCTCTGCAAGTATTGGCTTGACCGTTCCTTGCAGAGCGTCAAATGTACCTGTGGACGTTGTCTGCTGTTGGACTGGTGGGACTTGGACTGGTGGGAACTGGACTGGTGGGAACACAGAAGATGTGGCCTCACCTTCTCTGTAATGCATGGGCACTTTGCGCTTCCATGCCTGAGCCTCTGCCAAGAATATCTTTAAAGCTTTTATGATCTCGGGGTCTTTACCAGCATGCTTTTCTTCATCAAATGGCTCTGGAGTCTCTGTACTTGATGAAGACCCTTTCTTTGAGGACTCTGCAGCTATGGCCTTGCCTTTGCCTGTARGCTCTGCAGCCTTCTTCTTTTCTCTGTCGGCAGCTGTAGGTTTCCCAATCTTTATACCTTTGGCAGGTGCTCTGGCTGTCTTCTTTTTGAGCTTTGGGGCTGGGGCCTTCTTTTTCATCTCCTGCTTCTTCTCCCCCTCATGACGATCATCATCATCGGTATGATCGTCATGGTTTGGTTTGGCAGAAGCCTTGCATGTTGTAAGGGGAGCCATCCTCAAATGGTGTAGGATTCGAGTGGCTGCCTTTTACATATTTTCAATTACCTTCTCCGCACCCGCAGAGGCGTTCATCACATCAAGCTCTGTAGCCCACTTGAGTTTGGAGACGGTGGATAGAACCTCTGCACGAAGGAGCTCACCTTCCTTGGCAAGCTTGGTTAGACCTGCGATTTTATCGTTGGAAGAGAGAAACTCCACTTTCAGAAAAGAAAGTTGGCTGACCACAGAGTCCGCTAGCGTATCTACCATGGCGTCCAGTTCTCTGCGAGTGGCCAAGTGGTTGATGTTGGCACTTGAGGACTTGGAATGAATGCCGTAGGTGACCGCAGATGAAAACATTTCCTTGATCTCGTCACGGAAAGAGGAATAGTCTGTGTAGCCCGCTGTGACGAAATCGCCTGCAAACTTTGCCGCCATTTCTGAAAGTTTTTTCTTTAGAGTTTGGACAGAGGAGGGATTTAGAGACATTGCTTGGAAGGCCTCTGTTAGGTCGTCCTTCTTGATGGCCGAGCTCTGAAGGGTCGCCAATGAACGCTTTAACTCTGTGGTGGTGGCAGAAAGCTCCTTCAGAGCCTTTGTAATCGGTGTAAGATCCTGAGGCTGTTGCTGGGAGATGAACAAGCTTTTCAACTCTTCCATCTTTGTGAACAACTCTGTGGCAAAGGCGTTAAGCTCCCCCTTTGTTACAAAGTTGCTCTAGGAACTCGGACCACCAACACATGGTGACCCTTCTGCCTTGGAGCGTGAGGCGCCCTCAGCGGCTGGCATATC
>NC_037530.1:25758144-25760068 GCF_001531365.2 Cynara cardunculus var. scolymus
GTAATAGTTTCTTGATTATTAGCAGTGTCAACCACTAATTTATCATCAAGCAGCACATAATTCAGACATGCAGTTTGGGCAAACAATGGTGATACAAACGAAAAGTTTGCACCAGAGTCAAATAACACTTTAGCACGTATTGAATTCAGGAGAAAAGTACCTGTTACTACATCTGGCGATGCTTCTCCCTCATTCTTAGTCATCTGGAAGGATCGTCCACGTGCCCCTCCTTGTCCTCCTCTATTCACAGTAGGTCTTCCCCGTGTACCCGATGCATTACTTCCCATTGTTAACTGTGGAGTTCTTAACAAGGGACAATTCGGTCGAATATGATCCGGAGAATTACAATTGAAACACCTTTTGTTGGTTGGACAAATTCTAGACAGATGGCCAGCTTCACCACACTTGTAACATTTCCTTGGATCCATCTTGCATTCACCCTGATGAATCTGTCGGCATTGTGAGCAAACTTTCTCACCGATCTTTTGTTCCGATCTGTTATCATATCTTACWGYTTTCGGTCTTCGAAAAGATGAAGGCCCTTCCCATTTTCTTTTCTCAACAAATTTCTCTTCACCTTGCCGATTCTTATTTCTTTCAGTAACTTCAGCAGCATTAACGACCAAAGAGAAAGTTTCAGGATTCATAGCAATCACCAACTCTCGGATAGCAGGTTTCAAACCCCAAATATATCTTTCTACTTTTCGGGATTCTGAAGATACATAATGCTCAGCAAATTGGGAAAACTCAATAAATTTCTCAGTATATTCCCGCACAGATTTGCTCCCTTGCTCTAATTTAAGAAAATCTTCCTCCATTTGTCTTACTGCTGTCATAGGACAGAATTGTGTTTTAAATTTACTCACAAATTTTTTCCAAGATATTGTTTGCAGTATATTCGGTTGTGCCGAAGACTCCACATCCCACCAATATAAGACATTAGATTTGAGCATAGATACTGCAAATCTAACCTTATCTTCTTCAGAACACCTACTAGTGTTAAATACTGATTCAATTTCTTTTATTCAGCACATTGCTTTAACTGGATCTCTTTCTCCTGAAAAGGTTGAGGGTTTACATGTTAGAACATCTTTATATCTCCTCCCCGGTTATTGCTGCCTGCTGAAGGAGCTGGAGGATTAATTCCAACTCGCTCAGTTTCTATTCTAGCTGGCAGTCCCATAATAGATATTAGAGTTTCCCTTAGTTTTCCCATTTCTTCTGCTAAATCATTTCTTGTTATAAACTCTGATTGTTGCCTTTGTTCCTGTTGAGCATTCCCAGAGTGGGATTCCTCATGTTCAGAATGTATTTTAGTTTGACCCCTTCCATAAGATTGACTTCTTCCTCTACCACTTCCCCTTGGTCTTCCTCGACCTATATTTCTGGACATGCTAGTTGGAAGATTAACAGGTGTTTCTTCCCTTTCCTCAGATTCTGGACGAGCCACTCTTTCAGATCTTCTAGTTCGACTAGACATCTGCAAAGTTTAGTATTAATAATCACATTTTCACATTCCCAAATATAATGAAGTATTTAAGTTCAGACCTGTAAATTCATAATTACACTGGCCAGATGTAATTAGAATTTACCTTACACACTGTTCTTTCAACTTATCACATTTATTTCCAATGGTGCTAACTACGTCCGGGACCCTTAACATGCAATAAAACAGTTTAAGTCTAGGTATCATGATGTTAAAATACCTAAATCCCTTAAACTCAGGCTCTGATACCATTCTATAACGCCCCAACCCACACATTGCATGTAACACATATTTCATACCAAAGGAATACATATTCATTTAACATTCGGGTCCCTTAGTACACGAATCTATCATGACCAAATACAAGGTCCAAAAATTCAAAATACAATCTTGTACTAATCATCAAAACTATGCATCTAACGCAATTCTTTAATCAAA
>NC_037530.1:25761093-25764938 GCF_001531365.2 Cynara cardunculus var. scolymus
TAAACCGCTCAACACTCAACCGGTTTACCAACTCCGGACAACAAACCGCTCATGGTTTGTCCGATTTAAAACTAGTCCGGTCACTAAGCCGCTCAAGGCTTGTCCAGTTTAAATGATTATCCGGTCACTCTTTGTCCGGATAAACACTTAGACAAAATAACAAGGTTTCTTTCCAAAGATGACAATACGAAGCATGTAAACAAAAACCAGTAAAATCTTTATACAAAAAGGTTTAGAAACCACTCACCTTATAAAGCTTTTGAACCAAAACGCTAGAAATCGATTCCGTTTGAAACTTGATACTTGAAATCAACTTGAAACCACTTCCTTAAAGCAAACCGGACAACACTCTTATAAAGTTCTCAACTTTCTAAAAAAATAGCAGGAAAGAGTAAATGAGGAGATGAAGCCCCCTTTTATACCTTCCAAATAGAGAAAGGTCGGTTTAGACCGCCTTCCATATCTCCCTCCACCTCATGCATGAAAACTCACATACACCCATGCATACATACATAGCACATGCATGCATAATATAATCATATATATATTCACACAAATATATATATATATATATTCAATTAATTCACAAATTCTCATACCGGCATGTATCAATTATCATGCTATCACGTAATTATTAAATTAGATAATCACGTTTTAAATACCTTGGGTAATAACCAGGATCTGGTTATTACATAGCATCATACAATACCACTTTGCATGCATTAATCAAAGCAAACTCTCTGTTTGTGACTATGACACTAGGGTAAAAGTTATCGTATATTCTTGACTTTAGACAAGCTAAAGCCCAAATATAGTTTGATACCTTTTCGTTATGTATGAAAACAAATGCTATGCAAAATGTCTTGCCGGTTGATGTTACACCAACGATCTCAAGAAGAGGCATATTGTAACTGGATAATAAACAAAATAATGATATTAAACACAATAATAATATTAAACAAAATAATGATATTAAACACAATAATAATATTAACATTAACATAAAACGCATCCATACCAATTTGTTTTATATGTGGCATCCATGATCAACACTTGTGGGAATGCACGCCAAAGTTCAAATGATTTTGGATGAACGAAGAATAAATCTTCCAACTCGTTTGTTTCGCCATTTACACGAGTCTCAAAATCATAATTTCTTTCAACAAAAAAGTCCACAATAATATGCATTTGTGGTCTCCATGCATCGTCTCTTGTCCTAATATTTTGAACTTCATTATATATTGTTTTTGACGTAGACGCATTTTCTACATTTATACCCTTTAACGTGGACAAAATGTATCATGGCTTGACATGTTAGGCTGATAGATCTTCAACTAGTTGACGTTCAGGTTTGTTCAGCCGCATTGCATATGCATGACCCTCCATATGTTGTGCAAGGACATGCTTATGTGTATCGCATACAACCCTCAACATCCACCAATTATGCTTAGTCGAATGTAACGCTATCAACTTAAATGGGCAGTCAAGCTTTTTTGTTCCAGTATTACGACTGGAAATCTTGTCGCTTTTGTAAACCCCACTACGTTCACATATAAACACAACTTTGTAAACATCCCTATTTGACTTAGCCTTTGATCTTTTAGTAACAACAACACGACCAACTGAATGTCGTACATACGCACCTATTCAGTTATTTCTTCTCGAGAATTGAAAACCTGAAATTATTATATTGTGTTATAACTTTCACTTGTATCCGTAAGTATTAATAAACCTATATGTTAGTTAACATAATATTGTACCTTGTTGGTGACAAATTCTGATGTTGGTGCAAAATCTTCACTCACGTTTGCAATCTGCAACTTTGATATAGAAGAACAAGAGAGAGAGATAGTTGAACTATGTATAGAGGGAGAGGGAGAGAGCGAAAGAATGTGAAGAATGTGAAATACGATATATGAACGATCGTTCGTTCGATATATATATCGAATTGGTTTTACTTTATTTCAAATCGATAACTTTACTTTATTTCAAATCAATAACTTTACTTTATTTCAAATCAAATTATTAAACAAATAATATTTATATATATACATATTATCTATATATATATATATATTATATCAAATTTCGTAATGTAAGATATTTTAATATAGGGTAAAATATGATTTAATCCCTAAACTTTACGTTTAAAATGGTTTAATTAAAAGCTTAGTAACCTGGTATAGCAGGTCAAGTGGCTTAAATAATTAATTCTAACAAGTTTAGGGATTAAAACATTCATTAATTTTTTTTAAGAATTATAACATTCATTAAAAAAGGTTAGGGGTTATAACGTTCATTAAAAAAGTTTAGGGGATAAACCATTTTTAAACGTAACGTTTAGGGGTTAAATCATATTTTACCATTTAATATAATAATGTATGTTTTTTCAATACATTTTAGTTAATATATGATTATTATGTTAACGTAATCAAGGGATATATTATATATTAAATAATTAACTATAAAGGTATAAATTGTAAATATTAATTTTTTTTACGTAGTATGTATGATATATAATAAGATAAATAAATCAAAAAATATTCAATATTGGACTCATTCTAAAGGTATCGACGAGACGATTATAATGATGTAACTTATTAAAATTAAAACGTATTTTTTTAACGTATTTTAGTTAGTATATGATTATATGTATTATTATGATAATAATGTAAAATAAAAATATATAAAACTAGAAAGTATAAAGTAAATAATCATATAAGTATAAGGGTTTAAATTGTAAATATATATATATTTATATTATTTAAATTGTAATGTTTAACAGGGGGTCAAAAAATAAATTAGGAGGGTCGAAAAAGCATAACCCTTTGCAATTGATCCCTCCTCTCTCTCTCATAAATTATTAATTAGGTGGCGTTTGTTTTTTAAGTGGTGCTGAAGTCTGAATCTGATTTCACTTCTGATTTTTAAGAGGTGGTGCTGAAGTCTGAAATCTGAATCAGTTGAACTGTTTGTTTTCACGTCTGAAGTCTGAAAACTGAATCAATATAAACACGAACAAAGTCTTAAAACAACTAGAGTCAATATTCATTTTGCATTAATTGTGTTGAGATCATCCCCTTGCTCATTGTTTTGATCATACTAAAAAGGATGTACACCACCATATGCACTGTAAAAGATGCCAATACAAAGCATATTTACATTGAACAAAGACAACATTAAAATAGGAGACACAGTTACCTAAAACATATTTAACTAGCTAAGTACACCACCATATGCACTAATGCACACAATCATTTCCAATGTTTCGAATAAAGCAAAAGCAAATAGGTAAGGTAAACTAAAAAATTGTTTACCTAATTTGTTGAAATAAATTGACAAGAAGTGAAGATGAAGAATACAAGACCTAACACACCAGGGAGAGGCCGAGAGGGAGAGCCGAAGAGGGAGTAGGGTTGTCGCCGAGGGTTGTCGCCGTCGGCCTGTCACCGTCGCCGTGGGCCTGTCGTCGTCGCCGTGGACCTGTCGCCGTCGCCTGTCGTGAGAGAGCTGGAGATCGATGAGCGACTGAGATTGAGCGATGTTGGAGATCGAGAGCGATTGTGGGAGATCGAGATCGAGAGATGAATGATTGTGAGATGAGCAACTGTGAGATATCAAGATCGAGAGATGAGCGACTTGAGAAAACTGGAGGCGTGAGATGCAGGCTGTGAAATAAGAGGTATTAAGAGAAAAAGTTACCAATTAATATTTCAGAGGAAAGAGAACGAAATAAGCTCTTATTTGAACAAAAAAAACAAACAGTCTTAATACCACAAACGTCTGACCGATTCAGACTTCAGTGGTATTAAGCTCTTAATACCAAAAAACAAACAAGCCCTTAG
>NC_037530.1:25764973-25775380 GCF_001531365.2 Cynara cardunculus var. scolymus
TATTATTTTTTAAATAATTATATAATTATAAAAATAAAACATAAAAAATGATATCTGACGTATAAATAAGACATAACATAATTTATATTATATTTTTACTTATTCTAAAATAACATTATATGTAGTACAATTAAGACGTAAAAATTGTTGCTACTTATTTATTCGATCTAAATACGGGGTAGCCCATGCAACAATACACTGATAACAGAAATGAAAAAAATATATGGAGTAATAGTAGGGATTGGGTATCCTTCTGCTAAGTCTAGTTTCACATAATTGTTACGATTAACGTAAACCAATTGCAAAAACGACATGTTGATACTACAGTGGCGAAGTAGACCTAAGTGGTATGTATGTTGAATAATATTTAATGTCTATAACGTGTAACATCACATTATACTTTAAAGCAATCAAAACACTAATTTCAGGCATTGTCATCCAATATTCAACCATGGCACCTTAATCTGATTGAAAAAAATTTAAAATATTGTAAACTATATTCCAATATTGACTTCCAAATATGTTGATATATTCTGTCTTCTATCTGTCTAACTCTTCCATCAAGTTAAATCGAATTATGGGCCATGCATCTTCATGAAGAACGAGGTGGACAACTTGTAACAACCCAAAAAAAAAAATTACATAGGAAGGACCCTTTGTGTCAAGGCAAGAAAGAAAATGATATGAAATGTTTATTTCCTTAATCTTGCACTTGGCAATCAAAAGGTTACAATAACAGTCAAAGTAAATGTATGGCGCATGGATTTCTTCTTCAGTTGAATGGTTGCAAGACAAGATGTAGATAAATGTGGAGGCTATTCTATAAAAAAAAGGTGGATGAGCAAAGCTGGCAATACCTAGATAAAAACGACGGAAACAGGAAACAAAGATTTGGTGCGTTCGGTAACGAAACGGTAAGCCTTCTATGCCTAATTACTTATAATTCTATTCATGGAAGTTTCTGATAAGAGTTGGTTCGGGGCTTCCGTTTTGGTGAGTTCCCGTAGGCGGTGTTACAGAACAATCATTAGTTGGTACTCCAACCGCAACTCTCGATGATGGTGGGTTCCAACGAAAAATTTATGGCGGTGAAGTTTGCGTAGAGGAAACCCACCTAAAACGCCCTCCGATTTCAGGCAAAGTTCCCGATGGAAGTTGGTTCGCGGCTGCCGTTATTGGGGTAGGGCGAGTGAATTAACAATAAAAACCATGTTTACCGATTTAGAACCTTTTGTCCGAACATGTCCGTATATAGGTGATGAACCACTATGGGTTTTTTTTTTTTGAAATCTAGTAACTTGGTAAAGAAGGAGAAAATGATTGAAGCAGGTTATGAAACTTTGAAGTTGAGTTAAATTAAGAGTAAAAATGGTGATGAAGGTTTCATGGTTTACGGAAGGTATACAGTGAGGAAGAATAAGGAAGAAAGCAAAAAGAAAAGGCATGCATGTTCTTCAAGTATGCAAGAATATATTAATATCAATAATAATAATAATAATAATAATAATAATAATAATAATAATAATATTAATATTATTATTATTATTATTATTATCATCGTCATCATCATAAATGATATTACTACTACTAATAATGGCTAGTATCTGAAAGTTTATGAAATTATATACATGGCATGTGTGTGGGGAGATTTCAATTGAGATCGAGATTACATTTTTAACTATTTGTGTAGATGGCATTATGGGTACTTAACCAAAGAACTCTAAACATCGTCATTATTAGTAACGTAATTTTTTTAGAGTTAAAACTATGATCGTGGATTTGTAGGGAGGGCATAAGGCATATCAAGGGACATTGAGATTAAGGATCGTACGGTGAGTTATACGTGACTTTTTCTATAAATGGTGCACGTTTTATGTATAATTATACCCAAGCTTACTTGGGATTTTTCTTTTAATACCATGTATGCACAAAGACGCTTGATATATTTTTATATGTTGTGGGTATTTGGGTGGCAATGGGGATGTACTACGGTATGATTCTATAAAGACGAGCATGCTTTGTGAGCTTGCCTAAGCCGTAAGTGCGGACATGCTGTGTGAGTTCGCAGACAATGCTGTGTGAGGTAGACATCCCCCATAATGTTGTCGGCTTTGTGATTTATGTTAAACCATATGCATGACAAATTGTGATTTTCTTTTAAATATACTTTGTTGTGTATGATTTTAAACCGTGTATTCACTGAGCCNTTGTGATTTATGTTAAACCATATGCATGACAAATTGTGATTTTCTTTTAAATATACTTTGTTGTGTATGATTTTAAACCGTGTATTCACTGAGCCCTGGGCTCATCCATCTCCTTTTTAAAAAAAATATGTCCAGGTGATCACTTACTCGGGAGTGGTAGCAAGGGGAAAAAGAAAACTTAGAACCTGATCATCGTTGAATAAAGGCATATCAAAGAGCGATATTCGAATTTTTTTTAGCGATCAACTTTTAGGCATTTTCTGCTTTAAGTTTTATAATCTTGAAAACTTTCATTTCGTTGGAGTCTTTAGATTTGGAACAATATACTTTTGGATGCTTATTTGTGCTAGGAATTTGGGTTGTTTCAAGTGGTATCAGAGCCTTACTTTAAGAGAAATAGGTTATTAATTTTAGCCTAAGCTTAAACTGAGTTGGGGTATAATATATAGAAACAAGAAAAAGGTTATATGATTTAATATTGTTATAGTTGGCTTAACTTTCGTTAAGTTTTGAAAGTGTGCTGAAAGGTGATAGATTTATCACTGTGATTTTGTAGGAACATGGTTTACACCAAGCGGACTAGGAGCATTGGTCGTCGAGGAGGTAGGGTCGGAAGTCGTGTGGTAGCTGTTGGACTAGGACCAAGGGGTGGTGCCGAGGATCGTGACCGTACTAGTCACAATAGCAGACGCCTTAGAAGGTTGAGGAGCAGTTCTAGGGGTCACATGAGTGTGTCAAGGGTTGAGTCATCTCAATCCACACCTGTAGAGGATTCTTCCTATGATCCAATAGAGGAATCTTATGAGGAGTACACCCTACGCACGCCTACTCGTGAGGACTTGGAAGAGAGTTAACGAATTTGCATGGTGAGAATGCTGAATTGAGAACAAAATTGACTAAGGTTCAAGCAGAAAAGACCAAAGCGGAATTGTGGTTGAACAACTTGCAAATGGAACATTCTAATTTAGGGGGGGGGGAGTTAAATAAGTTGTTGAAGGAAAATGATGAACTTTGGGAAAACAACCACAACATGGCATGGAAGTGTGTAGCATTAGAGTGGGAAAGGAGGATCACTGCCAGGTCTTGGAGGGTGCGAGTGGGAGACCGAACCCGTTATTACCGAAAAGTGGTCTCAGAATATGTAGGCTTGATCAAAGGGTATTTTTTTAGTTAGGCACATCAATACCATCACGACCCCAGCTTGGGATTTGTCTGGAAGTACCGTCCAGATAATACTTATGAAGAGTTTGTGCAGATTGCTCACTACCCGATGGACATGTCCTGAGTGAACGGTTGAGGAAAAAAAGATAGTCTTACTTTAAGTACTTTTAGGGTGTTTTGAATATTAGCTAGTCATGAGCTTGCTTCATTTTGATTTTATTTTGGTTTACATTTGAGTCGGTTTGGCGTAAACATCAAGACTTTGTATTGACTCATGTTTTGAATGATTATATTATTTGGGTGTTTAATCTTATTGTGTAAATGTTGAACTTGTTCGATAATTAGGTTGAGAACGGATATAATTATGTTTATAAACGTAAATTTTATCGCATACAACAATTATGTCGCGTCGATCAGGAAGAACATCGGTTACACCCGATGAGGTAGACCCACCACCTATAGGGATTACCCCGAATGTACAATAAACCTGACCAACATCTGCTGCGGCTGCAAGGACCTGTAGTACGCGAGGACGAGGTCGGGAAAGAGGAAGGGGACGAGGTAGAAATCAAGCAGTACCCAATGAACCTCAGCCTTCTGTGCAAGCAAGCTCTACATCAAGAAGAGGTCGAGGTAGGGGACGAGGACGTACCCGAGCAACCGCGAAAACCCCTGGGGACATATTTGCCCATGAGGTGACAAAAGCGTTGCAAGCTGCCTTGCCCATGGTACTAGCTCATGTGCGAGAGGCAGAGTTGAGGAATCAAGAAGATAGGGAGATAAGCAACAGAGGGGAGAATATTAACGATTCAAACAATAGGGAAGACCAACATATGAGGTCAAGACCAGGGAGCCCTATCAGCATGGGTTCGGGACAAAAAGGTTGTACTTATAAGACCTTTTTGGCTTGTAAGCCCCAAACCTTTCAAGGCGACTGTGATCCAGTGGCAGCTATGAGGTGGATAAGAGAGACAGAAGCAATATTCAAAATCAGTAAATGCGCGGGAGAAGATAAGGTGACATATGCATCATCCATGCTCAAATCAGAAGCCCTTTTTTGGTGGGAATTAGTTACTAACTTAAAGGGCGAAGAAGCTATGGCAAGAATGACATGGGAAGAGTTTAAGGTACTATTTAACAACAAATTTTGTCAACGCACTGCAATAAAGCAACTGGAAGAGGAATTTTTGAGATTGGAGCAAGGATCAATGACAGTAAGGGAGTATACAACAAGTTTTACAGAGAAGGCGAGATTCGCAGAACACTATGTTTCAACAGAGGAGAGGCGAGCAGAGCGTTACATCTATGGACTAAAGGCATCCATTCGAGAATTTGTTCTCACTATGAACCCAACCACATTCCAGGCTGCAGTAAACACAGCGGAGATTAGAGAAAAAGAAAGAAATCGTCAAGAGGCTGAACGGGGTTATATAAAAAGAAAATGGGAAGGTCCTCGCAACGAAACCAAAAAGGAAAATTTTTTGGGTTCAGAAAGGAAGATGTGGCAAGGACAGGCTACAAACCCATGTCCTAAATGCAACCGCATGCACAAAGGAAAATGCATGATCAAGCCAAGGACGTGTTACCGATGTGGGAAACCAGGACACCTTTCTCAGGATTGCAAAGTTGAGAGGAGAGAGCGACTATGTTTTACCTGTAAGTCACCCAACCATATCCAAACAAATTGCCCTCAACAGAAAAATGAGTATGCCATTGGTCAAAGTGAAAGTCGAAATGGTAAATAAGAGGAAAAGAGAACGAATTTATCAAAATCAAAGGGAAGAGTCTTTCATATGACAGCAACAGAGGCCGAAGAAACACCGGACGTAGTGACAGGTACTTTTCTTGTCAACTCTGTGCAAGCTAGAGTATTGTTTGATTCTGGTGCAAACCGCTCTTTTGTATCTACTACATTCTGTGATTACTTGCATATAGTACCGAAGCCTTTAAGCTCGGCCTTAGAAGTAGAAACTGCCAATGATAATCGAGTAACGATTAGAGAGGAATATGATGACTGCAATATTCAGATAGAAGGTCATTTGATCCCATTAAAACTACTTCCTATGACCCTTGGGGAATTTGATATAATAATTGGAATGGACTGTTTGGCCAAAAACCAAGCAAAAATAATGTGTAACAAAAAGATAATTCAGATTGAATTTCCTAAGAGCTAAACCATAGTTATATATAGAGATAGAATAAATATGAAATCCAACATGATCTTTTTGGCAAAGGCAAGACGATGTGTAAGAAAGGGGTATCAGAGTTATTTGGCATATGTGATAGATTCAAAGAAAGAGAAACAAAGTATGAAAGACATTGCCGTTGTCAGAGAGTTTCTTGAAGTCTTCCCAGATGATCTGACAAGCCTACCACCAGAGAGACAAGTAGAATTTCAGAAGCAGCACCTGTTGCTCGAACACCCTATCGTTTAGCACCATCAGAAATGAAAAAGTTAATGTCTCAGTTACAGGAGCTGTTGGACAAGGGCTTTATACGCCCTAGTACCTCACCCTGGGGAGCGCCGGTGTTATTTGTTAAGAAAAAGGATGGTACGATGCGAATGTGCATCGACTACCGTGAGCTTAACAAAGTAATTATAAAGAACAAGTACCCTCTTCCAAGGATTGATGATCTTTTTAATCAACTTCAAGGGCTGCGTCTTGAGATCCTAATTGCCATGGTTCCGCTGCATCACAAGGAGCAATTACCACTTTTGAAATGAAAGATCAACTCTTCGAAGGGAAAAACTCAAGTGTGCCAGTTATTTCTCGAAGATCGATCTACGATCGGGTTACCATCAACTAAAGATTCGAGAGGAGGATGTGCTTAAGACGACTTTTAGAACTAGGTATGGGCATTATGAATTTTTGGTAATGCCGTTTGGATTAACGAATGCACCTACAGCCTTCATGGACCTGATGAATAGGGTATGCAGGCCCTACTTAGATAAGTTCGTCATTGTTTTCATTGACGATATTTTGATCTATTCACGCACCGAGAATGAGCATGAGCAACATCTTCGGGAGGTTTTGAGTTTGTTAAAACAGGAAAAATTGTACGCAAAGTTTTCTAAGTGTGAGTTCTGGCTCCGGGAAGTTCAATTTCTAGGGCATGTCGTGACCCAAGAAGGACTAAAAGTAGATCCGACAAAGGTAGACGCGATGAAAAGGTGGGAGCCACCAAAGACCCCATATGAGGTACGAAGTTTCTTATGATTAGCAGGTTATTATCGAAGGTTCATTCAGGACTTTTCACGAATAGCGACGCCATTGACGTTGCTAACTGGGAAAGGTGTGAAGTTTGAATGGAAACCAACTCAAGAAGAGGCGTTTAGAATCTTGAAGGAAAAATTGAGCATTGCACCAATATTGACTCTACCAGAAGGAACTGAAGGGTTTGTGGTGTATAGTGACTTCAAAACTAGGACTTGGTTGTGTACTAATGCAATGAGGAAAAGTTATTGCGTATGCCTCTCGCCAATTGAAGGAACACGAGAAGCGTTATCCAACTCATGACTTGGAATTGGCAGCTGTGGTTTTTGCATTAAAAATCTGGAGGCACCACTTATATGGGGTGAAATGTCAAATTTATACTGATCACAAGAGCCTAAAGTACTTGTTCGATCAGAAGGAACTGAATATGAAACAATAAAGGTGGATGGAGCTGTTGAAAGATTATGACTGTGAAATTTTGTATCATCCAGGAAAGGCGAATGTGGTGGCCGACGCATTAAGTCGCAAAGAAAGGAGAATCGGGTGAGGATTAAGGCAATACGAATGAAAGTTACCCTAGTTGGACGAATGAACTCAAGAAAATCCAAGAAGAAGCTTTAGTAGAGGGGAACTTGAAGGGCGAAAGAATGGTAGGTAATGTTCCATACCTTGAAGTTAACAATCAAGGGTTAAAGTGCTACAAGGGTAGAATCTGGATTCCTCGCTTAGGGAACTTTTGTAACCAAGTGCTAGACGAAGCCTATAAATCTCGTTATTCTATACACCCGGGTAACAATAAAATGTATCGAGATCTTCGTCAATCATATTGGTGGCCAGGGATGAAGAAAGACATAGCCCATTATGTCGAAAGATGTTTGACATGCCTGTAAGTAAAAGTTGAATATCAGCGACTGTATGGCCAACTACAACCTTTGGAAATCCTGATGTGGAAATGAGACCACATCACAATGGACTTTGTGATAAAGCTGCCAAAAACACCGAAGGGTTATGATGCAATATGGGTAATCGTTGATAGACTTACTAAGTCAGCACATTTTCTGCCAATTAAGAAAACATACTCGTTGGAAAGATTAGCTAAACTTTATATAGACGAGATTGTGACTCGTCATGGTGTTCCATTATCGATAGTCTCTGATAGGGAAGTCGGATTACCTCTACATTTTGGCAAAGCTTTCAAAGAGAGTTAAGGTCACGAGTAAAACTAAGTACAGCTTACCACCCGCAAACAAATGGTCAAAACAAGAGGACCATACAAACCCTAGAAGATATGTTACGGGCATGTGCTATAGATTTTGCAGGATCATGGGAATGTCATCTCCCATTGATAGAATTTTCCTATAACAATAGCTTTCATGCTAACATCCAAGTTGCACCGTACGAATCTTTGTATGGAAGGAAGTGTCGAACGCCCTTGTGCTGGAATGAGGTGGGTGAGAAACAATTGGCTGGACCTGAAATAGTTCACCAGACCACAGATAAGATAAACCAGATAAGGGAAAAGCTGAAGATAGCACAAGACAGACAGAAAAGCTATGCTGATAGAAGACGGAAGCCAATAGAATTCCAAGTTGGGGACAAAGTTATGCTTAAGATCTCACCCTGGAAATGAGTGGTCCATTTTGGAAAGCGAGGAAAACTAAGTCCCCATTATATTGGTCCCTACAAGATAATTGAAAGGGTAGGCGAGGTGGCCTATAAGTTGGAGCTACCTGAAGAACTTCAAGGAATCCATCACACGTTCCATGCATCCAATCTAAGGAAGTGTTTGGCTGATGAAAGTACTAAGCTAGCTCTTAAGGATGTAAAGTTGGCCTGAACTTTGAGTTATATTGAAGAACCAGAAGTTATCATTGATARAAAGATAAGGAAACTAAGAAATAAAGAGATCGCTCTTGTGAAAGTTCAATGGAGACATCATAGAGGACCAGAAGCAACTTGGGAACCCGAGATAGAGATGAGGTTGAAGTACCCTCATTTATTTGCGTAAGGGAAATTTCGAGGACGAAATTTTATTAAGGGAGAGAAATTGTAACAACCCAAAAGAAAATTAAATTACATAGGAAGGACCCTTTGTGTCAAGGCAAGAAAGAAAAGGATATGAAATGTTTATTTCCTTAATCTTGCACTTGGCAAACAAAAGGTTACAATTACAATCAAAGTAAATGTATGGCGCATGGATTTCTTATTCAGTTGAATGGTTGCAAGACAAGATGTAGATAAATGTGGAGGCTATTCTATAAAAAAAGGTGGATGAGCAAAGTTGGCAGTACCTAGATAAAAACGACGGAAACAGGAAACAAAGATTTGGTGCGTTCGGTAACGAAACGGTAAGCCTTCTATGCCTAATTACTTGTAATTCTATTCATGGAAGTTTCTGATAAGAGTTGGATCGGGGCTTCCGTTTTGGTGAGTTCCCATAGGCGGTGTTACAGAACCGCCATTAGTTGGTACTCCAACCGCAACTCTCAATGGTGGTGGGTTCCAACGAAAATTTTATGGCGGTGAAGTTTGCATAGAGGAAACCCACCTAAAACGCCCTCCGATTTCAGGCAAAGTTCCCAATGGAAGTTGGTTCAGGGCTGCCGTTATTGGGGTAGGGTGAGTGAATTAACAATAAAAACCATGTTTACCGATTTAGAACCTTTTGTCCGAACATGTCCGTATATAGGTGATGAACCACTATGGGTTTTTTTTGAAACCTAGTAACTTGGTAAAGAAGGAGAAAATGATTGAAGCAGGTTATGAAACTTTGGAGTTGAGTTAAATTAAGAGTAAAAATGGTGATGAAGGTTTCATGGTTTACAGAAGGTATGCAGTGAGGAAGAATAAGGAAGAAATAAAAAAGAAAAGGCATGCATGTTCTTCATGTATGCAAGAATATATTAATATCAATAATAATAATAATAATAATAATAATAAAAATAATAATAATAATAATAATAATAATAATAATAATAATAATAATAGTAATAATATTAATATTATTATTATTATTATTATCATCGTCATCATCATAAATGATATTACTACTACTAATAATGGCTAGTATCTGAAAGTTTATGAAATTATATACATGGCATGTGTGTGGGGAGATTTCAATTGAGATCGAGATTACATTTTTAACTATTTGTGTAGATGGCATTATGGGTACTTAACCAAAGAACTCTAAACATCGTCATTATTAGTAACGTAATTTTTTTAGAGTTAAAACTATGATCGTGGATTTGTAGGGAGGGTATAAGGCATTGTTGATCCTCTCTCTCAGTGATTTGATGATAATCCCTTTTCTCTTTCACGTTGTATTTGTGTTTATGTATTTTCAGTTCTAGCGATCTTCACTGAGTATGTTCAGTGATCGCTGAAGAACTTGCTTTGTAAATCTTTCAGAGACAGCAATACTTCAAGAAGACAACACTCACACCAAAGAACCTTCAGCAAACGTCGAAGATTGAAACTGAATATTAGAGACCGGCGAGTACATGATCTGAAGCGGTATTCAATGATTACAAGCCTGTCTATATATGTGTGAAGACTGCTCTAGATTCAGCGAATGATGATGAGACCTTCAGGTCATTCTAGCATTCAGCGATCAAAGGAAGCTTGCCTAGCACGATTGTTGTTGTCTTGTCCTTATGCACACAAAGGACAAAACCCATACCCTTATAAAAGTTAGTACGGTACGGAGCCGATTAGTTGACTCCTTGTCCACCAACTTTAGGTAAGGATGTCTGCTCAAAAATAGTGCTTTTGTACTATTCACTGTAGTAAAGGACAAGCCTTCCTCTTAAGGTTTGACACGCACT
>NC_037530.1:25775975-25777631 GCF_001531365.2 Cynara cardunculus var. scolymus
AGACTAGAAAGATCAATCTAGTAAGACAATATGAAAGCTTTCTCTGTGGAAAGTCCGAGACACTGTCTAAAGTACATCAAAGATTTAATTGCCTTCTTATTGATCTAAGGGCTGTCGACAGGGAATATTCTAATTCTGAAACCTTGACTAAGTTTTTAGAATGCCTTCCTGAGTCTTGGGAAAACTTTTTCATGTGTCTCAAGATGTCAAATGACATGTCCACTCTTTCTCTTTCTACCTTATACGGGATTCTGCTTAACCATGAGAAATCTCGTCAACTGAAAAGAAATCTTGTAAAGGAATCCAGGGAAATGAAAAGCTCTCCTTTAGCTTTGATCTCTGAAGCTTCTTCAGTTGAAACTTCTACTCCTTTTGTTTCTTCTCTTCCCCCCGTGGTCATCACGGAGATAGATTCTTCTGAGGACATTCCTGAATCTGATTTAACAGATTTTGATGAGTCCAACTCCTGACTAAGTCATTTAGGAGGTTCGCCAGTAAAAGCTATTTTTGCAGATCTCCTCTGCTATCCTTCCGGGAGAAGCCAAATTCTGAAAGAATAGACAAGGCTTCAGCTGTCTGCTACAACTGTTAGGGATGGTAATGGGGCAGGGATGGGGCGGGGACCCCAATACCCGTCCCCGTCCCCGATCCGCCGTATATGTCCCCGTCCCCGTCCCCGCCGGGGATTATGATCACATCCCCATCCCCGTCCCCAACGGGGAAACGGGTAAAAGTTCAGGCTCTAGTTAAGGTAAAAATTAGTTCACAAATCAAGCCAACTTCCTTAGCAACAGAACACACGAATCAAGCTCATCAGATCTGCTCACAAGAATCCCCACAGAAAACCCTAATTTTTTTTAAATATCCATAGCTACCTTCACCCACAACAGGGGGTTGAGTTCTTCCATGGCTATGGCTTCTGATAATTTGGGCCATCAATCTAAAATGGGTTCAAGTCTTTTGAGACAAACTAGCTCTCCTGTTGGATTATTCTCTAATCTTAATCACCCAAATGGTACTGTTAAATGTTCTTCATCCCTTCTTACTTCTTTCTTCCATTAATTTCTGGGTATGTTCTGAAATCGTATACTAGACACTCGTATCGTACATGAGGCCAGGAGGGAGGATGTTGGATGCGGGAAGGAAAAGAAAATCATGGACTGGACTGGAGAATTAGGAAGGAGAAGACGCATTACATTTACATTTCACTACCCAAAAGCCCAAAAGCCCAAGCCATATATATATAAAATGGGTACGGGGCGGGGCGGGGAGTGCTATACCCGTCCCCGGCTTGCGCCAAGCGGGGATTCCCGTCCCCGTCCCCGAAACCCGATTTTTCGGGGAATCCCCGTCCCCGACCGGGGCGGGTGGACCGGGTTACCCGACGGGTCGGGGTCCATTCCCATCCCTAACAACTGTCACCGGCTCGAACATTTTGCAGGTGAATGCATATCTAAGAAGACTGCGATGCCATCTTCTAAAGCTTCCTCCTCCTTCAGGACCAAAGATGAAAAATACTTAAAACTGAAGGAGAAATACAAGAAGATGAAGAACAACCAGCGAAAGGCTAAAGGCCTTATTGCTGAAGAGCATGACTGGGCTGAATCATCTGATGAATCATCTTCAGACGAAGAAGATAAAACTTATGTTTGCTTG
>NC_037530.1:25777731-25784749 GCF_001531365.2 Cynara cardunculus var. scolymus
TACAAACTGTGTCTTATCTTGTAGACCCTTTCGGGACCAACAATACCCTTGAGTTAACAGATCTGTTTAACATAAGTTAGTATAAAGGGCCAAAAGTAAAACAAAAATGGCAACCACTGTGACTAAAATTGTAATTAGTTCAAAAGAGGAACGAGAGTTGATAATGGTTGACAATCGTAGGGGGCAAGAAATGTAATTTATTCTTAAAATATGATAACGTGGGCCCCGTCTATTCACTAGGCAATTTATTCCTACTTTTATCCATTCTACGTCTTTCTTTGTAATTTATATAACACCAATGTGTTTGGTATCCAAACATGATAAAGTAGGTAATGATAAAATAATTGTTCAATGTTTAATAAAGCAGGATACACAAGAACAAATAATATGCCCAATTTACTCATAAAGAGTTGTTTACAAATTATATCATTAAAGAATTTCTTCAAGAAGATTAAAATGACACCAACATAAAAAGTTTATATAGTTTCCAAGTTTTATGTTATACTTTTTGTACATTATTTTTAATTATTAATATCTAATAAATTAAGAAATAAATCAAATATAGAAACCGTATAAAAATAATATTTTGAGGATAGTAAAATGAAAGTTTAAGGAGCATAAAATACAATAAATAAAATTTTAAAAAATGAATAAAATGTAAAAAGGAAGATGTATTTAATGTTTTAAAAGAGAGTTAAGTTTTATTTTGAGGTTATATTGGTAAAACATAAGTCTACACCACCTTATTCCATGGATTTTGACCATAAGAATCTCTTTATCGCGTAACATCTTGGAATTTGTCCCTATAATGGCTTTTGGTTATTCAACACAACGGTTATTTTCATCCGCGTGGATCTCCCAGAGAAGAATCATGCTTTCTTCTTCCTCCAAACATTTACAAAGATAACACATATGGAAACTATTGTGAATTCCGATCATCTTGGGTGGCAACTCCAATTTGTTAGCTTGGAGTCCAACTCTACTCAAGACTTTGAACGGTCCAAGGAAATGAGGATGGGGCTTCCCATGTTTTCCAAACCGTATAATAATTTTCCAAGGGGATACCTTTAGCATCACATTATCCCCAGCTTGGAACTCCATTGGCCGCCTCTTCTTATTGGCGTAACTTTTATGACGATCTTGGGCCTCTTTCAAATGCTCAAATGCCCTCAACTTTGTCGTCCATCTCTTGTACGATCTCGAGCCCGAGAAATTATTCCTCACCCACTTCAAGCCAACAAAAGGGAGTCCTATACTTCGACCATAGATCCTCAAACGGAGCCATACAGTTACTATTGTTGTAGGCGAACTCCATTAATGGTAGGTGCGAATCCCAATCTTTGCCAAAGTCAATGATGCACTACCTAAGCATGTGTTCAAGGGTTTGAATGGTCCTCTCAGTTGACCATCGGTTTGAGGGTGATAAGTTGTACTTAACTTCACCCTCGTGCCTAACTCCCTTTGTAAACCGTCATAAAAGTTTGAGATGAATCGGCTATCTCTGTCAGATACGATCGACAAAGGCACCTCGTGTCTAGACAAAACCTCATCGATGTACATCTTTGCCAACTTGTCCATAGGTAAAGTCTTTCGCATGGCTAGGAAATGAGTGCTCTTGGTCAAACGATTGACCACCACCCGAATAGTATCGTGACCCCTCAACGTCTTAGGCAACTTAGTAACGAAGTCCATGGTGATATGCTCCCATTTCCATTATGGGATCTCCAATGATTGAAGGCTCTTGTACGGTTGTTGGTATTCGGCTTTCACTTGCAAACACATCACACACCGTTCCACCTAGTTAGCCACGTCCAACTTAATGACAGGTCACCAATAGTTCAATTTCATGTCCCTGGACATCTTTGTACTTTTCGGGTGGATAGAGTATTTGGACTTGTGATCATCTTCCAATAGCAACTCTCGGTTGTCCTTGATCTTGGGAACCTAAACGCACCTCCGAAAGAGTTTCACACCTTGATCATCTTTCGTTAACAATAAATGTTGCTTCACCAATACCTCACTCTTGAGGTTTTCTTCCAACAACGCCTCGACTTACGATGCTTTAATCCTTTCGATTAGACTTGAAACCGAATCAATTCTCAAAAAGGATGTCCCCTTATAATCTTTACGACTCAATGTATCTGCTACCACATTTGCCTTACCCGGGTGGTAAATCAATTCGCAATTGTAATCCTTTAGCAATTCCAACAATATTTGTTGCCTCATGCTAAGTTCTTTTTAATCAAAAGCATACTTCAGAATCTTGTGATCGGTGTAGAGAGTACACTTAGTGACGTGCTTCAAGGCAAACAGTACCGCCGCCAACTCCAAATCATGGGTATGGTAATTCCACTCGTGCTCTTTGAGTGGCCTTGAATCATAGGCAACCACTTTGACCCGCTGCATCAAAACAAAACCCCAAGCACATTTTGGAGACATCATTATAAACACAAAGTCTTCAGATCCTTCGTGTAAGGACAAGATCGGTGCTTCACACAACTTCTTTTGTAGAGTCCGGAAAGCTTTCTCTTGGGCTTCGGCCTATACAAACTTCACATTCTTCCTGTCAAAGCTGTCAAAGAAGAAGCGATCTTGGAGAAATATTGGATGAACCTTCGATAATAACCTGCTAAACCCAAGAAGCTTCAAATCTTGGACGGATTCTTGGACGTTCCCAATTCATCATTGTCTTGATCTTGGGTGGATCAACCTTCACCCCATCTCGGGTGACCACATGACCCAAGAATTAGACCTCTTTTAGCTAGAAATTGCACTTAGAGAACTTCGCGTACAACTTCTTCACTCTCAACACTTCTAGGACCTCACGAAGGTGTTGTTCATGTTTAACCTCATCTTTTTAATAGACCAAAATATCGTTAATGAACACAATACATGTTTATCAAGGAATGGTCAACACACTCGATTCATCAAATCCATAAAGACTGTTGGCACGTTCATCAAGCCAAAGAACATTACTAAGAGATTGTAATAGATGTAACATGCCCTAAATCCTTCTTTAAAATGTCATTGTTCTTCACCCTAACTTTGTGATAACTTGAACGAAGATCGATCTTCGAGAAGCGACCCGCTCCAATAAAGTTCGTCGAACAAATCGTCGATCCTAAGGAGTGGATATTTGTTATTTATGGTTGATTTCTTCAATTATTGATAAATGATGCACATTCTCAATGTGACATCTTTCTTCTTCACGAATAACATCAGAGCTCCCCAAGGCTATGAGCTCGGCCTCATGAATCCTTTTTCTAAAATATATTGCAATTGGGCCATCATCTCTTACATCTCTGATGGAGCCAATAGGTAAGGCGCTTTAGAGATTGGCCACTCGCGAAACAAGATTGATTCGAAATTTTATTTGTCCGTCGGGTGGCAAACTATGCAAGTCGTCGAGAAACATCGGGAAATTCATTTACAACTCTTACTTCTTCGAGTTTCTTCTTCTCAAGTTTGGCATCTATGACATTTTCCAAGAAAGAAAAACATCCCTTCACCATCTACTTGCGTGTTTTTGCTATTGAAATGATTATGACGTCTCCCTTCCTCTTCTCCCTATAAATACATATCGCGTTGCTACTTGACACCTGAATTCATATCAACTTTTTGGAACACACGATCTCGGCCTGGTTTTCTGCCAACCAGTCCATCCCAATCACTATGTCAAAGCCACCAATAACCATTGATAGAAGATTGGTGATAAACTTCTTCCCCTTGAAATCAAGGACACACTCTTTCAGAATTTCACAGACTACTATTTGGCTACCATTTTCTATCTCCACAGTTAAGGCATCTCCTAGAATACTAGTAGGTACAAATAGATGTTGGTGATAAGAATCAAACATGAATGAGTAGCTTGCACCTAAATCAAAGAAGATATGTGTAGGTACAAAGTTAACAAGGAACCTACTAGAAACCACGTCTGTCGACGTCTTTGCCTCATCGATAGTCATATGAAAAGCCTAACCCTGAACCCTAAGAGGCTTCTCCTTTTTTTTCCTTGGCTTCCTACCGTTTTCAGTTTTGGGCAATCCTTTTTTAAATGCTCTGACTCTTTACATTCAAAGCAAATGATCCCTTTCACCATGTAGTCCCTTGTCGCATGAATGAACTTCTTATACTTGAAATAGTCATTAGAGTTTGAGTTGTAGGGGTCGTGATGTTTATTTCAGCACCAATGACACCACCTAACTTCCCGACGATTATCAAATTCTCTTCCTTCATTAGACAGTCTCGGCCTCTTGAAAGACCCTGAGTTTCCTTCCCATCTTTTCTTCTTACCAACCAAGGTCTTCTCTTCCTTACTTTGTGCATAAACATCCTACATGAGTTGAGTCTGCTCGATTGCTTCACGGAGGATGGAGGCCGTAATATTTCAGACCATGACCATCATATATGTCGGCAAGCCTTTAAGATAGACTTTAACTTTCTCTTTCTAACTTGGGGCCATGTGCCCCACCATATCTTGCTTCTCCATGAAAAGTTGGGAGTGTTCTTTCACAGTCATGCTCCTTCTCTTGAGAGCCCAAAATCTATTTTCTATCCAGTCAATAGCTTGCTCATTGTAATACTCCTCCATAACCTTCTTTTTAAATATTTCTCATGTAAGAAATGGGATGATGACAAATCCAAGGGTGGACTTAGTGACATTCCACCACCTAAGAGCTGGCCCTGTTAGCATTTGAGAGGCAAACCTCATTTTTGTCTCTCCTTGCATTCGCTTGAGTCGAATGCTTGTTCAATCTCTTGGACCTAGTTTATATACACCACTGGATCTTTACTCTTAAAAACTCGAGCGGTTTGATAGACAGAAAGGTCTTGTACGAACAACCCTTCCCGCCCCGCCCCGCCCTCCTCCAATGACCGCTTTCTCTTCGGTGACAATAATATTCCCATTCCTACCTAACCCAACCATGGCATTCTCAACAACCTTCTCATGCCTCCGGTTGCTAGCCTCCCTATCCTCAAGTATCTCCATGAATCGTTCTTCTCATCTGTCCATGGCGAAGCTCATTACTTGCAAAAATACTGGCCATCATTATAGACTGTGGGTCTAACTCTTGCATAACTGGAGTATTAGTGGCCAAACTCACTCTGGGAACTATATTGACTATGCCTTTTAGCATAGGCAGAATCAGAAGGAGTTGTGTGTTATTGACCCCTCTAGGTTACCCTGCGTCATCATACTGGCCTCTTGGCTGCCAACATCGCTTGGCGGTCTACACTGCATGTTAACTATCTTAGACTACCAAATAAAGGAGTAAGAATATAAGGTTGATCTAATATGAGAGTAACATTTGAAATGTACTATTACAGTCATCATTCATCATTCATCATAACAATAGCAAGGTTAAGCACACTTACATTACAAGATACTCAAAATAGCATTAGCTATGTGAAATTTTGAATATATTATACATAAGAATTCTCGTTACCATCATTACAAAATGTTTAATTGAATGAACAATATTTGGTTTCATTAATAAAACCAATTTTATCTTGGCTATAAACCATGAAACCGATTCCATTTTGGTTAGGAAACATGAAACAAATTTAAAAATGATTGAAATATTATTATTCAGTTTTTGAAGTGTTTCACTGACTGAACAATATTTAGATTCATATGTAAAACCGAGTTCATCTTGGGTAGAAACCATGAAACCGATTCCATTTTGGTTAGGAAACAATTCAACAATTTTCACTGTTGAAACAATGTCATTCAGTTTTTGGAATTTTGGAGTCTATGAAACCAATTTCAATGAGGAAACAAATTTCATTAACAAAAACATGTTATTCAGATTTTTGGAAAAATGTTGCATTAACTGAACCATATATGGCTCAAATTTCATTATACAGACGAACGATAAAACAAATTTCACTAACGGAAAAATGAGATACAATTTTCAAATGTTTTTATTAGATGAAATCAATTTCCAAAAATGAGACGAACGATGGTTTGCCAATTTTGCCCTTTCTTGATTAAATATTAAACCTTTTATTTTATTTTTTACTTCCTAATATAATACATTTAAATTATGACCATCGATCAAGAAAATGGATGAATGAGATTGGTTTGTAGGGTTTGCACAAAAGGGGATGGTTCGTATTTCATCGCTCCTCTACACACACACACACACACACACACACACACACACACATATATATATATATATATATAGGGTTGGGTTCACATGAGACCAAACTGTTTTCGTGAGACCACTTTTTTAAACTTGAAATTTCACAGCAAAAAACTGTGAATGTAGAAAAAATCCAAACCTTCATAGTAAAAACACTAGAAAAGTTACTTTCACAGTGTTTTGCTGTGAAGTTTCAAGTGCAAAAAATGGTCTCACGGATGTCACGAAACAACCTGGTCTCACGTAATCACAAATGTGTGTATATATATTAGAAGGGTACTCGCGCAATGTAGCAAGATAAATCTCGATTTTAATGTTTATTTTTTATTCTTTGTCTCTATCGATATAATACGATTTTATGTGGTTTTGAGAAAGTGGTAATGTTTTTATTTTTGAATTAAATATAAAATTGAAAATATCATAAAAATTTGTAAAAGAACAAATCGATAATAGTATCAAGTTAACTATTTAATAGTTCTCGTTTTTTTGGTGTAACTTCTTTAATTTAATTTTTTTATTATAATTTAATTTAGATTTAATAACAAAGTAATTTATTTTTGGTTTAATAATATAATTTTTTATAAAGATAATAATTAAACATTTTGTTAGAACTTAATGATTATCTTAATTATATTTTAAATTTTTTATATTTAAAATTTTTTATATTTAAAATGGATGTTTATCATGCATTTGATTATGTTTATCAAGAGTTAGTTACACGAATTTAAAAATGAAATTTTAATAAATTGTACTTACGTAAAATTACTTGTAATCTTAAATTTTAAGTAATATGCGTCAATAAACAGTAATTCATGCATAAAAATGATTTTTAAGAGTTTTTATCAAATGTTGTGTAATATAATGTGTGT
>NC_037530.1:25785643-25795538 GCF_001531365.2 Cynara cardunculus var. scolymus
TTATCTTATATTTAAATATTTTAAAATCTTTAGTTTAAAAAAAAAACTTAAAATTTAATAGATTATATATTAATAAAAAGGCATTATCTATACTATATTATAAAGCCTTTGACTAAAGTACTGTTTATTGATGCATATTACTTAAAATTAAAAATCATAAGTAAATTGTACGTAAGTACAACTTATTAAAGATTGAATTTTGAATTTGTGTAACTAACTACAGATAAACATAATCAAATACGGGATAGACATCTCATTTTGAATATAAAAAATCTAAAATATAATTAAGATAATCATTAGTTATAACAAAATACTTAATTATTTATCTTTATAAAAATTATATTATTAAACGATAAATAAATTATTTCGTTATTAATTCTAAATTAAATTATAAATAAAATATTAAATTAAAGAAATTACAAAAAAAAAATCAGAACTTTGAATAGTAAATTTGATACTAATATTGATATAATATATTTTTTCCAAATTTTTATGATATGCATTATCGATTTCTCAAAACGATTAAAAACCATATTATATCAACAAAGATAAATAATAAAATGAAATATTAAAAATAAAAATATATTTTGTTATATTATTCCAGTACCCTTCTAGTATAAAAATTACGACACCATTAATTTATAGAATAATTATTGATAATTAAGAAATTTTTGGATAAAAATTACCGCATACCGGAATCTTTCATCTGAGAAGATAACGTTTACACAAATACGTATATAATTATGATTCTATTATTTATAATTATAAATATAATTGAATTAAAATATTCCAATACCCATCTCCTTTTTCCCCTTTATAAATCAATCACCCCCCTCCCCACCTCTTCCACTCCATTCTTCTTCTTCTCCTTCTCTCCTCAAACATGAAGCTCCTTTCCATGGCTGCCCTTTTGCTTTTTGCTCTTTTCAGCGTCTCATCCGCCATGGATATGTCCATCATCGGCTACGATGCAACCCACATGACCACCAACTGGCGAACTGATGATGAAGTCAATGCTATGTACGAATCATGGCTTCTCAAACACGGCAAAACATACAACGCTCTAGGAGAGAAGGACAGGAGGTTTCAGATCTTTAAGGATAACCTCCGGTTCATCGACGACCATAACTCCGGCGACCACACCTATAAGCTTGGACTCAACAAGTTTGCCGATCTGACAAACGAAGAGTACAGGTCAACCTACACAGGTATTAAGACGATCGACGCTAAGAGGAAGCAGCCTAAGGTTAAGAGCGACCGGTATGCGCTCCGGTCAGGTGAGGCGTTGCCGGAATCCGTCGATTGGAGGGAGAAAGGTGCCATCACCGGCGTTAAAGATCAAGGAAGCTGCGGTTAGTTGTTTGGATATTTTGCTTATTATTTATTTTAGAAAAAATAATAAATAAAAATAATTGATTGAATTGAGATAAAAAGCATATCATGATTGACTTATACAACCAACAAGTTAACCTAGTAGTTACAAAATAACCCTATAGCACTGAAAGGGTATTTTGGTAATTGGAAACCATAATCTGTTTCTTGCTTATTGGGTTTCTATGCCTCTTGTTTTATGTCATTAGAGGTGTTAAGAAACCTTATTTTGAAGCCTTGACTTAATGCTGATGATAGTGCTTACCCAGACACTCATACTATACTATCATATTTTGATGATCAAGAATTTCAAGAAAAATAAGAAAAAAAAAATTCTTATGAAATGATAAATGATTGATTATTCAATTGGTGAGCTGTTAGGGATTTTTTTGGTTGGTTTTCTGATAATTCCCGTATAAATAAAAGTTTACTGTATGGATTAATTTGTATTTTATAGAGGGTTATGGTTTTAACCACAAGGTGTTACCTGGTTGGTTTGAATTTGACTCTAAAGATCAAAAGTACCAAGAAGTCATAGGTTCAAATCCAAATCATATGTGGTGGTCTTGAGATTAGTTGGCTCCTATAGCGGGTTGGATATCTAGGTTAATAAAAAAAAAATAGAAGCTGGGTATTGGAAAGCTTACCTTTAGATAAGAAGAAGCTTAATGAATGAACTATTTTCTATTTCATTAAGCCACTACCACACTGAAGAAGCTGGCACATTAGGCAATCAACAAACATGGTTTTAGTCTTTTGTCACAAATGGCTTGAGTTTGATGTCAATCTACTTTGAGAAGCCTTTTGGATTTTCAAATCCTAAAGCCAAATTCATAAAGATTTGTGTAGACCAATTTGATTTCCTTGTAATGTTTACTAAAACATTCAAGTTTTGTAGTGAGATCTAATGGGATTTATGTTTGTTACATTGCAGGAAGTTGCTGGGCATTTTCAACCACGGGATCTGTCGAAGGGATCAACCAGATAGTGACGGGGGATTTGATCTCAGTCTCCGAACAAGAGCTTGTGGATTGTGATACATCCTACAATGAGGGTTGCAATGGAGGTCTCATGGACTATGCTTTTGAGTTCATCATCAACAATGGTGGCATCGACACCGAAGAAGATTATCCATACACGGGCAGAGATGGAAAATGCGACACTTACAGGGTTTGTACTTGATATTTTTCTTGTCTGAATACACACAAGTACCGGAACCTCTTGTGATTCTTATAAATTGCTTTATGCAGAAAAACGCAAAGGTCGTTTCTATTGATGGTTATGAAGATGTTCCAGTCAATGACGAATCAGCACTACAAAAGGCTGTTGCTAACCAACCTATTGCTGTAGCCATTGAAGCCGGTGGCAGGGATTTCCAATTCTACACTTCGGTAACGAATCATCGCAAATGCATAACATGGATATGAAATAACCCTTAAAGATTACGAGCTAATATATGGTTGAATCGATACAGGGCATCTTCACAGGTCAATGTGGCACAGCTTTGGACCATGGTGTGCTTGCTGTTGGCTATGGCAGCGAAAATGGGAAAGATTATTGGATCGTGAAGAATTCATGGGGTGATGCATGGGGAGAGTCGGGTTTCTTGAAGATGGAACGAAACATCAAAGATAGTGTAGGCAAATGTGGAATCGCAATGGAGGCATCTTATGCTGTGAAGACAGGTCAGAACCCACCGAACCCTGGTCCATCTCCTCCATCACCGGTGACACCTGAAACAGTGTGTGATGAGTACAGCACTTGCCCTGAAGGCACTACCTGCTGCTGTGTCTATGAATACTATGGTTATTGTTTTGCATGGGGCTGCTGTCCATTGGAGGGTGCTTCTTGCTGTGAAGATCACTACAGTTGCTGTCCCCATGATTACCCGATATGCAACGTGCGCCGTGGTACCTGCTCCAAGGTAACTTGTCATTCATGTTATTTTTGAAGTTAAGGTTTTTTCAGATGAAGGAGGATTATGTTTTTTTGTGTGATTAATAATGTTTGATGATATGATATATAATGGAAACAGAGCAAGAACAGCCCGCTGGAAATGAAGGCGATACAGAGGATTCTGGCAACACCAACAAAGGCGAAGAGGACAAGCGTTTGAAGAGGAAGAAGATCTGATGATACTTTTGTTTAATCGGATACTTGATTTGTAAATACTGCATTATTCATTCCTGTATTTTTGAATTTGAACTTTTATTTCAACTACTTAATTTAAGGATCATTTCTAGTTCCTAATAATTATTATTTATTATTTATTATTTTTTTATTTTAAAAAAAGGGAAGAAAAACAACCTTTTGGATTCAGTTCCTTGCTCTTAAAAGTGGATTTATTTATTGAATCAGCATCTTTTTATAAAGTTGTCTTTTTCTGAAATATCCACATATTTCACGAGGCTCTTAATCCCATAACATGGCTTGTTACAGAAGTTTCTATGTAACTATTATTCAGCTTGCACTTGAAGAACTAAATTTCCAAATAAGATTCAAAGGCTCAACAACAAAATCCTCCCTGTATACTAAGGCAAACACATAGTTATATGCCTACCAACAAGTGCTGACCCTCATTCCCCAAAAAACAGGATTCCATTTCAAAGATGGAAATTGAAAAATAAACAACTAGGCTTTGCTACAACAATCCATACATTGTCATTTACGAAAAGTCGCTACAAAAAAAATGACTATATTGTCCCCCCGTCGTTTCTAGGGTAGAAAAAGAGAAAATATTGCCACGTTTTCTTTCCTCCTAGGGGAATGCTGTCTTATTTGAATAAATAAACCAATGAACTAATTGCATCAATGTACCTCTAGTATGCAAGAAATGTTGAAGTCAAGGTCTAACAGGGGCTGAATCATCGACCACCTCTTCTTTCCTTCCTGTATAACGCTACAAACAGACGGGATGCATCTCAAATCAATTACAATTTACAAAGACTATATATGGGAATGGAGCAAAATGCGGAGGGAGGTTGTTACCCGCTTGCCAAAGGAGAAGGGAACATATCTATGTTTGATCATATGCATTATCTGCCTCCTCATTGTTGCAACAAACAGCACAATCCAATAGAATAATAGAATTGGCCAAAATACGGGCACATCAAACATACTGAAAAATGTCAACACAAAAGCAATGCAAACTGCTTTTGTAATCGAATACCTGTCAACACCACATTTCTGTCATCTGATTTGCAACCACGAGAAAGCATGAAAGAATGATTTAATTCACCAAATACCAACAAAGATATATGGTTTACAGATTGAAGTTGTTAAAGGGATAACAACTCAAGTACAGAAAAAATGTAGCATATTGTTAATTTCATCACAAGGTGAGAACACATGGGGTATAGCGTGCGACAAAATACAAATTCTACATGGTATAAAAGCCTCCATTGAAGAAGGCCAGAATGTTTTCTTCTAGCTCTAACTCCATCTTTAACTGTGCGTGGGAGCATGAGAGAGAGATTGAAAAAAATCAAAAATTCCTTCGTTCAATTTTTTTTACTGGGGGCACCCCCCCCCCCCCTCTCCCGACACCTAAAGTGGCCGTAAGCAAAGCTGGCCATACAAGCACAGCTGGCGACTTCAGATCACCAATCCCCATTGTTGTTGAGCATCACCAAATTCAACATTACTCTTAATGATTTGTATGCTAACCTCTTATGGTGTGAGCTACGTGTGAAGCACCATAACACAGCCTCTCATGTTAATGCTACAAGACCTACCATCAATGTCAATGTTACCAAGCGCAATAACAACTAACGAGGCAACTTTGGACCGATAGAAAGAGGTCGAGGATCTGGAAAAACAACTCATGGGAAATGAGCCCAATCTGAAGGAGGGAATTCTAACCAAACTAATTCTACCAACATAGGAAGGGAGAATGCAAGGACAGATCAGTGTGTCAGGTATGTGGAAAAATTGGGCATCCTTTTGACCATTCTTATCAACCTGAAAGCGATATAAATCTCTTCATGTGCCAACGTTATCTTTGATGAACTTGTTTTCCCTTTGCAGAGAAGTCTGAAATGTAGGGTAGCCCTCTCAATTAAGTAGCAGTCCCATATCTCTACCTAAAAAATACTTCCACCTATGCCTTTCAAGCAAATTCACTAGATAATTCTGCCTTATCTAATATGAGGATCAACAAAAAGTGACGAACAAGTTCTAGTGCCCTCTGAATCTGTCCCTGTAGGTAACTCGGCATGAGAGGCTCCAGATAGGCATCCACAAGCCAAAGAAATTTGCTGATGGAACAATGTATTCTCCAAATTCCAGGAATGCCTAGCCTTCATCTCATACTTTTGCTCTTCAACAACCAACCTGGAAACAAGCTATGGACACCGAACACAATGCCTTGTTAGAAAATTAGACTTGGCATCTGATCCCCCCTCAACGAGGATTGAATGTCTTTGACTGCGAATGGGCTTTCAATGTCAAAAGGAAGCCTGATGGGACATTTGATCGGTATAAAGTATGGTTTGTAGCAAAAGGGTTCAAGCAAAGATATGAAATTGATTGTGCAAACCACATAAGCACTCTGGTAAAACCAGCTATGTTCCAACTTATAATGTATTTAGCTATTTAACATGGTTGGAGTATAAAACAGGTTGAGTTCAAACTGCTTTGCCATATGCTATTCTCAATGAAAATGTATATACGAGACAACCACCAGGATATGAAAATGGAAAACTTCCTCACTATGTCTGCAAATTGGATGAAGTCCGGTTGATGGGGGACCAGATGGTTATAAGAAGAGGGAGAACTATATATCATGGATATCCTGTGATGAGATCCATAATGGAAATGGTGGTTAGGCGCCATCCACTTGGTTGTAGATTTTCAAGGGACTATGATAGCTGGTTGTGTTATCCGTTCATTTTTCTTTGGTCCATTTAACTTCCTGTAGTTGCTCATCCTCAGATTTGCAAGCCAAACTTTATCGCATGTATGCACTTTTTGGGGCAGCAGTTCAGGGCTACCAATTGCAGCTTAGGTATTTGTTCTTGATTGTCTTCTCGCTAAGGGACACATCTCATTCAATTGGTCCCAAATGCAACAATTTACTTTTAAAGTCCATCAATCAGTTGCATATTTTGTTAAAATATGATAGTTCACAATCCCCTGCATCGACGGCCTGGCATGCGACCTACAAGTCACATGGCCAAGTCACAGGGTGTTTATGAGCTGGAGCTATCATGGATCAGTCGCAGCATAGAGTGCGGCTTAGGCTTGCAATGCGATGACACTGGAGCAGGCCGTGTGGCTCCATGGCGATGGTTTGTAATTATTTTCAAACCCTCGGTACATCATTTGTGACTCGCATATTTTGGACCTCGCAACCTGGGTAGGTTGCCCACCGGCTTGCTAATTTCTATATTGGGAACTACGCAACATGCGCTTGCGATGCTAGGTCACCACCCTAGGTCGGGAATGAGCCAATAAGGGACAATTCAAAGCTCAATTTTTTATTGGCCTTCTCTTTAAAAAATTAGTTTCCTTTCCTTATTTACAAATTCCAGACACCTTGGAGCATTGTTGATCATTTGTTGGATCATTGATCTTGTAAGTTGCTTATAAATGCCATTTGGTTATAAAACCAATTTGTCTCTTCTTGTAGACATGCATGATCACACCGATAGTAGAACCACGATAAATTTGGGTGCTCGTTTTGCATGCCACTGATATTATTGTGTATTTATGATTGTTCTTGCCTTTACATTGCTGTGGATTGCTTACTGTGGATGAATTGTTGAACACATATTGCCAGACCTGTCATTTCACATTGTTGTATTGGATTTGTTTACATTTAGATTCCGGTTGTTATTTGGGACCTTCGGGATCATTTGTTGGTTATCTGTGGTGGACATTTTCCCGCACATATTTATCATCCCCATTTTTCTTAGTAGCCATGAAACAGTTTTCTCCTTGCTTTCAGAATTGTCTTCAATTCAACCTCACATCCTTGGCATCATTCCTTTTTGATCAAATAAGCCTCTTGCAAAAAGTGCAAGGTTGTCTATGGTGAGAATTGTTAAGCTCAACTCCATCATGTCCTTCATATCTGGATGGGACATTGTGCATGGGAATTGTCAGATTGAATTCATGATTAAAGATTTGCTATGTAATATCTTATCTTAACGTTGTAATTTCAATATCTCAATGTTGTTTGCTCCTTTCGCTTTGGTTTTCTTGGGTTAGTTCTCACCTCAAATGTCTTGAAACATTTGCCCATAGATCTTTCCCAACAACTGATACCTATCTTCAGTTTTGTTGAAGAGTTTTGATCGGTATACCCTTATTTTTGCCAAGAGAAAATTTATAATTAGTACATAATATTTCATGTCATGAACATAGATGAAGCAACTATTAGAGTCTCCTCAGATTGAAGCCACCAATTTGCCTCATGCTTACATATCATTTCAATTACAGATCATTTACTTCTTTAAATACTTAGTTCAATATCACATTTCGATCAGGTAGGAATCATAAATCACAATGGCAATCTACATTTGGCCTTTTCTGTGTTAGGAACTATAACCTATAATAGGGTTTCTTAATTGTGGGATCATGAAATGAAAGTGACAGCGTTTCAAGGGGAGGAGCAGAATGTCAACCAGGAACAGAATTATGGAAGCAATAATAGACAAGATAATATATGTATCAATTTAACAGAATCATATGTTAGTTAAAAGACCTACAAATAACATAGGCATTCTAAGCAAAAAAAGGCATCGATCTGGCTCTTGATTACACATAGGCTACGGATATATGATTAAGATTACAATTAGGTTAAAAAATGTACGCACCAGAACTTAAATTCGGGAAGGCGGCGAACAAAAGGGCGGAATTCTTCAGATCCATGGGTTGGTAAGGCAGGATCATCAAAGAGCTCTTGATACTCGGGATCAACCTGAGGGGAAAGGAAAGAGATAAAGAGCTGAAGGATGTAGATTCCAAGGCCGTAGGTTATGACGTAGTAACCTTGAACGAAGAAAACGCGGAGGAGGTAAATGAAGAAGATAACGCAGAAACCGACCCAACGGTGGAGGACGTATGGCGTTGACTTATCGAGAAGGTATTGGTATCTTTGGGAGACGGTGTAGGTCCAGCCGGTCAAGGCAGAGGATGTGTGAACGTCATCCCCTCCACCACCGGCACCACCGCCATCACCACCACCGCCACTGCCATTCATTTTTTGCCTCCTTTATTATTTATTTTTTATTCATTGTTTTTGGTATTTCTCCTCTTTCTGAACGAAAACAACGGTCGTCTCTCTCCAACGTATCTTCCTTTGAAATTCAGTTTTCGGCAAGCTGGCTGTCAAGCGGCTTATAAATTAATTGATAAATATATAAAATGATTAAAAAAAGATATTTTAAAAAATTAATTAATTATTATATATTATAATATAATTAAAATAATAGTTAATATATATAATAGTAAAAAAATTAAAATAATATAATATGAAATAAAAGAAAAGTGAATGTTTAAAGCTTTTACGGGCTAGAATCGTCTTCTTGCTGTTGTTGAATATGAAGTTGTGATCAGCTTAGCAGTAAAGAGCTCTTGTTTCGTATTTGGATTACGCTTGAACGACCTTTTCTTTCTGAGTTACAACAAAGGTAGTTCAGTAAGCCTCGTCATGTAATATGACCAAAGTTATTATGTATGTTTTTAAGAAAAAAAAATCTACATTAATTGATGGTTTTAAATAACCGTTACATAATTCATATATTAGTAAGTAATTTTTCAAAAAAAAAAAAAATAATTATAGTTAAATTGAATATTTACTAAACAAATTCAATAATAATTAAAAATATTAATAATATAACAAATTGATATAATTCATAATAATTTTAATGTGTAAATAAAATTAATTAATAATTTTCAACTCATATTAATTGTTGTTTATTGATTTAAGTTTAGGTGGTTAGGTCTCAAGGATTAATTACTATCCTTAATCATATGAAGTGAATTTGTTGAAAAGTCTTGTCATGTAATGAATTCCTCCATTAGAGCTATTTCATCTTATTGTCAATTTTATTTCAAATTGAAGTTAAAATTGATGTGATGTCACTTGTAAGTTGTAACCAGTTCTACAATAAAAATATTGAATTAGTAAAAAAAGTATAATAATCCATAAATTATCAATTTTAGATACAAAAGAAATTACGGTACAATTTGAAAAGAGATGAAATTTATAAAGAGGGTCCCCTTTTGATGTACATTGTCGAAGGTGGTGGAGGTTGCTCAATATCGTTTGTGTCAATAAAAGCTTTAAAATTAGATTTTAAGCTTTTGATATTTAAGCTTTTTATCTTTCTCTTTATATAGATAAAAACCTTTAATATTGTGAAAAACTTAAAGTATATATATACTAGAAGCGTACTCGCGCAATGCAGCGAGATACATCGTGTTTTTAATATTTCATTTTATTCTTTATCTCAGTCGATGTTATAATATGGCTTTATGTGATTTTGAGAAAGCGATGATGTTTTTATTTTTGAATAAA
>NC_037530.1:25797537-25798834 GCF_001531365.2 Cynara cardunculus var. scolymus
ATCCAATCTCAACCACAAATCAATGGATAAATTAGGAAATTAATAATTATGATAGTTTGAGTTAAAATTAATTTTTGAGTGCATATTAGGTATTATTTAAAAACTCCTCTCTCCTCTCTCATCTCTCCGACCTCCAATCTCCGGCCTCCGGTGAACATTAATCCGGTAGATATCACAGTATATCACAATGGGTATCACATTGTCTATCTTTGTGATTATTTGGTACCTGCCGGATTAATGTTCACCGGAGGCCGGAGAGATGAGAGAGGAGAGAGGAGTTTTTTAAAAATACCTAAAATGTTCTCTAATTATAATTTTAACTCAAACTACCATAATTATTAATTTTCTAATTTACCCGTTGATTTGTAGTTGAGATTGGATCTCACAGTTACCACAAATTAATCAGTTCTTCTTTGAATGAGCCTATATATATATATATATATATATATATGAGCGATCAAATATAAACATTTTTCTTTTGTACAAACTAACATCAACCAATAGCATGATTTTATTTAATTTATAATTAAAATTTTAGTAATATTTTAATTGTGTCTAAATCAGGAAGATTATATATATTAGAGATTTTTTTAGGAAATGATCAATCAATTTGTTTTTATAATAACATTGAAACTGGTAAATTTTTAATAGATACTTATTAACATTAATATTTTGTATTCTTTCATTAAATAAAAATAATCCGTCAATTTCAGATTTTATTTATAATCATCTTTTTCTTAGTAATTTATTTATTTCATTTTCATAATAACAAAATAAATCGGTATTTTATTTTTCACTTTACAAATCTTTCCAGATTTATTAATATTATAATTGTGATATTTTCCAGATTTTGATTATATTGTTTTGTTTCATTTGTAAAATTCATGAATAAATTAATTTCCTTACAAATTTTATTAATGAAATCATGTTATCCAGTTTTCAAAAATGTTTCATTCATGAAACTAATTTCATTTTAGTTAGGAACCATAAAACTAATTTCATTAATGGAATCATGTTATTCAGTTTTAAAAAATGTTCCATTGACTGAACCATATTTAGTTTCATTAAACCAATTTCATTTTGGTTAGGAACCATGAAACCAATTTTACTAATGAAATCATGTTATTCAGTTTTTAAAATGTTTCATTCATGAAACTAATTTCACTAAGGAAATCATATTATTCAGTTTTAAAAATGTTCTATTCATGAAACCAATTTCACTAATGAAATCTTATTATTCAGTTTTCAAAATGTTTCATTCATGAAACCAATTTCACTAATGAAATCATATTATTCA
>NC_037530.1:25799049-25825016 GCF_001531365.2 Cynara cardunculus var. scolymus
ACTAATGAAATCATATTATTCAGTTTTCAAAATGTTTCATTCAGTTTTCAAAATATTTCATTCATTATTGTTGATTAATAATAATTTTTAGGAAAGGGGATTTAATTCTGGGAAAGGAGATTTCAATGTTGTCAAACATTTAAAACTTGTTCCCGTTTTGCCCCTTATTGGAGAAAATAATAATATTTTTATTTAATTTTTTTTACTTTATTAAAATAACTTGTTTTAATCACGATATTTGATCATGAAAATGGATGGATGTGATTGGTTTGTAGGATTTGTACGAAATGGATGGTATGCAAAGTAAACCTCATATATATATATATATATATATATATAGAGAGAGAGAGAGAGAGAGAGAGAACAATAATCAAATGAGAACCACAAGAAAGTTGAGAACCTTGAGAATCAATCTGAACCATCTAATTACTGTAATTTAACAATCTTAGTTAATGTTCCATCTATAATTAAGGAAGGATATGATGGTAATTTTTTCTTTTCTTGATTATTTTCTATTTCCCCTTTTATAGATATCAAAATTTATAATAAATTATTATTTTATGTAATTCAATCTTATACGACAGAATTCATATGTAAGAATAAAATATTTTAATTTTCATTAATTGATAATAATCTTTTATAGTGTATTTTTAATTTAATTTTAATTCGTTTACTTTGTCACATATACATTATTTATCGTTAACGTATAGAAAAACTTATATTTTTATAAAATATGTTTGACCATTTTAAATAATAGAAACATCACATGGGAAAACAAGATATAGTAAATATAAAAAAAAATGTAATTAAAACATCACCTATAAACACCAAAGTTTTATTTCACGCAATTAAATATACAATAATCAAACTGAAGCAAAAATTATTGTTGTTTGACAATGTAACGACAAAACAAAGTTGATGTGAAATGTGATGTGAAAGTGAAAATAAAACAATAAAATGTTCTTTCATTTTGTGTAACAATATATTGTCACTAATGTTAAACAATAAATTGTTATTTCATAAGGTGAAACAATGTAGTGTTGTTTCACAATTTGAAAAGAAAACAAAACAAAACAAAACAAAAGTTGATATGAAATGGGATGTGAAACACTACAGTGTTGTTTCATATTGTGAAACGACAAAATGTTTCACAATCACATGGTGAAACAATGTAGTGTTGTTTCACAATTTGAAAAGAAAACAAAACAAAACAAAACAAAAGTTGATATGAAATGGGATGTGAAACACTACAGTGTTGTTTCATATTGTGAAACGACAAAATGTTTCACAATCACATGGTGAAACAATGTAGTGTTGTTTCATCATGTGAAAAGAAACAAAAAATGACGTAAAATGTGATGTGAAATACTAAATATTGTTTCACAAGGTGAACATGAGTTAAATCATTTTTATTGTTTCATGTAAAAATTGCAATTACTAAAAAAATGTAAAAAAATAATGATATTCGTGTCAAATTAAATAAGATAAAACCTTCGTTTCGTTTTCTTTAACAATTTTTTTGATTAAAAGGTTTATTGTAATTAATATATTATTAATTTAAAATTTTGTTGTAATTAATATAATTTTGATAGCCGTCATTGTTGACTATAAAATGGATGTCAAATGCCTAGAATGCCCTTTTCAACCTGTCATTTACCTAATAGTTAGTTTCAAATTTCAAAAATATTACAAAATATCATCGCCTTTCATAATTGTAGATTAAATTTAATTAATGACTAAGATTGGTCTTCACGGTCCTCAACCTTTTTCGGTGCTCACATGATTTAACCTATATCTATGTATATACATATATATATATATATATAGAGAGAGAGAGAGAGAGAGAGAGAGAGAAAGGAAGAATCATGCGATAAGTTAAACATTTTGTGGGAAGACAAGAAGTTCCAATATCATATATGATTATACTCCTTTAGGTGTGTTTAATCATATATGACGTTAATGTAAAATATGTTTAATCATATATGATTAAGCTTGTATATCATATGTGTAATCATATATGATATTGAAACTTCTCACAAAATATTTAACTTCTCATTCGAACCTGCCTCTATATAACCTCAAACAGGCTCAGGTAGACTCTCTACAACTTCTAACTTGACTTTATCTACCTATTTCCTCTTTTTGAGATTGCATGTCCTAATACAATCTTTTCTTAACCATGAAGTTACATTTCTCCCAATTTAGACCCAACTTAGTCTCTTCACATCTCTTAAGACCTTGTTCTAAAAAACATTCCTCATAGGAAGATCCATAGACAAAAAAAAAAAAATCATCTATGAATATCTCCATAGAAGTCTCCAACATATCAGAGAAAATGGACACTATGCATCATTGGAATGTGGTAGGGGCATTGCATGGTCCAAAAGACATTCTCCTAAAAGCAAAAGTACAAAAAGGGCAAGTGAAAGTGGTTTTCTCTTGATTCTCATATGCTATAACAATCTGATTATAACCTGAATAACCATCTAAAAAGCAATAATATTTCTTTACCAGCTAATTTATCCAACATTTGATCTATGAAAGGCAAGGGTAAATGGTTTTAATGGGTTGCTTTGTTAAGCTTCCTATAATCCATGCATATTTTCCATCTTAACGCTGTTCTAGTTGGAATTAGTTCATTCTTTTCATTTTCAACTACTGTAACACCTCCTTTCTTAAGAACACACTGGACAAGACTTACCCAAGTGCTACTAGCTATAGGATAAATAATTCCATCATCTAAACATTTCAAAATTTATTTCTAAACAACTTCTTTCATCACAGAAATCAATCTCCATTGGGGTTCAACAAAGGTAAAGTCTTTTTCTTCCAAAATGATTTTGTGTTGACAAATAGATGGACTTGTACCCTATAAATCAAAGATGGTCCAACCTATAACTTTAGTATGGTTTTGAAGCATTTTAACTAGTTGATCTTCTTGTTTTTTCTCTAATAAGGTTAAAATGATCATAGGTAATTTGTTATCATCTCCCAAAAATGCATACTTAAGATATAGGCAAGTAGTTGCTTCAATTCTAAATCTTGTGAATATTCTACGGATGGTAATGGGTTTTGTCTGGGTTCATCTTCTAATAGCTCATATGCTGCAACATCTCATCACTATTCTCAAAATCATTATCTTCCTCAATAAAGGTTTAGTGTTTTCTCCTAGGATTTCTTCTAATACCTCCTCATGGCACCATGACTCTATAGTGACTAATAGATAATAATTCTCTCATGCTATTTCATTGAGTTAAAAACATTAAAAATGACATTTTGATCTTGCACTCTCATGGTCAACTCACCTTTTTAGACATCAATGATTGTTTTACCAATGGTTAATAAGGGTCTTCCTAAAAGGATAGGAATATCTTTATGTACCTCAAAGTCAAGGATTATAAAATCAACTGGGAATATGAACTTGTCTACTTGTACCAAAGCATCCCCTATCTTGTCGTTAGGAAATGCTATGGATTTATCAACTAACTCTAAAATAGCGGTGATTGGCCTAGCATCTTCTATCCCTAAGGTATTGAATACAGATAAGGGCATAAGATTGCTGCTAGTACATAAATAACATAGATCCTTTCCTACATGTTTCCTACCTATTTAACAACTACACGTTTCCCACCTATTGAGCTTAGGGGAAATTTTATTTGACAAGAGAGCACTACATCCTTTAGTAAGGGCCATAATCTCATACTCGGTCAATTTCTATTTCTTACTCAAAATTTCTTTAAAAACCTCGACATTACTAGACATATTCTCAATTGCCTCCACCAATGGAATATTGATGTGTAATTTTTTGAATATATGCAAAGAAAATTTTGAAATATCTTCCCTTTTTTTCAACCTCCATGGGTAAGGAATGTACGGTGGAACGGGGTTAATCACTGGCCTTTTTGGATCTGGGACTATTTGGATTGTAGGTGTGATATCTACTACGATGGATGGTGTTATAGTAACATGTTCTGTGGATGATGGACTTTTGGCAACACTATATGAACTTGACTTTATGGTTTTTAGTTCTTTTTTACTAGGGAAACGTAATGGGAAATCAGATTTTTTGGTATGAATACAAATCCTTGGTTTTTTGCAGGTGTAGAAACAACTAGAAGGGTTGTTGTAGTAACATGTGGTATTGCTGTAGCAATTAGTCCAGTTTCTACAGTGGCTTTTGGTAGACTATCTACTAAATCTTTTCCACTTCTTAAGGTCATGAACCTTCACATGTTCCTTGGTCAGATTTCTAGGGATCTCAGTATCACTAGGCAAGGTTCCAACTGGTATGTTTTTCAACTGTAGTGCCATTTGACAATTTGTGTCCCAATGTTAGAATTTTGATGATTAATTGCTGAGTTGGTTTAATTTATGAACGTTTTCAATGTGGCTTCCAATGAAATGGATAAATCAACCTACTTGTTATGTTTTTGAAAAATTGATTGATTTTGAAAATGAGTATGTTGACCTTGTGAGGTACTCTGTTGAAGATTTTGTCTTTACTTTTTCACAATAAGTGGGTTTAAATATGGACTATTCCAAGAAAAGTTGGGATGATTTTCCAACTAGAGTTGTAAGTGTTTGAAAACTGAACATGCTTGTTGTGCACATAATTAACAGATTCAAAGTTTAGGTTGCATTCGTCAAAAATATGACTTTCACCACAATACATATATTGGACAAACAAAGATTCAGAAACAATTGTTGTAGCAATAGTGTTAGCAGTAGGGACATACAAGTTTTTCAACAAGCTAGTCATTGTCGTGAGCTATGCTGTGAAAATAGTATAAAGATCTCTTTCATGAATGTTTTTGTCTTTCTGCTTTAGGATCTTCCTGTTAAGTACATTTTGTGTCTGCATCAGAACAATTTATAAGTGTATTTTTCGTCGTGCTTAGTCTTTTCATATAGTTTTTATTTTAATTTTTAGTTAATTTTCGCATAATCATTGTTAGGAATATAACTTTAAGTATTTTTGTGGTTTTGATGGATATTTTTACGTGGATGAAGATGGATTTTGGAGACTTTGATTAATCATTTATGTGGTGGAATAATTCAATTGAGACCAAGTTGGATTAAATTTGGAAGGAAATAATTCATGAAGGAAACTTTTGAAATAAATGAAACCAAAAGATCATCATTGAAGAGATGCAAATTTTGAAGGAGTTATTTTGGAAATTACATTAATTTATTAGTTCTTAGTAGGGCTGTAAACAACCAATAACACGGATTGAGGTTTGTTCATGTTTGTTCGTTTAACTTAATCCAACAAACGAATGAGCATGAATGGTAAACGAATGAAAATCTGTGTGTTCGTGTTCGTTTGGAAATCAGGTGTGTTCATGTTTGTTTATGTTCGTTCGTTAACATGCTAAACGAACATAGAAGGTTTCATCTGGAGGCTAGGATTTTGGAGGAAAAGTGAAAAGGTAAAAATTTCAAATAAGACAAAATGATGATAAAATTTAAATTCAAATAAACTCTAAAAAGTTAAAACTTAAATAAATATTATTTAATTCAACTAATAAATAAAAGATTATATATTAAATTTAATACATAAATGAACATAAACACGAACACAAAACGAACGTAAATGAACGAATGTTCACGAAGATAAATGAGCGAACGAGACTCTTGTTCATGTTCGTTCGTTTAACTAAATGAACAAAAAAATTGTTCATGCTCGTTCATTTATTAAATAAACGAACATTCCACCGTAAGGTTCACTGAATGTTCGGTTTATTTAGAGCCCTAATTCTTAGAGTTTTTTCTTCTCATCTCCCTTTCTCTCCTTCACGGAAGCTATGCCGTTTTCTTTTAGATTTTTTAGTTTGTCTCAATTCTTTTAGTTTAGATTTAGATTTTATGTTTGTATTTCTCTTATTTTTTGAACTTATGGAAATTTGATGAAGACGGTGGATCAATGATGAACTCAAAGTCTTATGAATTCTCACTCGTCGTATTATATTTTTCTTCTTATCTTTTAATTTGATATTTGAGTTTATGTTAGTTTAGTTTAACATTCATACTCAACGTTTAATTTCATTTTATTTTAGTTGTTATTTATTTCTCCGTGTTTAATTTCTTGTAATATTCTTAAATTTATTTTATTGCTTTATTAGATTAAAACGATTCTTAGAGAGTGAGGGGTTGTTTGGCAGTTGCTGAATGGTTTAGTGCAGAATGGTTAAGTGGTCAGAATGGTTAAGAGGGCCAGAATGGTTACGTGCTGAATGAAATAATGTTGTTTGGTAATTGTTGTCTGAATAACAGTAAATTACCATTTTAACCCTCATTCTCATTCCATTAAGTTCCCTTTACTTGAGGACATTTTGCTTACTTCTTTAATAAAAAATTTGTAGTACAAGTTTGGATGTCTTTTATACAAGTGACTAAAGAATTTAACTTGGATCAACCCACTACCATCTTGAAACCCAGGCAAATTCAACTTGGATCAAGGTTTTGGTTTTCAATGGCAACAACTTTTGTTTTCCATTTCTTTTTGGATTCTCGATTTGTACTCGATTCGGAAGTGGATTGAGGAAATGGGGAAGAAGACAGAAAGCAGTAAAATCAAAATCAAACCCAAATTGATTCAGGTTCAGGCCAACCCAGTAAAATAAAAAAAATAAAAAATAAAGAACAAAATCAGAAAACCCTAAATCAATGGAAAAAACGAAGCAACAACAAGAGAAGAGTAGAAGCACTATATGTTCAGCTACTATAAAAACAAAATCAACAAAGCACCCACCAATGTGAAGAATAGAAGCAACAACCAAACTAAGAAGAACGAGTTGGCGCTAAAATCAAAATCAAACCCAGATCGGTTTCGTCCCATTCTCGTTGATTTTGATACATGGTTTACCAGACCTGATGAAAGAAGGAAATGACATTGCTCGGTGTTGGTCGTCACTAGTGACTGGATCTAGATGAAAGTGGCAGCACTTGATGAAAGTGGCAGCACTTGGGCAAGGAGACGGAGACGATGACGATGGAGACGGAGGCTACCGGAGACGGGGACGGAGATGGTGGAGGCTACCGGAGACGGGGACGTGCGTGAAGAGAGGGGTTGGGAAGAAGGGGTGGGAAGGGTAAACTAGGAAAAATAGAAGTCTGAATGGTTTAGTGAACCATTGGATGCAAAATGGTTAAGAGGGTTATGTAACCATTAAGAGGCTTGATTTTTTTTGCCAAACACTCCTTACCTCTTAGCGATTAAGAGGTTGGCTCTTAATGTCACCATTAAGAGCCAAACAAACAGCCCCTGATATTCCTTGGATCGATCTTTACAACTTTCTAAGATTTAGTTTTGTTGTTTTATTTTGATTTATGTTTTTTTTTCGTAGTCTGGTTTTAGTTTACATTCAATTAATTGGGTAATTGTCACTTTGGATGGATGTTATGGTATTGATCAATTGTTTCTATAATAAATCTAGAGTTTTAACTTATTGATTTTTTACTTAACGACATTTAATGTTTGGTTAATTGGTTCTTATGAAATGTTTACTTAATTCGGTAAGTTTTGATACAAACGAAAGTTTGATTATAAGTTGAGAGTAAATTAATCAATGACTATGTCCTAACATGAAAATAATTAGGGACATAGATTGGGGAAAATAATTGTTTTAATCTTAATGTTTCTTTCCAACGTATGCATACTGGTTTAGAAAAGCTTTTCCACCTTGAAAGAGGGTTGAAGCAATTTTGTATGACAAATCCTTATCATCAGTGAAAATCCAAAATAGACATTGCCCAATGTTCTTTAGTTTATATGTTTCCTTACTTGTTTTCCTTAATTTCATACGTTTGCATAATTTAGTTATAAAAATCAAAATCAATCAACTGATATCTCGTAGCTAGGCCATAATCTAAAATTAGTCCATCGCCTCCCTGTGATCGACCTGTATGTTACACATCTGTACGCTTGCGGTTATAAATTTAAAACACATCACTGCCCAATTACCATTGTTGTGGGATTTTTTTTCTAAAATATTCAAACCATCATTATAGGTACTGGCAGTAAAGGCTTCACCTACAGTAGCATCTAACATTTATTTAGCAATGGTATCTAGACTATTGTAAAATTTTCCAACTGTATGCAGTATGGAATGCATGGTGAGAACATTTCCTTAACAATTCCTTGTGCCTTTCTCAAGCAACATGAACTACTTCACCGTCCAGTTATTTAACAAGACAAATTTCAATTATGAACTTAGCATTCATTGTTGGGGGAGATATTTTTTTAAAAAACTTTTCATCCATTTCTTTCTTTATGGATATTGAATCTAGTTGTAAAGAGTTGTAGCAAGCCTTTGATCTATCCTTTAATGAAAAATGAAATAACTTCAACCTTAAGAATTCATCAATAACTCCACTAAGGTGGAAAGAGTTGGTAATTTCCATAAAGGACTTAAGATGTAAACGAGGGTCCTCTGATGGTAATTCATAATATTGACCATTTGTTCGCAACAGAAGAAACATGATAGGCTTAAGCTCAAAATGGTCAGCCTCAATTTCAAGCCTACATGTTGTTGTATGTAACTGGTTAAACATATGAACAACATAGTCCATCATGCCTCGATTTCTAGAGTTAGCAAGCCTAATGACTTCCTTCTCATGGATGGGTCTTGGATCAGATCTGATTGGTTGAGCCATGTCAGGAGAGGATGGAACATGTAACAATATTCTTTACACTCTCCTTTACGGTTCTTTTAATATCTAGATCCAGTTCAAAAACTGTCCCATGAGGTAACCTTCCACTAAAAAATTTCATTTGATGGTAGAAAAGTCAAATTTTAAAATGACTTAAAGAAAACTCTTTTTGGCAAAATTCCCGACAACGACTCCAAAAACTTGGTGTGCATTTCTATACCCCCAAAAGGTTATAGTGTTAGTTATTTTATTTTGTTTGTAACAAAGCAAAAGTGCTTAAAGTGTAAATACCGTTAAGGTATAAATAGTTTTCCTATTTTCTAGAATAGGTTGATGTTTTTCATTCTAATCATTAGACAATTATTGTAAGCGTCGTCTATGGCACGAACAGTCTCTGTATTCAACATTTTGATTAATAGACAGTCGACAGATTTGATTCATTGTGTGTTATTGTCTAATTGCATTGTTCTTATATCGATATGGGAAAACAACAATTGGTATCAGAGCAGAAGATCGACTTTGAAAGAAGACTCAGCCTCATTTATTGGAAAATCACGACCGTGAGTTCAAGTTTGCATTTTTATTGGCTTTTATTCAATTATGGGTAATATCTCGAGAATTAAATTTGCAAAGCTTTTATTTTCGAGCCTATATATCCTTAATTGAAAGGATTTGGGTCATTTTTGTGAATAATTTTGAAATCTGTTAAAAACATTCAGATCTTCCAAGTTACCGCATTGCTCATATTTATCGTCATCGCATAGCTTTGAGGAGTACTTGTTCTTTGAAAAGTTTACAGTTGACGTTCAACGATCACTGAACAGACTCAGAGATGATCGCTGAAATTAAACAAAAATAAAACAAGCATATTTCACTAAGTATGGAAGGTCATCATCAAATCACTAAGAGAGTTTGAACCAACAAATTTACATTGTGGTATAGGCACACAAGATTAATACATTTATATTAATTAAGATTCCCCAAATTCGATCAACTTTAAAAATGAGTAAAAAGAAGAATAAAACCATTTGAAGCTTCAACTAATGCTGTTACTTGAAGAAATTGCTAAAACAAAAACTTACATCAATTACCATCTAACAATGGAGTTAATCAAAAAGTAACATATATTACTAGTGAAAATCTTGACTTTGAACTATTCTAAAATCAATAAGCCAAGTGCGTACATGAATTGGGGAAAAAGGAACTGAGTGCGTACTTGATTGAGGTTGGTCAGCAGGGTTTATAGCGGAGATCAAATCGGGAGAGAGCTTTAATAGTTGTAGAAACATGGCTCAATTTAATCTTAATCTTAATCTATTTTATGGTTAATCTTGTCCCAACCCAACTCCAGCAGAACCATTTGGCCTGGAAGCAAAACAAATTATACCAAAATAAGTTTTTTTTTTTCTATTTTTAATAAAAAAAAATATTAAACTACTCAATAATCCTTGGATAATTAATTAGCAAGGGATTTCCAAACGGGTTATGTTTGTTAAGGAAATGAGGAAATTTAAATTTACTCGGTAATTATCAAGGGATTACCGACTGATCATTTTACCAATCATGATATTTAGAGTTACTCAATTAGATCTCTAACCTCATGTTTTGTTGTTTTGTGAAGAAAAGAATGATATTTAAATATACACGTGGTAATCCCTGAGTATTTACCTAGAGGTTGCCTACGGAATTTTTAATTTCTTCTTTTTCTTTTTGGATTTTGCCAGAACCATTGGTATTTTATGGGTGATAAGTTGTTAATCACAAACTAAAAAATTTTTGAGTGATTTTTCCTGAGTAGAAGTCATTTGTTTTGTAGTGATGGCTTATTTTGTGTTTCGCGACAATCGATGAAACGAATCTCCCCTATCATCGAAAGGTGTTATTTTCGTATATAGAGTTTATCTATGTTTTTGGTGTCGTTTTGGGTATATGGAGTGTTATCCATAATATTATGGTTTTGGTATATTTAACTTTATCCATGTTTTAGTATTTTGGATAATATAGTTTTATCCATTTTTCAGTGTTTGAATATTAAACTTTACTAACATTTTTTTGGTGAGTATTAGATTTTGGTTTCATATTTAAAATGGGTGCTTTGATCACTAAGTTTTTATCATGAAAATGATGGGTTTTATGAAAGATGTTGTTTTTTATACTAAATACTTTTTTATTTGAAAATTGTGATTTAACTAACATTCTTTCATTTTTACCGTTTTATATTAAAGATGAAAATTGTTTAAACTCACTAGTTGTTACGCCTAACACTTTTTCTTGTTGGCATGTGGATCAGGTCCTTGTTGGAGAATGGTACTAGTGTCACTGCGATGTGCTAGTTAGAGGCACGAGAATGATTTAGCTATTTGGGGACATCTTTCATGTTTTGTAGCAAACGACTAACATTATATTTTAGTAATACATGTCGCTGACCTAGCCCTAGTGTAAGGTTTGATTTATCAATTGTTGATATCAAATCTTAATCATTATAGGTAATTAAGTGTTGACCTTTAGAAATGAATTTATTCTTTATTTGATGCGTTATAAGAGTTATAATTTAGTAGTTCTTTTTCAGTTTTTAGGGTGTTACATACCAGTGCAGCGAAGAAGATTGAATGTGAGGTTAGGGTTAGACTTACATAGAAGAAGATAGTGGGGGCTTCTCAGATATGGAGGCTGGCGACAATCGAAAATGAGAAGGGTGGTTGCGGAATAGAAGGGTTCTATTGGTTTACGATTGTAGGTTACATAAGGTGCAAATGAGAAGATGACCAACAACGCTTTGGGAAGGGAACATTGGAGGTTCTCGGTTTGGCCAACAAAATCGAGAGAAAGGGTGAGACAAGCACAACAAGAGGGAGTAAGGGTGACGATTAACAAAGAGTGGAGGTCGGGAGACAATAAGACTATGGTTTAGTCTTGTATATATAATATTTTCTTTTTAATTTTTTTTTATAGAAAACTACGAAAATGGTAAAGTAACCACTATACTCCTAACTTATTGAATTTTTTATGGTGTAAGCGGGAGAAATCAAAACTAGACATTTTTCTAGACCACGGGGTTTTTTGCAATAATAAAATTGTAGGGACCTAATGCTTGAAAATTGGTAAAGCACAAGGACCAAAAATGCATACATATTGGTTTTGATTTTGGTTTCTAAACTGTGTCATCTTTCTATATTACAAGTTTTCCCCTGATGTATATAATCGACCGGTTCTCGTCCCTCTTGCTAACGGTTATTAACTTTTTTTTGTTAAATCTTGTTAAACATGGGGTATTTTTAGTCATTTTATTTATTACCTTAATTTTCTATTTAGAAATTGTAAAATATTATTTTGTCCATTCTAAAATAAATGTTTCCAGTAAAAATGACAGTTTAGAAAAATGTAACTAATAATATGCATAGTCATCTGATCAAATTTGAATTTACCAAACTGGATATCCAATTGTAACTGGATTATATTGGATCCAAATTTTCATCATCTAAATTGGATCGTTTGGTTCTTGGTTGACAGTACAAAATCCAACAAAACTGAACCTATCTAATCTGAATACCATCCAACTATTATCCGATTAATATATGAGAAGCCCCAAAAAAAATTAGAATGGGAGAAGCAATCTCAACCACTAGGTTAAAATTTCGATTTCCAAGTCTATTTTCACTAATTAAGAGAACTATGAAAAATTCAAATATTATTAGTTTCTCTTCTATTTTTTTTTGTAACATTTTTTGGATATTGATAATCATCTTTATCTAATTTTTCATCATAAAATAATTGACGGTTCTACAATCTACAAAATTAAATCTCAATTGCATAAATTGATGTTTTTCAGTGGTTCATATGTGAACATGTGATCTTAACCATAATGTATATGTGAATCAATTTCAAATTTATAATCGAGATTCTGAATGAGTTTAAAATTCATATGTAAAAACAAGAATTTTAATATAGATTTACATGTGAATCTTAATTATAACTTATAGTGAGTCAATTTACAATTTACAATCGAGATTATGAATCAGTTTAGGATTCATATATGAATCTTGAAAAATATATATATATCATCATGAATTTCAAAATAAAGACAAATAAATGCTTGTTTTTTTTAATAATTTATTTAAACAAAATATTGATTATATTTTAGATAATTTGATTTTAAAAAAATAGGTAATCTAGTTTTATTTAAAAAATGAAGTGTGGTAATTTTATGAAAAGGGATTAGATTAGTGATTTAATGGGTTGGATTAGTGACTTAATTACGTAAAAAGTTTTAAAATGTCCCCCTCAACTTTCGTAGGTTCTTTAATTTAGTCACAACTTTTCTTATATTTATATACTTTTCTTTTATGATCTTGGTCATTGAAAAATCTTATCTAATGATTGAGATCTCTTCTCACATTTTTAAATCTTATAACTTCCCATTTGAACTTTCTCATATATATGTATATACATATTATAATTAATAATAATATTTTACTTTTAGAGTTTACGTTATGTAGTGTTTATTAAGAAACTGCAAAAATATATGAATAATTAATCGAAATGGTGGATTAATTAGTTGAAATTGAATCAAGATATTAGATGGATCTAATATGATCTAATAGATAACCAGTAGTAATATTCATTAGATGGAACCAATCTAATCCAATCATACATTAGATTGGATTAAATTAGTTGTCTAATGTTAATTGCGTCAGATCGGATTGCAAAGTTTAACTTTTGATAAGATTGAATTGGATCGCATCGACTTGTATCCGTTGGATTTCAATTGATGCACATTCTTTGTGTAATTATTGTAACGCCCTCAGTTTTATCATGAGAGATGTTACGTAATCTAAAACAGATTCTCCAAAAGCACTTCAAAAATAATGGCTAAATTAAAACTTTAAACCGTTTACAGCAAAAGACTTTAAAAGAATAAATATATAACTTAATGTTAGCCCGTCCCATACCGAGTTGCTTTACAAATTTATCTGTCATAGATGATTGCACCTAAATATTGAACTTAAATGGATCAGACAAGTCTTTATGTATGCCCTTCTTTTTCTTTGTCCAACCTGAAACCTTCTGTCATTGAGATGCATAATATAGTCAGCTTATAAAGCTCAGTGAGTTCATGGTTTGCGTGAGTAAAGATCATTTCACATCATACATATCAACTTGTAAACTTTGTACCAAATAGTATGCATTTTCTGAAAAACATGCAACACTGAAAGAAAAGAGATCTCATAAATTGTCTGTCGGGTATGAGTCATTTAGTCAYTGRCATTCYMTGAGTTGTCCGACCTGCACCTGTCTAGACACTCATTACGGGGTTGTGCCACTTGTCATGTGACTTCTTGGTCAAATGTTCATCCGCGAAAACTGATCATAAAACTTTCAAATGAAATAACATGCTAGAGTTATTTGAAAACAAAATAAACACATAACATGCAACTAATCATAAAATAACATACATGTAAAATATATCGTGTATGTAAACTGAAACATCATGCATATGTACACATTATCATATAAATCATATAATGCTCGAAAATAGATTTATACATAGGTATGCATCCCATTGTAAGTCTCATGAAGACTCACCTTATTGCGTATAGATTGACTACCGATCGCTCCTGACCAAATGCCAACACATTTCATACCATAACATCTCATTAACGTCTTAATTTCTCAAAAAATCAACAAAAGTCAATTATTGTCATTCTGATCCAACCTAAAGTCAAACCTCGTATCTGAGCATCTTAATATGCCTCAAACAACTCTATTTGGCCGATCATTAAAATCCATATGGATCAAACGTGCCAAAAGTCAACCATTGGTCAACTCAGTCAATCCCGACTAACTATAGTCAAGCCCCAAGTCTAAAACTCGATGGCGTCCCAAAAAAACATTTTAATATCTTATAATCTCATCTCTCTAAATTAAAACGTCACAATAATTACTTTACTCAAATTACGACGCTTAAATCATCAAAACAATTTAATGATTTCTATTAGCATCCTCCTTAGAAAATAAATAATTAACTAATATTAATATTCAAAAATAAATTAACTAAATTTTAATTAAATACTAATTCAGTTTAATATATTAACTAATTTAGAAATTAAATTAATTAGTTAATATAAATTAATTAACTAAATCTGAAATTTATTAATTTGGATCAATTCACAAAATTATATAACTTAAGTACTCAAATTAAGCCCAAAAAATATAGGCTTCTTTTGTTAAAACAATAAGGGCCTAAAATATAGTTCACTAAATATATTTGACCCAACATTAGTAAAATAAAAGAGAAAGTAAAAAAAAACGTGGCCCAACAGACCAATAATCAGCCACCAAACAACAACAAATGTGGTCACGTCGGCAGTCGGAAAAACAGGCCATTTGGCCTCGTTTTTTTTCGTTTTCGATTTTTTTTTTGCAAAATCTCTAGAAAATGATTTTCCTCAACCATAGGAACAAAAATCAACGAAAACCATCAAGTATTGAGTCTCATACGCCCGTTTAAAGTTATGGTCTTAAAACCACTCGAAAATCAGTAAAAAAACTCAAAATCGAACACTCAAAACTAAAATCTGAGACATAAGGCTACTAAGGTTTCATAGAGGACCTAAAAACGAAGCCAACCATATAAAGAACTCGAAATTTGGTTGAGAATTTTACCTCTAATCGTCAATAAACGGAGCTTTTCGAACTCGAATTTCAACCTCCGATTTCTCTTTCAAAACTCAATGAAACTTCGGTTTTCTTGAAGCCAAAGTGTAGAGAAAAGTGTTGGCTACATATATATGTTCTTTTTTTTGTCTTAATAGTTGACGATTCGAACTGATATATAGCTTCAAAGGAGAGGTCGTTTTCGCGTTTCTGAATTTGCAGATCTGATGTATATTTACAAAACAGGTCATTCTGGTTTGGACCTGTTAACCTCTGACCCAGCCCTGAACTATTATAAAATAGCATTCGCCCCCTGGTTCTATTACTTTTGACATCTTTATACATTTCACCCCTAATATGACATTTTTCTTCATTTTTAATCCAATTTTCAAATATATTTATATTTTTTTTCCAATGAAATAAAACTCATTTTATTTTATTTTCCTTGTTCTTTTTGCTTTCTAATTTATTTATTTACCTCATTTTGGGGTGTCACAATTATTGACTTTTTAATTAAATAATTTTTTTACGATAAATAATAGAGAGAGAGAAAAAATCTCTGGGTGGAATGGTAAAGTACAACTTTTAAAAGTGAACATTAATTTTGAAACACTACAATATAAATGTAGATATTTATTTTGGGACATCGAAACAAATATTATATAATATATCATAATATATAATGTAAGAGAAAAAGAAAGTAAATACCTAGTCAATTACGCATATGTCAGTTAGGGGTGCACAAAACCCTAAACAACCCAACCAATCTAATATGAAGTAACCCGATGCCTAATCGAGTTATAAAATTTCAAACTGTAGGTGTTGGATTAGACGTATTTGAACCTAACACAACCTTATGAACTCATTCCCTCCTACTTTTATGTCTTTTCTAATGTTCTTGTTATTAATTGTTTTAAGAGTAAAAATCACATAAATGGTGCTTCTTGGTATTTCTTGAATGCCTTTAGGTATACATGTAAACGGGTTTCAAATTCTTTGACTTTTTGTGTTAGTTTATAAATGTCTAACTTCTGACATTTAGTTTAATGGTAACGTATCTGGTGTCCATTGGACGGACATAAAGAGTTGTACATATTTTAGAAAAATCCTTTCTCTTGGGTTGTGATAAGTACCCGGCTCATTCGGTCCGTTAGAAATACGGGCTTGGACAACTATTATCGAGAAAATGGATGGACCCGGGTTTATTCGTTAGAATTAACGGACGGACATGGGCAATGTGAAAATAAATATGGATAGGCTTGCCCAACCCGTTTATATTTTAGAGTTAATATTTTTTACCATTAATTGAAATTATACTAGTATATTTTAAAATTAAATTATTAAAGTTATAGAATGAGACTCTTTGGTTATTCTTGAGAACCCAATAAGGCTAAAGGGTTGTTTGTTTATGGAAATGGAAGTCTGAATTTTGTTTTTCATTTCTTTCTCCACTTGTTGAAATCCATGTGTTACTTTAGTTGCTTAAAATTTTAATTACAACAGTGTTTTTTTCTTTACTTTTTGGTTTTACATTTGTTAATTGATTGTTATTGATCAAGCTTATAGATTTATAAGAGTTACACTTTTTAAACCCATTAACCCGTGGATAGCCCATTAAATTCTTAAATTCCACTAGTCCAGCCGTGTTCAATTTTAACATCAGTTACGAATTTGTAATAAACAAATGCTAAGAGACCAATTTGATGGTTTCAATTAGAATTGATATATTCAAGGAATAAAACCCAAAATTACACCTAATTTTATATCAATTTTCGTTTCTTTTATTGCAAAATATCAACAATATGATACTTTCACGTTCACCATTTGCATAGACGAGTTGACTTTTCTTGGTGCGTGTATGTATGTGACTGTTGATTGGTACATATATTCGAATCTCCTCTCCTCTCCTCTGACATTTATTTAACTCGCGTAAAATCATAAAAAAAACAAAATCTAAAAATATTGTATTTTAAAATTATTCATCTAATGTCCATTGTAAATGTCATAAAAAAAACCTTTGCCAAGTCAAGGGACAATTTGGTAATTTACACCCATTCTTATCTTGAAGATCCCCATCACACATGCCCAAAATGTCAAACCTAAGACCCAGTCAAACAAAGCACACCACCCCTTCCAACTTGATTCATTGTTTATATATTCATCACTTCCTAATTATTTGACATTTACTCTGCTTCGTATAAAGTCAACTGCCATCACAGTTGATCAAAAACACCATTTCTATCAACTCAACTCCGATCATGGTTGGTGCTCCCATCTCCACCATGGATCCATCCACCAGATACGCACCCACTGCAACCGCATACGCAACTCCAAGTGCTGCAGTTTCCACCGTTCAGCCGTACCATTCTCCTTCAGCACCACCACCTTACTCCGCCATGCCACAACAAGCAGCCGCCCCTTACCCTCCAGCTCCCTACCCCGGTGCACCCTACTCAACCGCCCCATCCTACACTAATGCATCATCCATCTATCCTACACCTCCTCTTGGTTTATCTCCATTCCCATCATACCCTCCTAATTCAAATCCTATGGCATCACTTGTACCATCTTACCCTCCAAATTCTGCTCCTACTGGATCAAACCCTTTTCCGGCACAGTCTTCATTCCCAACTTACCCTCCTAATTCATCTCCTTATCCAAATTACCCTCCTGCCACTGCAACATATCCGCCATCTGCCGCCACATATCCACCACAGACAACATACCCACCATCAGCATACCCAGCACCACAAGGTTATCCTCCACAACAAACTGCAGCAGCACCAGCAGGGATCTACCCACCACCACCATCAATTGGAGTGTATCCACCACCACCAACACCATACTAAAATCTCCTTTCTGGTACCTGTATCATTGAACTGAATAAGCTGCTAGACTTGATCCAATTTACCTCTTTTTTATTTTATGATATGTTATTTTCAATTTGATTTAAAGCATGTATGCATTTTTGTTTCCCTATGAAATCTCAACACTCATTCAAAAGGGAAGAGAGATTGTGACAACCATAACAGCTTCAATTTCCATGGCAGTTGGGAGGTGGGCCTCATGTGATTTGTAGAGTTCCCCAACTCCCCAACCTACCATCATGTGAATCAACCAAGAAATGAACTTTAACAAGTTAGAGTTGTTTCTAGCATTATCTGCAATAAATATGTAGTGATTCAAGTAGTTGGGACTCAGTTAAGCTAATAATCTAGAGTTCAGATCTTGCCTAGCAGATTACTAGAAATGCAAAACATTCATGTAGATTCATAGATTAGGAACAAAAGCTTTTGTAAACCATGACCTTCCTATCACACACAAGTAACTTTACCATGTTAGATTTGAGAAATAATAAACAATTGATGATGAACTTTGATATCAACCTAAAAAAAGAAATCTTTCTCCCTACCATCATCTCAGGTTTTTCACCACTCCTTTATCGTTCTCAAATCTAACAAAGCATAACCAATGGTGTCCAATATGAGGCAATACAAGAAGCATGCAATAGGGTCACTAAGGGGTTGTTTACCAAACTCTTACCGGGTAAATGCTTACCCGATATCACTTACCTTACCGGGTGAGCATGGCAAGAACCGAGTAACTCGGTAAGTGATGGAGATGACTCTTACCGGGTAAAAAAGGCTTACCAACAATCATTTTGATGACCAAGAATATTACCCAATAAAGTAAATGAGGGTGGTGACTCTTGTTGGTAAGATCCTCGTTAGAGAATGACTTGTTGAGTTCAGTTGACATGAATGATGATAATATCAATTCCAAAAGTGCTAACCAGGTCAATTAGGGAGCACCATGAACAAAGTATAAGCAAAGAAAAATCATCCAACATAGCACACGTTCTACCATGCTACCATCATACCAGTGCCAATTAGGATCATCATGAGATTAGTAATAACAAACTCTTAATTAGGTAACCAACATTTTAGCTTGCAGATTAATTACGACAAGCATTTTAGCTTCCAAACTAATTACATTTAGTATGCATAATGCACATAGTCATCATGTGGTGTCTGGATCCAACATTTCATATAAAGAGAACATTTGTTTGCATGATGAGAAGAGAAGAAAGAACAAATTTCATATAAATTGCCATCAATGCAGACCGACTTTAGAACATGAAAGAAGCATACATTAAAAAAAAGTTAAACAGGACTGTATAGTGACCCAGCAATTTTTCCTACTCTTTTCACCTCATTAACATCATCAACTGTAAACCATTCCTTGCTCATCGATTCCGGGTGAAACTTGAACACTTCCTGAAGGTGCAAGACACTAAATTTCTACCAGCAATAAGGCCTAATCTAGCCTTAAATGATGTTGATCTACTAGTACTGCTAGAAGCAACATTGCTATCACCTCCAACTTGACTACCTACAGAAGGGTTCTCAACCACACCATCACTAGCTGCATCCTGACTCTCGACCTCTGTAGTGTCCAAATTGACAGCCAATGACCCCCTACTAGCCCTCAACCAACCAGCACCATCACCAGTCACTCCACGACATTTCTTCACCTTAACCTTTACCAAATTTGGACACCCACCTGCGAGTGCTTCCATTCCATGATCAGATACAGGGCAACTCTTGATGCACAGCTTCTTCAAAGCTGTGCATTTCTCAGCAATGCAGGAAATTTCAGCATCTCCAACAGTTTCGCTTCCACATAGTGCTAATCGCTCTAACTTCTGGCAATTTGTAGCCAGTAGCTCTAGACTGACACGAGTAGAATTAACACCAATAAGCACCAGCTCCTGAAGGTTAGGGCAGTATTTGGACACACCAATCAACCCTTCATCATTTATCCTATTCGTTTTCCACCCGTCAATGTGAAGCTTCCTCAAAAGCTTACAGTTCTCAGCAACAGAAATTAACCCTGAATTGGAACAATCGGGAGTTTTCAAGATGTGCAGTATTTCCAGATTTTGACAACGAGAAAGGGCTGCCAAGCCGGCATCACTCACCTGTAGCCTTTCCAGATGAACCTCTGTCAATCCCTCTACATGATCAGTAACAAGCTCCAATAGTCTATCCCAGTCCCCAGAACACCTAAATAACTTTACTGTTGTTAGATTCTTCGAGCCCATTATTAGCGGTCCAAAACACTGTGCATTGTAAAGATCCTTCAAGCAGATGAACTTAAGAGATAATGCAGCTAAACCAGGTCCGATAGGCTCCGCTGCCGCTCCAGTACTGATGCCACGTAAGCGCTTCACCGATAATTCTTCTAGAGACGAGCAATTGTCGACCAGAGCGTTCATTCCTTTAGCACCAAAAGTGCAAGATCCACACGAAAGCCTCTTCAAACCCTTGCAGTTCTTTGCAAAACTAGCCATGCCTAAATCCGTCAATTGTCGGCAAGATCGGAGCTTAAGGCGCGTAAGATTTTGGCAACGCAGAGAAATTAAAATGAGTCCATCGTCGCCGATACTCACGGATCTACGATCACATTTGAGGGAGAGTTTCGTTACGGAGTCAAATCGAGAGAAGAGAGACGGAACGACGGAAAGTAGTTCCGATTGGGCGTTGAGGGAGAGACGGTGACGACTCTGGCCCTCGATCTCAAGCCACCGCCGGCAAACGAGTGAACATTGTTTTCGGTCGCCGGATCCAAGGAACTGAAAAATGCAAGCAAGACATGCGTCTGGAAGAATCAATATATCTCCGGAACCCCATTCTTGTTCATCATCATCAACCTTTGTTTCCGTTAAAAGCACACGAAGTTCCTTGGGATCTTTGGCCTCCATGGATCTGCAACTGTGATTGACGACGTTGTCTCGGCGGAGATTAGCAACTCCGGCGGTAAATGAATGTGACTGGCCCATCCACGGCGGAGACGGCGTCTACGTGAGAACAATTGTCTCCGTCGGCACTATCGTATAGTTATGGTTTCCATCAAACAGCAATGGCATATGATATGGACTTCAAATTGTGATTTAAACACGGACTTAAAAAAAACTATATTACCACCTCGGATTAAGCCCAGGTTAAGTATGATGAGGGTCAGGTTTGATGGTTGCGATTTCATCACTAGTGGATGAGCAGGATAAAACTAGTGAAGACGCACGCATTGGAACGAGACCTGGGGTTGTGAGTTGTGACTGGGATTCCGACTGGTTAAACGGTCATGCAATGTGACCGAACATTATGTCATTGCCATCTTATTTTTTAATTTGAAATTTCATTTGAATCTCATTCTATCTTGGAGAAGGCTAACGACATCCTCTAGTTATTAATGGCATCAACTCTCTATACAATCATTTATCTTTTCTTTTTCTTTTTTTTTCTTATTTAAATATATAGAGAGAGAGATGGATTACGTTGCAAACCGCTCGATTCATAGAAACCATACAAACCACTTTCGACCAATAGAAAAATTCTGCTTTTTTTCTTTAATTTTAATAAGAAAATGTGTAATAGTCATTTCATTGTATATTGATTAATATTGGAAAATAATAAATAATGTTAATTTTGGAAACATAATAATGGAAACGTTTCATATAGAAGGAGGTAAATTATTTTTTTTAATATAATTTTTTTACCATTAATATGTTTTATTATTTTTTACCATTATATTTTATAAAAATATGAATTTTAAAAGTAGTAGAATATGAAATATGTGTTCCGTTTCATTGAAAAATATATGTACTTTGAGTAATGAAACTAATTTTATGTTCAATAATGACCAGCAAACAATTTCACAATATTTCAGAACGTTTTATGCATCATAAAACGTTCATTAAATAAAAAAAATATTCAGTTTTCAAAATGTCTCATTAAATTTGTAAAAATGTTTCATTCTTTCATCGTTCAACACTACATGACAAATCGGTATTTCTTTAATGGCAGTCACGTGAGTTCGTTCTATAAACGGTGAAACAGTTTCGTTCATTGATTTAATGATACAAAATATTTGATTTAGTCTGCAAAGTGTTTCATTATTTTTAGTTGATTATAGTATGTTTTATATTTCATAATTTATTAGGATATACCTAACTTATTGTAGGTGACAAGAAGGCACGTGAGTTCATTAGATGAAACAGTGAAATAGTTTCATTCGTGAAATTTAATGGTACAAAAAATTTGCTTTAATATTCAAAAGGTTTTGTTATGTTTAGTTGATTATAGTATGTTTTATGTTTCAAAATTTATTAAAATATACTTAATTTCATTGGTCCTTACTTGGATCTATTTTTATGGTGGATGTTATTTTGTTTATAATATTTAGATATAAAATGAAGATAATTTTTAGCAAACATATAATTTTTTAGATTATTCTAACATTTTTTGTTAGAATCTTTGTAATGAAACAATTTGTTCTCTAAACGGTGAAACAGTTTCATTCATTCTAATATATAATTTTTCAGTTTTTATAAACGGTGAAACAGTTTCATTCATCCATTTAATGAAACAATTCGTTCCCTAAACGGTGAAACAATTTTATTCATTTATTTAATGAAACAAAATCATTGCTTTCGTATCCAAAAGATTTCATTATTTTTTGTTGATTAAACTATGTTTTATGTTTCATAATTTATTAGGATATACCTAGTTTCATTGGTCCTTACTAGGATCTATTTTTAAGGTGGATGCTATTTTGTTTATAATATTTAGACATAAAATGAAGATAATTTTTATTAAACATATAATTTTTCATATTATTCTAACATTTTTTGTTAGAATCTTTGTAATTATAAAATAATATACAGAAAACAATGACTTTGTTTCATTAAGTAAACTATTGTGGATTTGACAAATTTATTTCATTAAAAAAACTATTGTGGATTTTGTTTCATTAAGGAATCTTTGAATAAAAGAAACTATCGATGAATATGTCTGTAATCATATTGTAGATTTGATAAATTTGCCTTTTTTTAATTAAAAATTATTATTTTTTATTTTCTAATATAAACTCATTTAATCTTGACCATTAATCAAGAAAATGAATAAATAAGATTGGTTTGTAAAGTTTTCACAAATGAAGGTGATTTGCAATGACAATTTCTAAAACGACCCCCTTCATCACTTTCGACCCCCTCCCTCACAATCTTTCATTTTTATATAATTTATTTAATAATTTACACTTTACACCCTTGAATTTATTTAATTAGTTTACTTTATACCTTTTAGTTTTCTATTTTTCATTTTATACTTCGATCTTATTAACACATATAATTATATATTAACTAAAATATGTTAAAACATAGGTTTTAATTTTAACAAGTTGCATCATTATAATCGTCTCATCAATACCTTCGAAACAAGTCCAATATTGAATATTTTTGGATTTAACTATATATAGGTCACTATAACGTATTGGTTACTTGATTTTTTTAAAGAAAAGAAAATCACTCGTAAGTGTTTTAACATAAATAAATATATTTGATATTTTTTATTCCAACAAATTCCAACTTTAATTAGTCACCTAAATTAACATAATCTTGATTACAAGTATTCTTGATACATATCAAATCTACGTTGGTATGAGACAATCCATGTACTTGCATCTGGAAGCCGATGACGTGGCCAATGATGTACGAGTGTGGGCATTGGGTATTCTCCGTTTAATACCACATTTATGTAATAGTTACTATTAACATGCACTATTGCAATTGACACGTGTTGGGATAATAGCGGCGGTTGTGTCCTGAATGGTAAGTATGTCACATTGCCTGCCCTATGACTGAGAACATGCAGTATGACATTAAACATTGAAGCAGCTAGAATTCCTATTTCAGGCATAGCGATCCAATACATTTCCGGTGCAAAGACGTTTTCCGTGAAAAAGTTCAACGCTTCGTAAATTCTTCCACACTCGTTGGCAATAACATAAGAGTAATAATGTTGATGTTCGGTTAGTTCAATCATTAACTCACGCCGAATATTTCCCCATGCGTTTTCATGACCACCCAAACAAGTAAGTATGGCTCGAAATCCACAATTTCCATCACCCACTACATCTTGTATCTGTGTGATGTATGGATGGAATAAACTTGGGATTTGATCAAGAAATGGGTTTGGGGGTGTGGGTTGTCGTTGGAAGTATGAGCTATGCCTTGCTGATTCTTGATAACCAAAATCTTCAGAGTTGATAAAGGTTGACGCGTTGGAACAACTATATCTACGAGAGTCGTCAATATTTTTTTTTATTTAGAGCTTGATTATTTACAGAAGGACGTCCACGTGTGGTTCTATGAACTGAAGGTTCATGAAACAACGTTTTTTTATGGCATAATTATATCCTTTAACTTTTTCAGCAAGCTCTTATGACCAGAAACTGGTTGTTTATTGAAATTTTCTTTAAACATTTGTACTTCATCATCACATTGAATATCCTCATCTTGTGCGGAGACACATGGCGAGAAATCAAGTTTTTTCCAAAATACATCAATCGCATCAAGTGGAAAGGGTACCCCTTGACATGTATATAGTGCTAGTTCATGCGCACATGGCAACCCACGACTTGTACGCATTTTACAACCACAATTTTCAGAAAATACGCTAGTTTCGAAAGACCGCGCATATTCACTGGAAATCATATCAAGTGCATTAAATGAAACAAGACCCCACAAATTTTGAAAATGTGGATTGTTATATCTATGTCTCCTAATAGTTTTACAAGATTCAAAACTTGATTTGATCGATGTATCTTGTGAATCAATTACCTGATCAATATGAGATAAAAAAAATTAGTTTTGCTTTTGTAGTCTCCAAATAACTTTTTAATTTGGCATGTTGGCTTTCAACTCTATTTGTTATGTGATTTCCAAAATTTAAATATTGATCAACCCACACAGATACGAACATTTTTTTATGTGGCGTCAACCATACACTATCCAGGTAATTCAAAACACCTGAAAAATATATCAAAAAATATACCAGTATATTTAGTAATAATGGTTAAACTAACTTATATCAAGAATACCTGGATAATTGAGCAACATTTCTTGAAGTTTGACCAAATTATACATGTACAAATCTTGATTTGGAGAACAAACTAATTGCGACCATGCTTGAAAAAAAGAATTCCACGATTGAGACTTGTGTATCGATGGTCTACAATGTTTGATAATATTTTGCTCTATGTGCCATATACAAAGCAATCTTTTAGCATGTAACGCCCCAACCCATACATTGCATGTAACACATATTTCATACCACAGGAATACATATTCATTTAACATTCGGGTCCCTTAGTACAAGAATCTATCATGACCAAATACAAGGTCCAAAAATTCAAAATACAATCTTGTACTAATCATCAAAACTATGCATCTAACGCAATTCTTTAATCAAAATGCTTGTAAGAAAAAGATTACATCTTTTCTTTTCCCTTACCTTCAACATGTCCTGCAATACATATTTAAAATCACAAAAACGAGGGTTAGATTGAAGAGTCTAGTGAGATACCCAATTCATGTCATTGCAGGGTGAAGGATCACCAAAATCTTTATAAAACAACTATTCACATATATAACAAATATATGAATATGCAAGAAGGTAATATCAAATCCTTTTCCACTTTCAAGCTAACCACGTAGCTATACAAATTCCATACCTTTGAACCAATTGGGTTCCATTTAATACCATTTTAAACATTTTCTTTATCAATTGAGGTTTAAACAAAGATTCAGGCCAAACCTG
>NC_037530.1:25825466-25828313 GCF_001531365.2 Cynara cardunculus var. scolymus
AATCACAAGACCACATCAACAAATCCGGTCCACAAGTCCGGTCAACAACAGGTCAACAATCCGGTCAAGTCTCATCCGGATTAAGCACTTAGATTTAAAATTCACTTTGTCCGGATATCAAGTCCRGTCAACACATCACACACTTGTTGAACGGTTTAACACTTAGAACAATTTCATATTGAACGGATATCAARTCCGGACAATAGTCCGCTCAAGACGTGTCCGGTTTAAAAATAAACCGCTCCCCATGTGGTCGTATTCCTACTTCTCAGTATAAAATCATAAGTAATACTACCAATTATAAACCGCTCAACACTCAACCGGTTTACCAACTCCGGGCAACAAACCGCTCATGGTTTGTCCGGTTTAAAACTAGTCTGGTCACTAAGCCGCTCAAGGCTTGTCCGGTTTAAATGCTTATCCGGTCACTCTTTGTCCGGATAAACACTTAGACAAAATAAACAAGGTTTCTTTCCAAAGATGACAATACGAAGCATGTAAACAAAAACCAGTAAAATCTTTATACAAAAAGGTTTAGAAACCACTCACCTTATAAAGCTTTTGAACCAAAACGCTAGAAATCGATTCCGTTTGAAACTTGATACTTGAAATCAACTTGAAACCACTTCCTTAAAGCAAACCGGACAACACTCTTATAAAGTTCTCAACTTTCTAAAAAAATAGCAGGAAAGAGTAAATGAGGAGATGAAGCCCCCTTTTATACCTTCCAAATAGAGAAAGGTCGGTTTAGACCGCCTTCCATATCTCCCTCCACCTCATGCATGAAAACTCACATACACCCATGCATACATACATAGCACATGCATGCATAATATAATCATATATATATTCACACAAATATATATATATATATATATATTCAATTAATTCACAAATTCTCATACCGGCATGTATCAATTATCATGCTATCACGTAATTATTAATTCAGATAATCACGTATTAAATTCCTTGGGTAATAACCAGGATCTGGTTATCACATTATCCACCCCTCAAGAGAATTTTGTCCCGAAATTCCTTTAACCAAAAAGCCACGGGTATTCTGATTTCATCTTTGATTCCAATTCCCATGTCGCCTCCGGTCCTTTGTGAAACTTCCACTGTACTTTAACCAGATTTATCTCTTTGTTTCTCAATACGCTGATCTTTCTATCTACCACAGCTTCTGGTGTTTCTACAAAATTCAATTTACTGTCTAATTGAATCTCTGGCAAAGGTACCGCTAGGTTTGGATCGGCTAAGCATTTCCGCAGATTCGATACGTGAAAAGTATTATGAATCTGATTCAGCTTTTCTGGCAGCTCCAACTGATATGCTACTGGCCCAACTCGTTTACATATTCTGAACGGCCTCACATACCTTGGACTGAGCTTTCCTTTCTTCCCGAATCTGATAACACCCCTCCATGGTGAAACTTTTAACATTACAAAATTGCCTACATCAAATTCAATGGATTTTCGACGATTATCTGCATAACTTTTCTGGCGATCCTGTGCTGTTTTRATTYTTTCGCGGATCTGTTCAATCTTTTCAGAAGTTTCTTGAACAATTTCAGGACCCGTTAGCCGTTTTTCACCCACTTCATTCCAGCACAATGGTGTTCGACATTTCCGTCCATACAATACTTCATATGGTGCCGCTTGGATACTGGAATGATAACTATTGTTATATGCAAACTCTATTAATGGTAAGTGGTCTTCCCATGATCCTCCGAAGTCAATAATACAACTTCTCAACATATCTTCTAGAGTTTGAATAGTCCTTTCACTCTGTCCATCAGTCTGTGGATGATCCGTTTTTCACCCACTTCATTCCAGCACAATGGTGTTCGACATTTCCGTCCATACAATACTTCATATGGTGCCGCTTGGATAATGGAATGATAACTATTGTTATATTTAAACTCTATTAATGGTAAGTGGTCTTCCCATGATCCTCCGAAGTCAATAATACAACTTTTCAACATATCTTCTAGAGTTTGAATAGTCCTTTCACTCTGTCCATCAGTTTGTGGATGATAAGCTGTACTTAGTCGAATTTCGGACCCTAGAGCTTTTTGTAATCCTCCCCAGAATTTTGAAGTAAACCGACTATCTCTATCAGAGATAATAGACAAAGGAACACCGTGTCTAGTAACGATTTATTTAATGTAAATTTGCGCTAGCTTTTCCAAAGAGTATTTCTCTCTTATCGGTAGAAAATATGCAGATTTAGATAAACGATCCACAATTACCCAGATTGCGTCATATCCTTTTGGTGTTCGTGGTAACTTCATAATGAAATCCATGGTAATGTGATCACATTTCCATACAGGTATTTCCAACGATTGAAGGCTTCCATAAGGTCTCTGGTGTTCAATCTTGACCTGTAAACATGTTAGACACTGTTCCACATACCGTGCTATATCTCTTTTCAATCCTGGCCACCATTAAAAAGGTTTTAAACCTTGATACATTTTATTGGTACCTGGATGGATAGAGTATCGGGATTTATGACTTTCATCTAATATTCTGCTTCGGATATCTCCAAAATGTGGCACCCAAATTCGTCCTTGAAAGCACATCAGTCCTTCATCATTCTGTTCCAAGGTTGAGATCATCTTACCCAACTTTTCTGTCTTTACAAATTCTTCTTTCACAGCTTCTTGTTGACATTTCTGAATTTCTTTATGAATATCAGGAATCACATTCATTCTTGTTGGTCCCAAAAGGGTCTACAAGAATACTAAACAGTTTGTAGAAGGGGGGGGGGATGAATACAAACACAATTTTCAAATTTAAAATATATATTGATAAAGAAGATCAATACAAATTTTACAAGATTGTTTGC
>NC_037530.1:25828413-25852411 GCF_001531365.2 Cynara cardunculus var. scolymus
GTTGCCGTCGTTGTCTTTTGTCGATGTTGCTACGTCGCCGGCCATGTGTTTTGTCGGAGCAATAGGATCACCGCTCTGATACCATTATAAACTCAAGATATCGATTGTTTATTGATATTGTTGTTCTAATTACATCAAGAGAAGAAACGAACCCTATATATAAACAAGAAAACATAAAAAGGAAACCACTAAATAAGGAGATAAATAAAGAGAGGATATTGATAAATACGGAGAGGATATGGACCAAGAATTGAAATCCAATAATCCTGAACCGTCCCTTTGTTGAGAGCTTTATAATCGATGCAAAGCCGCCAACTTCCGTCATTTTTTAACCAATAAGATTGGGCTAGAAAAAGAACTTTGACTATGCTTGATAATCCCCACTTTGAGCACCTCTTTGACTAACTTTTCAATCTTGATTTTCTGGTATTGTGGATATCTATACGGCCGAACATCGACATTATCCACCCTTTCTTTCAAGACGATTGCATGTTCCATTCCTCTCTTCGACGAAAATCGTTAGGCCATTGAAAAACCTCCTGAAATTGTTCTACTACCTTTGCTATTCATTTCATGCTGAATAAGCATTGTGGATTGTCTCCGATAGTTCCACCTGTCCAAATTCCACTAGTACCCCTTAATCTTCTAGCTTAAGTGTCTTGAACATGGACTTCAAAGACACTAATCATATGCCCAACAAAGTATCACCTTCTAGTTTCACTTGTTCTCCTCCCAATTGGAATTTCATTACGTGGAATTAACATGCATGCTGCCTAATGGTGACAACCATTGAATGCCCAGTATTACATTAGAATGACCCAAATCCAGTGGTAGAAAATCTTCACAAACTTCCACTCTTTGTATCAAAACTTTGACCTTTTTACATGCTCCCCTTCCTTTCATTGCTTCTCCTGCCCCTATGGAAATATAGTGACCATCAGTCGGATGCATGTGGTTCCTAGATTTTTGACTAATCGTCCCAAAATGAAATTATGAGATGCCCCACTGTCTATCAGAACTACAATTGCTCTCCAACCAACCCCTCCATCTTTATCTTTCTTGGGGTAGAGAACCCCACCAGCGAATTCAAATAAATTCCCACATCCATTAACCAACCCCTCCATCTTTATTCTTCTTCTTGGTCTTCACTGTCCACACCTTGTAGCACAAAAACATCGAGTTCCTTTCTCTTGCAACGATGGTGCCACGCGCATTTCTCGTCGCATCGATAACATAATCCCTATTGCCTTTCATGTTGGAAATACGTACAGCAAACAGAGAAGAAATATAAGAAATTACCCAGCAACTTGTGTTGTTTATTTGAATCAAGCAGGTGCCTTATATAGGCAGTACAAAAGGCAAAAGATAAATACTTTAGTTAACAAACTCACTACCTATCTGACTAAAAAACAGGAAACCAACTAGAGACTTGATTCTCCTTATTTGACTATATCAAACCTAGAAAACAACTGCAAATTGAATTAATCTTCCAACACTCCCCCTTCATTCGAATTTGCGCAACCCAAGCTCTGCACATAACTCTTCATGCTTTTTCCTTGTCAAGCTCTTGGTAAACATATTTGCTGTTTGCTGATCTGTCGTACCCCCTTCCAACTGAACTTCCCTTTTGCTTAGCAGCTCACGAATAAAATGATGTTTGATTTCTATATGCTTTGTTCTGCTGTGAAAGACTGGATTTCTGGACAGCATAATCGCAGACTTATTGTCAGTATAGAACAGTAGCACAATTCTGCTCTTGCCCCAAATCACACAACACTCTTCTCAGCCACACTTCCTGACAAGCAGTAGCCGTTACAGCCACATATTCAGCTTCTGTAGATGAAAGAGCAACCGTAGCTTTTTTTTCGAACTCCATGAAACAACACTTGACCCAAGAAAAAAAACAGTTCCAGTGGTGCTCCTACCATCAACAGCACCTCCCCAGTCACTGTCGCTACTACCTTTTAAGCTGAATAGGCTAGATCTTTTATACCAAATACCCAACTCTTTTGATCTAGCCAAGTACCTCAAGACCCTCTTTGCAACACCAAAATGATGTTTGGTAGGTTGGTGCATAAACCGAGAAAGAACACTAACTGTGAAGCTGATGTCCGGCCTCGAATGAGTCATGTAAAGTAGTCTTCCAATCAGACTCTGATATTGCCCACCATCAGCACGCTCGGTTCCATCGTCATATTGAAGTTTCTCATTGACATTCATTGGTGTGGCTTCTTTTTTACACCATGACATGTTGTACATCTTCAAAGTGTCTTCTATATATCTTTTTTGAGACAGAAATATTCCTTCACTTGTTTGTATCACTTCCATACCTAAGAAGTAATGCTGCTCACCCAAATCTGTCATCTCAAACCTCGACTTCATAGAGCTCTTGAATCCATAAATTAGTTGACTTGAAGAACTGGTATAAATCATGTCATCAACATAAAGGCTCATTATTAAAAGATCATCCTCACCTTGTTTCTTAACATACAAGGTTGGCTCATTTATACTCCTTTCAAACCCGTCATTTCGAAAAAAACTCGTCAATTTTGCTATACCAAGCTCTTGGAGCTTGTTTAAGACCATACAATGATTTTTTCAATCGAAGAACTTTGTTTACCTTGCTTGGGTCTTTGAAACCTGGGGGCTGACTTACATACACTTCATCGTGTAGATCTCCATATAAAAAGGCTGATTTGACATCAAATTGATGCACCCTCCACTGTTTGTGTGCAGCTAAGGCCAGAATGATACGAATCGTCTCAAAGCGTGCTACCGGTGAGAACGTATCTTCATAATCAATACCATGTTTTTGGGTGTATCCTCTTGCTACTAATCTCGCTTTGTGCTTATGAATTCTTCCATCAGGCAGTAACTTGGTTTTGAAGATCCATTTCAAACCAATGGTCTTTTTGCCCTCAAGAAGATCCGTGAATTCCCAAGTCTGGTTACGTTCGATGGACTTCAACTCATCTTTCATCGCTTGAATCCATTATTTTCTTTCCTTTGCTTATTCTACCGTTGTTAGAGTGCCAGCAAACAACACCATGTTGGTGCCATCCTCCCCCTCAATGTCAAATCTTCGCCGAGGAATGTGACCGCGTTCACTTTTATGCAGCTGTGACTCAGCATTTGCAGCTGATCTACCGACATCAGACTCTTTGGATGGAGAGCTGTAGTGAAAATCTTCAGGTGTAGACTTGCCACTGCCACCTGCAGATCTACTTGGTGTCTCACTGCCACGTGCAAATTTACTCGATGTCACATTCTGGAAGCTATTTTCATTTGCTCTTTTAGTTTCGTCTTCATCATCTTCGATTATTACTCTATGATCTTCATCATCATTCTTCCATCTCCATGCTGCCCATTCACTAAACACCACGTTTCTGCTGACACTTAAGCATTGTCTTACAGGATCAAAAAGACGGTAAGCTTTAGAGTTAGAGCAATAACCCAAAAATATATATTTTTGTGACTTATCTTCCATCTTGTGTTTATCTCCTGTTTTCAAGGCATAACACACACTTCCAAATACTCGTAAATGACTTACAGATGGCTTATTACCATACCATACTTCATATGGTGTTTGATTTGGAACGGCCTTAGTAGGAGACAGATTAAGGAGATAAACTGTTGTTGCCACACCTTCTGCCCAAAAGCAATCTGGAAGACCCTTTGACTTCATCATTAATCTTGCCATCTCTACCACAGTCCGGTTCTTCCTTTCTGCTACCCCATTTTGCTCCGGAGTATAAGGAGCTGTTAGTTCCCGTTTTATACCTTGCTCTTCACAGAAAGTGAGGAATTCACTTGATGTAAATTCACCACCTCGATCTGTCCTCAACACCTTCAAGAATTTTCCACTTTGTTTTTCTAATAAAGCTTTGAACTTCTTGAAATATTCGAATGTCTCGGATTTTAATTTCAAGAAATAAACCCAACTCATCCGGCTGAAATCATCGGTAAATAACAAGAAATACCTGCTACCAGATAAAGATTCATTCTTCATTGGACCGCACAAGTCTGCATGTACAATCTCCAAAACATCACTTGCTCGTTTCGACTGGAAAAGGTTTCTTTGCTTGCTTTCCGAGCACACACCCTTCGCAAACCTTCTCCCAATCGTTAATGCAGGGAAGTCCTGTAACCATATTTTTGTTTTTCAACAGCTGAAACCCTTTGCTATTGAGATGGCCATACCGCAAATGCCAAAGATCAGTAACATTTGACTCTTTATTAACCAAAGCAACTTCTGGATCAAGACAGAATACAAGAGGAAACATTTTATTAGCTGTCATGGTAGCTTGAGCAAGAACCTTACCTGATCCCTTGTCCTTTATCATGCACCGAGTGTCATCAAAAACCACTGAGTAACCAGATTCGATCAGCTGACCCACACTGATCAAATTGTGAGCAAGACATGGAACATAGTCGACATTCTTGATAAGTTTGGATTTATCGCCTGCTTTGATTACAGCCGTCCCACAACCTTCGATATTTAGTTTCTCATCATTACCAAGGCAAACATGGGATTTAATTGATTCATCGAGATCTTTAAACTTGGACTTATCTCTCGTCATATGGTGAGAGCACCCGTTATCTAGGTACCAAACGTCACTCGTATGCACACCTTCAGTCGTGTACACCATGAACAAGTAATCCTCTTCTTCTTGTCTTTCTTGTACTGCAAAATTGACTTCTCCAGGTTTAGACCAACAGAACTTCTCACTGTGTCCATACTTCTTATAATACGAGCACTGGACCATAGAGTTATGACCTCTACCCCTTCCTCGAAAACTGACACGTCCATGTCCTCTTCCTCTGAAATTAGAGGAGTCGCCTTCATCTTTGATCTGAAATGCCCTTTCTTCATCTTTCTTTGTTGATCTGTTGATCCTCACTTCATGCGCTTGCAGAGAACCCATTAGTTCATCAAAGGAGAATGTTGATAGATCTTTTGATTCCTCAATTGCAGCTACGACATGATCAAACTTAGGGGGATAGACTTCTCAAAACTTTAGCAATTATAGTTTCATCAGCAATTACTTCTCCATAGGTCCTCATCTGACTTACTAGAGAAGAAATATGTGCCAAGTACTCTTGAACAGATTCATTTCCTTTCATACTGGCGGTTTCAAACTCACGACGAAAGGATTGAAGCTTCACAGTAATTACTTTTGAAGAACCCCAAAATTCGGTTTTCAAGATTGACCAAGCTTGCTTTGCTGTGGTTGCTGCTGCAATACGGGAAAAAATCGTCTCATCCACTGCTTGTTGGATGAGAAATAGAGCTTTAGCATCCCTTTTCTGATTTTTCTTCTGTTTTGCATCATCATCACTTCCTCCGGTACCCCCATTCTCGACTAATTCCCAAAGATCTTGAGACCGAAAAAGCGTTTTCATTTTGATGCTCCAATATTCATAAGATACACCTTTGAAGACTGGAATTTGTGGTGATGACACATTGACCGTAGATAGGTTTGCTGCCATATTTAACAAAGAAAAGGCAACCTAGCTCTGATACCAGATTGTTGGAAATACGTACAGCAAAGAGAAGAAACAGAAGGAATTACCCAGCAACTTGTGTTGTTTATTTGAATCAAGCAGGTGCCTTATATAGGCAGTACAAAAGGCAAAAGATAAATACTCTAGTTAACAAACTCACTACCTAACTGACTAAAAAACAGGAAACCAACTGGAGACTTGACTCTCCTTATTTGACTATATCAAACCTAGAAAAGAACTGCAAATTGAATTAATCTTCCAACATTTAAGCTTTTAATTATTTATCGGATAACCTCTTGCATTCAAGAATTGTACCCCCTGATCGCAATGCTCCCGTTGCAGGTCCTTTCTCTCTGTACTTTCATACGACCTTCTAAATGGATTAAAAGATTTGAACAATTTCCCTAGATTCACCGTTGTATTTCTTTCTTCCACCATCAAGGACATCTCTGTTGCTTTGTTAAGACCCACCGGAGAGAGAAGTCTCATCTCTGCTTTGTTGGTGATTTGTATCACTAATATCATTTAAATGTAATGGGATTAATTTGTTGACCAATGTAATCATGATAAATATCGAACAAGTAAGAAAAGTGCGGAGTGCACACTTGCTTGAGTTTATTTTGATTTAGGGGCGAAGCCCCTAAACAACGGGGTCTGGGGCAGCGCCCCCGGTGGCGGGGTCCAAGGGGCAGAGCCCCTGACTGGGTCGAGCTGCATCAAATTTTTTTTATTCGGGTAATATTGCTTTGTGGAAAATGCATCAGAAATCTGAATTTTAGATTTTAAACCCGGTTTAGGGTTCAAAAAACTGTCGTTTTTGACAGTTTCCGTATTTTTTTTTAATTTTCGAATTGGTCATTTTCGTTTGAGAGGTACACAGATTCATAACGTTTTGGATTCAAAGTTCTGTCCATCACTGAATTTTATCCGATTGAGATTTCGATTGTACCATCGAAATACTTCAATCTGAAAGTGATTTACGACTTTCAGTGGATTCCAAGCAATTGGAAAACCAGAAATCTCTAACATGCTTGGTGTTAGGCTGTTTATGAACTGACTCACAAACAACTCTTCCGAAATTCCATCCAATGGTGCCGCCATATCAATAAAATTTCTTTTGTATTCTTTGACTGTTCCTTCCTGTTTTACGAAATCTTTTTCATAAAGACTCCCCTCCGCGGTTAATCTGAATTGGGCCCATAAAATCCTCTTAAGTTCCTCCCAATTTGTAATTGGGCATCTCCTGTGTTTCCACGAAAACCATTGAAGAACATCTCCTTCAAAAGTGATGACGCCTACTTCTAAGTCTTTCTTCATTATTTAGATGATTTAACGTCCCGTAACAAAAACCCACCCATCGGGATTAGTTCAATCGAATACAGGCATCTCCAATCGACGATCTTTGATGGCCAATAATGGGTCCGATTATGGATTTCTCTCATCATCACGCTCACGTCTTTTTCCCAGATTCTGGTCCATTCCCACCTCAAGTTCGATTTCTCGATGATTCCACCTGAAATCGTAAAAGTGTTCTCAAGTGTGCCAATGTACTCCAGAGCTTCGAATTCTTGCTCTAATACCAAGAAATGAAAGTTCACGATGAAAACCCTAATTTGCATTCATTAATCTCAACATTCGAGAGGTTGAGATCACAATTCCCTTTATTACAAGCATGCCTTAACAGATTTAATCAATAATCTAAACAAAATATGTTAATCGGAAGCAATTTGGATAATTTTTTTTTATAAATGAACTTAATCAATCAATACAAAAAACAATATGAACATGGAAACGTAGTCATATGATTAATCGTGGCCATCAGTCTTACATGGATTGAAAATGATATAGGGGTATTTGGAGAAGGAATGTTTATAAAAAACAACTCATTTTCAGAAATTACAAAAGGGGAAGGAGACTACTATGTATAGGATAATACAAAAATAGTGCTTTTCTTACTTTACATCAATTTTTTTCTTTTTATACTTTTAACACTAAAACTGGGACTAACATCTCTCTCTAAGTGTTAAAAGGAAAACAATAAAAAGAAAATAACTTTTACATCACAAGATATCTTCCCATTTTACTTCTAGTACTTGAGTTCCCACAAGATATGATAATCACATAGCTCCCCCCTCAATGTGGCAACATCATTCTAACAAAACTCTTTAAGTCTTTACGCCTTCTGACATTCAACTCTAGAAGTAGCATTATCTCGGGGATGTAAATATAGAGGATATCATATTCTCTAACATTGACGGTTTGTCATCTCTAACCTTTAAGGCTTGGAATCTTTAGAGAGGGTCTCGATTTGGAAGACTTAAAATATTCCAAGCTCCCCCTCAACATTATGCTCTTATGAAGAAATATTCCAAAAAATGATCAAGTAACTCTTGGTAATCTTCAGAGGCTTTGGACTCTGAGAAAAAATCTTCCAAAAATGAGAAGACCGGAATGAGTATCAACCAAAAATATTTGTTGCAATAGTAGACCTTGAAACTACCAAGTGTCCAACTTTGAGAGCTAGAATGTGCTTCTTGATCATTTGTTGTTTGGAAGCATTTTCTAATGAAGAACGGGTCAGAACTGAGATGAACTGAATCCGTGGAAATTGTGAACTTCAGAAAAACATTTGATGTGAACGTTAAGCAAAACATTCAGGAGTTGGATGTGTTTTAGTGTAAGCCACAATACCACCCTACATTTCCAAAAAAAATCTTTTAACAGTAAAGAAGGCTACTGTCCAGCACCATTGCACTAACTTCTATGATGCTTCTGACAATGAAATATCTGAATTTTGGAAAACTTAAAACAGAAACATTGGTGCTCGAACGAGTGAGATATGATAAAAATGCCAAGGTTGTGTAAATCTGTCAGCAACTTATGCTATAATATTCCAGCTTCGTATCACCTTCTGGTCTATGTTCCCTTTATGGTTGGATTTTCCAGAGGTAACCCTATATCTAGTAAATTTTTTCAGAGCATACCTGTACCTCTGGTCATGAAGGCTTGCTACCTCTAGTCTTTGAAACTCGAATGAACAAAGAAGGATAATATCCAACAACGTTACACCAACTTCGACACTAATTTATACCATGATATCTCTAGGGTTTTTAAAAAAATCAAGACATAAAAAGTATAAAATTGTCTATATATATGATCATGGAATCTGTATTCACCTTCTTTAGAGCTCATACGAATAATATAGGATCGATGTAGTAAAGTCGTGCAGATCTATTCTACAACTTTTGATTCAACGTGTTAGCTTCTGACTGAGTGAACCTTCTGATATAAAGCATGTAACTCATTAGAGCTCTGGAACTTTATTCCAGAGGCTCTAGAACTATATGCAGAACCTTTGGACCTTCATATCAAGAAGCAAATATGACTCGTGCATAACAGCTTTGCTCAGCACACTACATTCCACTTCAACGGTACCTATAACCATTCTACGGATCGAACCTTTGAAAACTAAAAACATGGAACTTGTAGATACATCTATTATCTATCCGCGGCCATTTGGATCGCCTTAATTGGTGCTCTATGAAAGAGATATGAACAATATTACATAGCATCGCAAATTTGTCAGCGTCTTGAATTTTCATTCATCACCGTAAAATTGAATCATGTTATGCACAACTAATCAGTGTTTCTTGAATCTTGCATAGATTTCACACTTATGTAGACGAGCTTGTTATAACTGAAAACCGCTTCAGATCACGATTTTGCTAGTCTGTATCTTCAGCTTCTATCTTTGATATTGCTGAAGGAATCGTGGTGTGAGTTTTGTCTTCCTGAACGATACTTATCTCTGAAGGAATTACAATACATGTTCAGCGATCACTGAACAGACTCAGTGATGATCGCCGAAGCTGAATACAGAGATAGTACATTTCGTAAGGTTAAAAGAATCATCATCAAATCACTGAGAGAGATAATCAACATTAACTTTGATTCTTTGTTACATATGAGCAAGCATGAAATGGTTAAAGGGTTGTCGAGTATTAACAAATCTAATGAGGTATGCGGGGCATATACACTTGTAAACATGCAAGGGAATCCTTCTCACAAGAGGAAACTTGGAGAGCCTCAAAACCATTGGAACTCATAGACTCTGATGTATGTGGTCCAATGAGGACAGAATCCATTGGTGGTAGCAGGTACATTCTCACCTTCATAGATGACTTTACTAGGAAGGTTTGGGTATATTTTTTAAAGGAAAAGTCTAAAACTTTTCACTCATTTGAAATCTTTAAAGCATTAGTTGAAAAGCAATGTGATCTCAAAGTAAAATGTTTGAGATCAGATCGTGAGGGAGAGTATAATTCTCTCCATTTTAAAGATTTTTTTTGGAAAAACAAGGTATTGATCATCAGTTAACTACTTGTTACACACCCCAACAAAATGGGGTGGTAGAAAGAAGAAATCACACACTCCTAAAAATGGCTAGAAATATGCTTCAGAACAAAAGGTTACCTAATATGTTTTGGGCGAAGGTTGTAGCTTGCGCCACTTGCTTGTTAAATAGGGCTTCCATAAGAAGTTTGTCCACTAAGACACCTCAAAGAAATTTGGTGTGGGTTCAAGCCACCTGTTGCTCACCTTAGAGTATTTGGGTGTGTGGCATACTCGCTCATCCCTGATCAAAGAGGAAATCAACTTGATGACAAAGAATGGGACTTGGGATCTTGTTGCTGTATGGAGTCTCTGAAGAGAAGTAACTCCGAAGAAGGGAAGCTTACTCTACGTTGTATACCTATATTCTTTGTATGAAAATGTCGATGTAATTCTGAATACTAAATATATATAAAAGTTAAAAGTTTGGTATACATATTTTGTGTGATTTGGCATTCTGTTCAACAATAAAAACCATTTCAGGCCTCGTTCAACTATTATTATCATAGATGTTGGACGATGAAACGACAACATACCTTTTACATCCCGATCAACCATGCATGCAGCCTTTTCATCCAAATCTTTACAATTACAATACATATAAAAAGAGGTCAGTGGCTACTTTTGCTCATTTGGTCCCTCCTCTTGTACACCGCCCCCTTCTTTAACCTCCTGAATCATCTTTAATACCTGCCACATGGTGGGTCTTTGTTCCGGCGAGCTCCCCCTACACACAATTGCTACCTCAACCAGCATCATCATCCGCCGGTCCTCCGCCTCCACAGCACCGTTTTCCCTCGCCGACCTAACCCATTTCACCATATCATCCGCCATCAAATGAGGGTGCTCTGAAGCAGGCTTCCCTGTTAGCAGCTCAAGCAATAGAACACCGAACGAGTAGACATCGGATTTAGCGGTAGGTTGGTGGTTTAATTTGCGTATTTCTGGTGGGTCGTAGGCGGCAGGATCTTCAGGGTGGCGGGGGGAGAGGGCGGAGAGGCAGTAGTCGGAGAGACAGGCTTCGAAATCGGAGCCAAGGAGAACGTTGGATAATTTGAGATTGCCGTGAACAAGTCTCCATGCTTGGTGGATGTAGCAGAGGCCTTGTGCCACGTCCTCTGCTATCTTCAGGCATGAGGTCCAGTGCAGCGGCTTCGCTCTTGTTGACTTTGACCCTGCATAAGTCAAAATTATATATAATTCTCAAAATAGTCGGTTTAAATGGTCTATTCGTTAGCGATTTAGTTAGTTTAACGGGATTTATAGCTTATTCATTCAGCTAATATTAATATTTAGTGGCCGACTTAATGTTATAGAAAGTGTTAGTTTCTACAGAAAGTTTTAACTCAAGTTTCTAAAAGTCAAAAGTAAAGGTACTAATTTTGACTACATCCGCCCATGGTCAAATGTGAGTCAAATCGTGTGTTGTACTGAGTCAAGCGACCGATTTTAATGAAAAAACTTGCCGTGAATGAGAGAGAAGAGACTTCCGTTGGCCTGGTAATCATAAACGAGAAGTCGCTCTTCTTTCGCCTGAAAATAAGCTCTAAGAGGCACCAGATTTGGGTGGCGAAGGCCGCCCACCGCCTCCATGTGTCTTTCAAACGTCTCTTTGGTGGTTCCGGCCATTCTACCGGCATCTAGCCGCTTCACACACACGATCAGACGGTTGTCTAGCACCGCCTTGTAGGTGGTTGCCACCGATCCTCTCCCTAGCAACTCCGCCGATGCCCTCATCAGCTGTTCCAGGGTGTACAGCTGCGTTTCTCCGGCGCAAAACACCAGGTTTCCGCTCTTTCCCATTGCCATTCCTTGTTGTAGCTTCTTCACCTTCTCTTCCAACTCGTTTGTCTCCTCCATCCTCATCACTTCCGCAGCTGCGTCCGCCGCCGCTGCCATCTCCATTATCTCACTAGAAGACATAATGTCTTTTCTCTTCTTTTTCTCCGACGCCTTCATCGATATCAGCAGACACATAATCGAAGAAATTAGTACCACAATGCCAGCGGAGAAACCAATAATCAATGCCAATCTCTTGTGCTTTCTCGAATTGGAATTTGTAAAACCCGTCATCCCCTCTTGCATTTGCGTGCTTTGCCCTAGCACCACCCTCGGCGGTGGTGGTGGTGCTGCCGTGGAATTTTTGCCGAAGAAAGGTCCGATTGAACTGCACTCTGTGCGAACGATCTCACCACAAAGTCCAGGATTAAACGAAAACGAGGAGGCGGTGAAATTAGCGAGGGTAGGAGTTACTGGAACTGGACCAGTTAAACTGTTGCACGAAACATTCAAGATCTGAAGAGATGACTGTTTCAATGGAGGAATAGAACCATTAAAACGATTTGAATCGAGCCTAAGGTAATTTAATCGGTCTAACTTTGTGATATCCAGGGGAATAACTCCAGATAATTTGTTGTATGAGAGATCTAAGGTTCGTAGACGGTGAAGGTAGGAGATTGATAATGGAATGGCACCACTGAAGGAGTTGTGATCCAGAAACAGGGTTTTGAGGTTAACGAGTCCGGCGAGGTTAGGGATGGGTCCGGTTAGCGAGTTGCTTTGCAGACTCAGAACTCGTAACTGGTCGAGGCGAGTCAATGTGTTGGGAGCAAAAACTCCGGCCAGGCTCAAATTCTCAAGAACAAGGTGAACCACCTTACCGTCGGACTGGCATTGTACTCCCTGCCATTTGCAGTGGGTGGAGGTGGTGTTAACGGAATAGGGAAGCTTGTTATGGAGATCGGCTTTGTATTTGAATTCCAAAATGGATAAAGCATCATCTAATGCTGCTACCTGAGTTAGGGTGTAAAAGGAGAGGAAAAGAATGAGGAACGATCTCATCGTAAAATCAACAATGGTGACATTTGGATGATATGTATGAATCAGTTAAAGACTTGAGAAGAGTTATGGATATGGAAGATTAGGGTTTTGGTATGGATGGGTATTGGGGGTTGCGTCGAATGACTAGACTAGCTGCAGATAATACAGGGAGAATCACGTGAAAGGTTTTGAAACAATTTTTGGTCTGTTATGTTTTACAATAGATAAAATAACTCACGAATAAAAACACAGGCGAAGGAAAGTGACAGCCATCTTAACCTTGGTTATTTTTGTTCGTTTATTTTTTAATAATTTTAATTTTTAAATCGTTAAGAGATGAATTTTATTTGGTAAAAAAAATTGTTTTTTAATAGTTTTAAAACCCTTTAAATGATTTTGTATCATAAATCTCTCTTAACCATTAAGATCCCTAATTTCATTGTACACAATTACCAAACAATTATATTTCATTTTGCATTATATCATGAGAGTCTCTTAATCATTCTGACCACTTAATCATTTTGCACCAAACCATTTAGCAATTGCCAAATAGCCCTTTATTTAGGATCCGTTTACCTAAATGCTTACTCGGTAAGCGTTTATCGTTAATAGTCGACACTATAATTTATTTTACCAGGTAAAATTTCGAAACAGTATCGTATGCAACAACTCACCCAGTAAACGTTTACTCGGGTAAAAGTCATCATCCTCACTTACCGAGTAAGACTCCTCATCTTTATCATTGCTCTTACCTGGTAAGATTTTTGATTTTGTCATGTTCATCCGGTAAGAAAAATTACCTAGTAAGCATTTATTGGGTAAACGTTTGGTAAACGGCTCCTTAGAAAAAAAAATATGATGTATTTTGGTGTACATCATTAGTATTGATATTTAATAGGATTGATCTAAAATGAAGATTTTTTCTTCAACTTCTTTTTTTAACCTTCCTTCTCATCCGAAACCCAACCTGAAAAACACATCTATTATTTGTTAAATGTACGATTATTTGTTAATATCATTTCCTACAATTATTAATATCAAAACATCATTTTTACATATTTAATGTGTAATTCAATGTGATTGTAATATAAATAGGTATGTATGTATAATCGAATCAGAATTAAATCAAATCATTCATTAAATATGTAAAAAATAAAGTTTTCATATTGATGGATTTGTTAATTTGACCATATATACATATTAAAATTACCCCTCAATCATTATTTAAATTTTATGGGTGTGTTAATTTCTTACAAGCTTATTTTTTATAATTTTGATGTATAATTTGATCTAGTTTTGATATAAATATAGCAACATCAATCATAAGGATGGTGCCTGATTGATTTGAGCTTGGCTCCAAAGGTCAAAAGTATCTGGAGGCACCGGGTTCAAATCCAAGGAGGAATAAAAATTCTCTTGTGGCCACGGAGGTTCAAATGCGGTGATTATGTGCTATTTGTAAAGTAGATGGTCGTCCTGGGATTAGTCGGTTCGCATAGCGGGTTGGATATCCAGGTTTATATATATATATATATATATATATATATATATATATATCAACATCCAAATTTTGTAAGTCTTGATTATTTACTAATATAAAGTATCATAATTAATGAACTCTAGTTATATTTCATAAATATTTAAACCATAATAAATGAACTCTCATCATTTTTATAAATATCTCAGTTGATTGGGTTGTATTGGTTATACAAATGTGATGAGATACATCTGAAACATTATATCTCTCTCTCTATATATATATATATATTATAAGTTTATTTCATTAAGATGTTATTAATGGGTTTAAGTTAAAGATATTAGATAAAAAGCAACCAACAAAACAAAAAGGTAATAGGTAGATTTTCTTTATGTCACTTTTCTTTCTTTTATTTGAATCAAACTCATAATAGTTGAGGTTAAGGTTGAGGTTGGGCTTGGGAATGAACATAAAGATGATATGATTTCAAAATCTTCTCTCAATTATGATGCAAACCTTTTTTTGTTGGTTTTAACTTTATAAAAAGATGGAGTATCCATTCTTGTTGTTTGCCTGCAATTCATGCCCTACCGTTTGACTACGGATTAAACTATTGACTTATGTAAAATTTTAGGTTTTTTATCTCTAACTAGTTTTGTAATATTAAATATTACAATGTCAGTTCATGTATATATATTATTTTCTTTAATTATAGTTATAGATTATAAATATAATGATTAATTTATTGATTTTCATTTTTTTTTTGTTCATATTATCATTCTCATAATTGTTGTTACAATCAATCATTTTAATACATAACTAAAACTTTAGACCATCATTAAATAAATCTCTTCGAAATATTAAACATGACATTTTTTTTGATTTACCGAATATAAAATAAATTAAAATTTTCTTTTTTTATACAAAGTCTTTATACCGCTGTCTGCATAGTAAAATCAATTTATCGCCAATAAAAACATCATTTTTTTCATTACGTATTTTTAATATGATATTATATAAATAAATAAATATAACTTTAAACAAATTTAAGTAATTTTAAGCATAATAAAACAAAGAACATATATCATATAATATAAATAATTTAATAAAAGCAAACAAATAATGGATATCACATTTTATTTCTTTTCAAATAAATAAATACATAAAGATCATTGATGTGTTCTTTTAAATAACAAACAGTCACATGATATATACTGGTTTATTAATAACCACAATACAAAGAATCACATAAAAAATACAAATTGAAAAACTCTATAAATATAAAAGATGGAGAAGAAAATTTATAATAACAAAACTCCACATAGATTACACTTAATCATAATCTGATTGTTGTCTAAAAACAAAAAATAAAAGCTTGAATAGATACAAAATATTAATAAAACAAAATTACGTAAAATAAAAAGACACATAAAAAGAACGCATACACAATATAAATAAATTCCAAAAATAAGGATGACGAATAATATATTCAAAAAAATATAATAGAGAAGAAATTTTTGAACAAAACATTCGTCAACAACATATAACCCACATAGATCATAAATTAAGATGTAATATTTGTTATCAGGAAAAGTTTATAGAGGAATAACATTCGGTATGGACAATAAAAATAGTCTACATAACAAAAAATACAATATATAATGCATAGAAAAACAAATGTAATAATAATTAACAAAATATAATAACATGGAATAAAAAGCACCCATCAACAACAAATTAACCCACACAAATCATTATATAAAATGTAACAATTCTTATATGAATTTTATGGAGAAAGAACAATAATATCGACGATAAAAAAATCTGCAAAAAAAAAAACACAACACATCAATAACAACAAATAGCTTACATAAAAACATAAAATAAACCATAAAAAATGTAGCTTCCATCTTGATTTAGATATTCGATTGTGTAGTTTGCAATATGATGGAAGAATTAGGGCTTGTTTGTTTTTTGAAAAAAACCACTTAATGCCTCTTAAGTCTGAACCGGTCAGACGTTTTTATTTTCAGACCGTTTGTTTTTTTATATAAATAAGAGCTGAAAAACTCTTAATTTGCTCTGAAAAAAAAGTGATAACATAATCACTTAAATCCTCTTAATCGCTCCCTCCAGACTCTCCCCTCCATCCTCACCTCCAGATTTAGTCCTCCAAATCTATCTCGCAAGACATTCGATCTCCAAATCAATCACGACCCAGATCGATCCACATATTCTCGTAAAATCATGACCCAGATCAATCCAAATCTATCAGATCCAAAACTTAACTGATTCAGATTTCAGATTTCAAACGTAAAAACAAACAGTCTGACTGATTCAGATTTCAGACTTCAGTACCACCTCTTAAAATTCAGAAGTGAAATCAGACTTCAGACTTCAGAACCTCTTAAAAAACAAACGCCACCTTAGTAAAACAAAAGAAAAAACGTTAAATGAGATATAATATATATATATAGATGGGATTAAAAAACGGAATAGAAAAACGAAAGGTCTAGAACATTTATAAGTTAATAAAAGACAATTTATATAACCAACAAAATAAATCTAAATTTTTTGAAAAAAAAAAGAATTATGAAATATTTTTTCACAAAGTGTCACATAAGAAACTCAATATTTTACTTTTAGATTTATATAAAAGAATGATGCCAAATGCTCAATTAAGGACATCTCTGGCTTGGAAAATTTTGTTTTCATTTTGGAGGAAATAATGAAATACACATTTTCCATTCACGGGTAAAAAAATATTTAACTTATTTAACATTTCATAAATTCAAAACAATGAGAAATTCTCTTTTAAAAATAATCTTGTGACAATGTCTCACATCATTTATTGTAAGTTTATTTTAATTAATAGATGAAAAGATGAAAATAGTATAATAAATATCAAGAATGAAGATGAAAAGGTTGGGGGTTAAACTTTTTAAAATTACCAAAACAATATTTTAAAGATTGTTATAATATCTTGAAATCATAAAATATAAAAACTTTATTCGAATTTATATGATCTAATCGTAAACACAATCATGTTTTACGATAACAATGAATCAAACAATATTGAAAAGAAGAAATATGTAATAACAAATCACATTTTCTAAATAATATAATTTTTACATACCTTTTTAAAACCTTTTAAATATTCTTCAACTCTTATTTCTTCATTATCCACCAAACGATTTCTGTAAATTGAAAAAATCTTGAAGTAGTCAAAATTTAACGTAATCATCAATCACGTATAAATAGTTATTGTTAATGGAGCTTAAATTCGAAAAAGATTTATCATATCCTATGATTACAAAATATCAAAATTTTATTCGAATTTATATGATCCAATCGTAAACACAAGCATATCATATAATAACAACAAATCCAACAATATTGAAAAAGAAATATGAAATAACAGATCACATTTTTTAATGAATATAATTTCTACACATCTTTTTAAAATCTTTGAATTCTTCTTCAACTCTCACCTTCTTCATCCCTCACTAAAAGAATTTGTAGGATTTCATTTTGTTTATTATTGAAACTTTGAAAAACAAATTTCATTAAGAAATAAAAGAAAGTAAATGGAAGAGCAAATCAAGAGTTGGAGGTTAAACTTGGGTATACAAAATTACAAAAAAAAACCCCCAATTAATTATGAACTATACATTCTAGAAAAATCTTTAATATATTCAACATTTAAAAAAATCAAAAAATTGAGAAAAAAGATAGGAGAAGTTCTAAACATTAGAAGGTGCCACCTCATTATGTTTGGTTTCTTCTTTAATATATATATATATATATATATATATATATATTACTCGATAATTTCCACCCAGTAATATTATTGTGTCGTAAACGAGTGAAACATTACACATGTTCCTACTTTTGCTATTGTTGTTGCTATGACTACTACCAAGATCGTCAGGGGCTATGAACATCCGAGGGGGGTTTCATACACCTACTTAACTGGTTTTCACAAGTAGAATTTTTTTTGTATGAAATGTGTATGCTTTAAACTTTGAGAGGTGCTCCCAGATATTATAAAATACAAGAAATATCAATGAAAAAACTTATAAAATCCCTCAAAATCAACCAAAAAACAAAAAATGTCTCCTGAAATGAATAAAAAAACTTAAAATGTCCTTGAAATCAACCAAGAAAACTTAAAAAATCCCTTGAAACAGTGAAATTTGGCTAAAAATACATCGGACGACTTTGCGGGACTTTGATCCACCTTAAAGCTGTACCCGCTAGTCAAAAATCTTAGGTTCGTCGCTGACGACCGTTGTTACTATCTAATGTAATATGTAAGGTTGATAAGTTAATTAAAACATACATCAATGTTGGTGTTACTAACTCGGTTGGTGCTTGATTCTTTACTTAACTACTTCACACCACAATTAGGCATGAGTAATAACTTTTGCTTTTGGACTGATTTGATATCAAATACTGAACTTCTGGTCTTCTGCATATTTCTACCCCAAAAAGCTAATAAACCTAGGAAACAACTTGGTGTATTTTTGTCATAGTGGGAGAATCGTGTTTCAACCTCTTAATACATACTATCATCTTATATTGTGAACAAGACTTACTTTTCACATAAAAAGAAGAGTTTCGTCTAATCTAAGTGAATATGACTATAAAATTTAAAACATGCAAACTTAGAGGGTGTGTGATCGATATTGAATGATTTGATATAGAATAATTAAGTAGTCATAATGATTAAGATGTTTAGTATGATGCATAATGAAAAATAGATGTTTGGTAAGTGTTCTGAATGGATGGTACAAGTAACAAAAGAAGTTAGCGTTTTAATTATTTACTTGTGAGATTCGTAAGTAACAATAAACGAGAGAAGCATGGTAATGATGGAAAGAGCACTTCTAAATGATATAGATGCGCCCTAGAAATCGAGTCATTAGATAACAAGTTTGAGATTGAGAACATGACTATGATAGGGCATAAAGCTGTAGATTTAATAGATTGATGATAACATAAAGGAAGGTGGTAATTACATTCATAAGGTCAATCCAATACCTATTCCCTGACCACCATGATCTTTCCTGCCTCCTAGCCTTGGTGGACATATACGGGGTCAGTCTTGAGATTTTTGGTACTCTGGACGGAAGCGCTAAAAATGCCTCTTTTTAAAAAATACTAAATTATTTTGGATTTTGTAACAATGTTGAACATAGCACATAAGAACAATAGTTGACCCTTCGATACATATCACCATCAACATTCCTCATTTTGAAAAACAATTATTAACATTAAACCTTGAAGTCGAAGAAAAGTATCTAACAATATAAACAAACACAATTAGATACATAAACTTACTCTCTGAACGCCAATAGATCATCTATTTTCTTGAATTTTACTTATAATTCACCATTGAAACTTTCAAAAATCACACATACATACATGTATCTACATTCTTTGGTCTACGTGATTGTGTGTGTATGAAACAAGACTCTGTGATTGAATGCAAATACTAAATCTATCAATATATAGAAAGAATATCAATCTATAGAAAGAATTTAGAGAGAGATAGTTGTGTGTATGTATAAGGCTCTACATATAAAAAAGTTGTATGCATATTTATATATTTAAACACAGTTTTCCGATATGTATTGGATGTGTACCATAGAAGAAAAAAGGGAGAAGGGTGTAGAGATGGTCCTGTTGACATATGTTGGTCACTTGAGGGTCTACAAGATAAGTAAAATAGTTTGTAGAAGGGGGGTGATGAATACAAACACAATATTTTCAAATTTAAAATGTATATTGATAGAGAAGATCAATACAAATTTTACAAGACTGTTTGCGGAAAGATAAGGTAAGAAAACCTATCTAAACAATCTTTGGTTACACACAGATTCTTAGCAAATGAGAAAAGAAATGTTGTAAAGAAAAGTTCTTTTACTTAAGCTATAGAATGCTCAAAGTAAGAATTAGGTTATGAGAGTGAGTTGCGCGCACTCTGCATGGAGAAGAAACACTTTTATTTATACTCATTGCAATAAATGCTCATTTAATGCAATATGGTAGGGTTAGAGTGCATGTCAAGCATTAAGAGGAAGACTTGTCCTTTGCTACAGTGAATAGTACAAAAAGGACTATTCATAAGCAGACATCCATACCTAAAGTTGGTGGACAATAGAGTCAACTAGTCGGCTTCGTACCGTACCAATATTTAGAAAGGGTATGGGTTTGTCCTTTGTGTACAAAAGGACAAGACAACAACAATCGTGCTTGGCAAGCTTCCTTTGATCGCTGAATGCTAGAATAACCTGGAGGTCTCTTCAGTATTCACTGAGGCTTGTGCAGTCTTCACACATATGTAGACAGGCTTGTAATCACTGAGTACCGCTTCAGATCACGTACTCGCAGTCTTTAATCTTCAGTTTCAGTCTTCGACTTTGGCTGAAGGTTCTTTGGTGTGAGTGTTGTCTTCTTGAAGTATCGCTGTCTCTAACTGAATTACAATACAAGTTCTTCAGCGATCACTAAACACGGGCTCAGTGATGATCGTTGGAACTGAAAAGACAGAAACATACATACAACGTATAAGTGAAAAGGGATTATCATCAAATCACTGAGAGAGAGGATCAACAATCTCTCCCTATTTGATGATAACAAGACAACATAAAAAAAGTTGTCTTATCAAATAACAGTAAGGAAAAGTTACATATAAAGTACATGTCCATTTTTACTGTTTTGGGATTTTTTTCAGTGAGTCAGTCTTTGCTTGAAAATTTTCCTTAAGTTATATCTAAGTGAAAATTACAAGGATGAAAACTGAAACTGAAAGCTTATTCACTGACTTATAGATTGTTAGTGAATGTAAAAAGTAACACTGGAACTCATAGACTTGTGTCCCTATTACTTTTTTCAAGGATCTTTTTCAGTGAAGTACAAGAAATACTCATTTTATTATCATTGGTAATATTACAAGTAGTTCAGTACATGCCTAATGTTTACAGACTAGAAGATTAATCACTGAAAGTAGACATAGTACAATAGATTTACAAGGAAAAGTAAACAATTATTTCAAAAGAGAACCTATTCTAGAACACTCAGATCTATATAGCTAGGTACATCTTCACCAATGTTTCTTCAACGTAGGCATTCCCTTCGTATCTTCAAGTCCACGACTTTTCCAGGCATGCTATCATCTATCCAGAGCAAAAGGTAAACTAGATGACCCATTGCACATAGATGTAGCTCTGACATTCTCTGAAATCTGACTTCACCTTCATAGTCAAGAAATATAACTCCTAACTCAGGTTTGAAATGCACAGCTTTGGGTGTATAGGGACCCTTATCTGGCAAGTCAAGATTCAACATAGAAATGTATATACTCTGATGACCCTTCAGGACTTCATCTAAGGAGAACCTTGTTTCATGTTCGTTCCTTAGGAATGGTCCATCACTAGGATCAGAGAGCTTGAGTTTCTTCTTCCCACCTTTCTTCAGAGAAGGCTTGTCAGGGACTGCGACATATATGGATATCCGTTTGATGAGAACGCTGATGGTGTCCTCGATAATCACCTTATATCTTGACTTGGATCACTGAATGGCTTGCCTAATTTCCATCCATTCATTGTATCCATATCGACTAAGGTAGGAAGGGTACTCAGTGATGGCATCGAGATTGTCCCTGGTGATGAGCATTGAGACCAGTGTTACGTCGTCTTTTGAACGTCCGTTGATGCTGACGCTGATAATCGGGTGGGGACTGACTCTTTTCTTTAGCCTTGTTTCGCTCCATCGCTTGTCCTTTTCCTCCAGCTTTAGGTTCTTCTCATGCTCAGCTTCTGCAATGGAAAGAATTTTAGCCTGGGCTTGGACAACATTCACCTTCTTGGACTTTCTTTTGGGGAGAATCTTCGTAGCTAGTGACTTGGCCAGCTTTAAGCTGTCTTTAGTCTGCTTCTTCTGAAGCTCTAGCTCTTCTTTAGCCCTTAATGCCTCAAGTCTTTCAACTTCTGAAAGGAAGTTGAACTCACTACCACTAGAGGTACGAAGAGGGATTTTTACTCCAGTCTGGTCGAGTGACTCCTTTAGCTGAGTCATCTGCTGGTCGGTAGGAGCACTGGAGACAGGGTTTTCAGGGACCCACTCCAGTCGACCGCAGGTGGTTGATGGAATTTGAAGTTGATATTTTAAAGTGATTACTACCTGAGAGGTAGAATCTTCAAATAAGAGTTGAGGGATATTAAAGAGTACCTTAAGATTCCATTCTTCAACGACCGCCTTGCCTTTCGACTTGGGGTCCTGGTTCTTTGATGGAGCAGATTCTCCTTTCCTTTGCTCCCCCTGGGATGCAGAACCCCTGAGGGTGACTCCCTTGGTGGCGGTTGTTGGCTTCTGATACTTAATGGTAAAGTCATCTTCATCATCATCGTCATCGTCACCATCTAGGTCACTTCTGGGGTCTAGGATGGTAGGTTCATCATCTTCGTCATCATCATCATTATCACCAGCAGTAGTGGTGATGGAAGGAGCATCATCCCTAGGAATGGCATCGACTGCCTCAGCTGAAACAGCTTCGGTGGTCGGGATTACAGGAGCAAATGCAACGGATGCTGGAGCAGCAACAGGATCAGGAGCTGCAGCATCATCAAATGGTCCAGTAGTGTTGGACCTCATCTCCCCCTCTCTGGCTAAGACTTGAGAGTATAAGACAGAGAGTTCGTCCAAGCGCTGATGCTGGAGAACCATCATATCCTCTAGCCTTGACAACGCACTGTCTAGAGTTATCGTTGCCTCACGCGTCTCATTAAGCGGAGCGCGATCATCAGCAGAGAACGAAGGAGGAATCACTAGAGCTAGTTGACGGACAGCATCCAAGATCTGCTGAAGAAGTTCGGTCTGCTGAAGGGCGAGAGCCTGAGCATCATCAACCTTGCTGGAGAGAATAGCAATGGCATCAGTGTTGGCTCGAACAGCTTCTTGGAGAGTCAGAAGGTGACTCTAAACTTCTTAAACGTCCGCTTGGAGAGCTGAGAGGTTCGCATCAAGTTCAGCCTTGCGAGGCATTTCTTGGTGAACTTCAGTTATCCTGGAGAGAACTGAATCAACAGCGGGGATGAGGAGTTTGACGTCAGATGCCATATCATAGTCATCATCAATCTCTTCATCCTCTCCAACTTCTTTCTCGCCCCCGTCCTTTTCCTCTTCTTCAGCATCTGGCTGATGCGTAGAAGGACCTGCAAGAGAGGAAGTGTGAGCAACAAAAGGCTCGAGGTTAGTAGAAATGAAGGGGTAGGAAGATGGAATACCTGAGGGGCCACCAATGACACCGAAAGGATTGTCACTGGTGTGAGCAAAGAAGTCGTCGAAAGGACGGACATCTGTATGCTGAGGAGCATCGAGAGAAGAAACCTCAGGTCCAATGGTGTGTGTTTCAGTATCAGGGAGGACAGTTGCTGATACATCATCAACACGTGTAAAAGACCAAAGAAGGAGGAAACGAGAAAATGGTTGAGAAGAGGCATGGGTGTTCAGCGGTGGCGGCGCTGATATTCCCATATTCAGTGATTTGAGTCACTGATACGATTGGGGTAGGTGCCACTGATACGACAGTGATGGGAGGAATCACTGAAGAGCTAGGAGGGTTAGCTAAAGGCGCCTCGGGATTAAGGCTAGTTTCAATAGCTGAAACCTGTCGAGAGGCTTCAGCCAGAGACGTGGCTATCCCTTTTTTGGCCTTCTTGGCTCTCTGAGAAGAACCAAGAGTTGGTTGAGAGGGTAATTTTCAAGAGGTTTTGGTGGCTGGGCTAGACGCGGGGGGGG
>NC_037530.1:25852481-25916794 GCF_001531365.2 Cynara cardunculus var. scolymus
CTGGATCCAAGCTTGGAAACCTGAAGGTTACCTTCCGTGGAGTAATGATCTCTAAAGATCTTCGCAAAGACCATCGAAAGAAACCTGGTGTAAGGTACCACCTTTTTCTCGCTGGCGCTTGTTCAGCTTAAGCACCAGGTCATCGAAAATGACCGCAACATAATTTATATTGTGACGTTGAATCACATAAACGCATATGGTCAAGGCAATCCTAGAGGCCTAGTCTTGGCCTCCAGTCTTTCCACCCATTGACTGGATAAAGTGAAAGAACAGGTATTTCCAGACAGCTGACATCCTGTTCTTCTCGATCTTCGACAAGGACTTCATGGGAGCATTTGAGTCCTTCTTCATTGGCCACTGATAGCCAATGGCGTCAAGACACTCGATGATCTCGCCCGTTGTGGGTTCGCTGTCATAGGGGCCTTTGGGAAGGTAAAGAGCCATCCTCAAGGTGTTCACGCCAAAATTCACTTCCATGTAGTTGAAGGTGAAGTTGACCTGTTTAACTTGTCTTCTAGGCTTGACCTTGACGTCCACTACCTCAGCAGTGAACCAGAACTGCTAGAGAAGTTCTTTCACCATGATGGGTTCATGGTTGAGTGTAAAGCCGAGCGACGACTGTTTGAGAAAGTTGGCCGCTTCTTGGTAGTCCGCCTTGGATGAGGGGATATCCAACAAGGCAATGTGATTGTTGGCCTTGAAGGATACCTCATCAAGAGAAAAGTTAACGTTCTTGGCAGCCATCTGTTTTTATAAAAATAATAAGATAAAACATGTTATTAGTAAAACAAAGATTTGTTTTGGGAGAAGAATATAGATAAGTTTTTGAATCGATAAAAACTTCTTCTGAAAAATCCTTAAAGAAGATTTAGGGTTTTTCAAGTAGAAAGTGTATATAGAAATAAGATTATAACCAAGTAGGAGATGGCTAAATAATCTTTGTTGTTTAATGTTTTAAAAGAACAAGTTTCTTAAACAGATTAAATATCTTTCTTAGAAGAAGATAAAGAAAAGAGATATTGACCTTAAGGATTTAGAAAGTAAGGTCGAGAAGTTCTTGAGAAGGTTGAGAGGATTCTTGCTTTGGTAATTATTGCAAGAGGTTTGACTTAGAATTTTGAAAGAGTAAAGAGAAAAGTGGAGGAGAGGTCTCATATTTATAAGTAGGAGGAGAGAGAAGGAATATGAGAGAGAGAAAAGACGACGGTTGGGGAAAAGGGGCCATGATGATAAATGACACGTTCTCATCCATGATTGGATGACATTAAATGAGGTAGCGTAATGACAGTACATTTTTGCGTGTCTCAAAGCGTTGCACATAGTAAATAGAGAATATCGTCATTAAGACGATTCATTAACCTTTTTAAAACGAAGGGTTTTTAAGAGAACGAAGAGTCATACAGTGTTTAACTAAACACCGAAAAGACCATCTAAAACATTTTGTCACTGAAGATGAAAGACTTCAGTGAAGGTTTTAAGACATCAGTGTCAGTGATAAGAGAATCACTGAAACTGACATTTAAAAATATTTTAATCACTGATTGAAAAGGTTCAGTGATCATTTTTAATTTTTAAGAGAATAAGTATAAAGATATATTTATATATGGTCAGTGATAAGAAGATCACTGAAGCCAACGTTTAAAACTTTAAACACTGAAGAAGAAAAGCTTCAGTGAAGGTTTTAATTTGAAGAAAAGAGAAAAGTAATCATAATTTAGAGAGAATAGATATATTTACTCAAAAGTTCAGTGTCAGAGATAGAGCACTGAATCATTTCACTTACTGAGTGATGTCTAATAGTTGAAGATTAGTCTTCAGTGTTTAACATCCCCAAATTCGCTGATCAAGATGTTATATCTTGTCTCATCAAGAGGCTTGGTGAAAAGGTCAGCGAATTTATACTCAGTTGGAACGAAGTGAAGTTCAATATCACCATTCATAACATGATCTCTGATAAAATGATATCGGATCTCAATATGTTTGGTCTTGAAGTGAAGTACAGGGTTGTTTGCAATTGCAATAGCAGTAGTGCTATCTCAATAGATAGGAAACTTTGAAAACTGAAGATCGTAGTCCATCAGCTGGTTTTTCATCCAAAGAATTTGGGCACAACAACTACCAGCAGCCATGTATTCAGCTTCAGCTGTTGATGTGGACACTGAGTTTTGCTTTTTGCTTGTCTAGCTCACCAACTTTCCACCTAGAAGCTGACAACCTCCAATGGTGCTTTTCCTATCAATTTTGCAACCTGCAAAATCACTATCCGAATAACCGATTTGGTCAAAACCTGAACCTTTAGGGTACCAAAGACCCATGTTAGGAGTTCCCTTAAGATATCTGAAGATGTGTTTTACAGCAATCAGATGAGATTCCTTTGGTTCAGCTTGATATCTTGCACATAAGCATGTAGAGTACATGATATCGGGTCGACTAGCTGTTAGATACAGTAGGGAGACGATCATTCCTCTATAAAAAGTAACATTTACAAGCTTTTCATTTGGATCCTTGTTGAGAGAGTATAGAGGAGCCATTGGAGTCTTCATAGATGAACTGTTGGATAGATCAAACTTCTACAGCATGTCACGAACATACTTACTTTGATTGATAAAGATACCTTTATTTGATTGTTTGATCTGGAGACCTACAAAGAAGGTTAGTTCTTCTATCATGCTCATCTGATATTCTTTCTTCATGCGATCAGTGAATCGAAAACACAAAGAGATATTAGTGGAATCAAATATAATATCATCGACATAAATTTGAACTAGAATGATATGACCCTTAACTTTCCTAAGAAATAAGGTCTGGTCAATCTTTTCACGAGAGAATTTCTCAGAGATGAGAAATGAGGATAGGGTATCATACCAGACACGAGGAGCCTGTTTTAACCCATAAAGAGTTTTATCCAACCTGTAGACATGGTTTGGATACTTAGAGTCGAGAAACCCTAGAGGTTTTTCAACATAAACTTCCTCTTGAAGTTTCCCATTGAGGAAAACGCTCTTTACATCCATTTGGTAGACTTTGAAGTCTCTATGTGCAGCAAAGGCAAGAAATAGTCGAATTGCTTTGAGTCTAGCCACTGGTGCGAATGTCTCATCATAGTCGATCCCTTCTTCTTGTCTATAACCCTGAGCAAGAAGTCGAGCCTTGTTACGGGTAACCACACCATCTTCATCCAACTTATTGTGATAAATCCATTTGGTGCCTATCATTGATTTGTCAGATGTACGTGGGACAAGGTACCAGACTTTGTTCCTATCAAAATCAATGAGCTCCTCTTGCATGGCAAGGACCCAACTAGGGTCAGAGATAGCATCATTGATTTTCTTGGGTTCAACTAAAGAAAGAAAGTTGACAAAGAAACATATATTACCTAGACCACGACGAGTCTTGATACCTGCATCTGGATCACCAAGAATTTGATGAAATGGATGGTCTTTTGTCCATCGCTAAGCCGGTAGAGGAATTTCATCTAAGTAGGTGAGTTCAGAAACAGAAGATGAGGCTTCAGCTGCAGTATCTTCTGTAATAGGAACTATCGCCAAAGGAGCCTTAGATTCAGCAACTGAAATAGGTTCAAATACTGAAGACATTTCCTTCACTGATTGATCAGTGTTTCAAGTAGAAGGAGGAACATAGCTAATGGGCACGACAATGATCTCTGAAGAAGATGCGTTGGAGTGACTAGCTGTAACTGTAATGATGAATGGATCATCTTCAGCTTCAGGAGATTCAGTGTTGAGAGGAACATTGTAGGAAGCTTCAGGTTGTCCATAGTGAGAGAACATCCAGTTTTCTAATTCATCCTCATCATTTAAGATGAGTTTTGAATTAGTTGATTGAGATTCATCAAAGGTGACATGAATAGATTCTTCTATCGTCTGTCTTCGTTTGTTGAATACTCTGAAGGCTTTGGATAATGAAGAATATCCAAGAAAGATTCCTTCATCAGCTTTGGGATCGAACTTTCCAAGTTGGTCGCGATTGTTGAGAATGTAACAAGTACAACCAAATATATGAAGAAAACTTATAGAAGCCTTTCTTCTATGAAAAAGTTCATAGGCTGTCTTCTTGAATCTTTTCACGATCAGCGATCGATTTTGAGTGAAACAAGCGATGTTGAGAAGAGTGGAGAAGGAACAACGAGGTGGAGGTTATCATCAAATCACTGAGAGAGAGGATCAACAACATATTATGTTATTCATTTATTCATCACCCATGGAGAGAAGAGTGGAGAAGGAACAACGAGGTGGAGGTTCATGAAATTGGTCTGATTGTTCAACATAACAGTGGTGACTGGGGAGGCTGTTGTCGCTCGAGGGGTGTTCTACTGTGGTAAGGGTAAAGGGTCAAATGGGGTGGATGCTTGCCATTATTTAAATAGTGTTTAGAAGGAAATTTTAATTAACAAGTAAATTAACAAAAATGCCCTTGAGTTAACGAGTTAAATTTAACTTTGTTAGTAACAAGGACACTGTTCGAAACAAAATGCAAACCGCAAGGACGAGTGTACTTATTTTAAAAAAGGAACTATATTGTATTCCAAGGCCTTGTTTGTTTTTCATAAAAAAGCTCTTATCAGCCTTTTATGTCTGATTCATTAAGAGGTAAGTTCATTCAGATTGTTTGCTTTTTTCAAATTTTCAGAGACACTTATGTCTTATTTTCCTCTTATCTAATAAGAGGCAATTTCCTCTTATTGTTCTTCAAATCATCAACAACGACGTTTCTCAATCGATTAACCTTGATCGATCATTTCTCTCAATCAATTCTCACTAAATCAATCCTCACCTCTTTAAATTAATATATTTTATATGATGTAAATGTATTGAACACAATTAATGATATATTTTCGTTTAAATGAATGTTAATTATATAAATTAGATGTAAAATTCATAATGATGATATATAAATATGTAAAATTGTATAAATTTATCTATAAATTCAACACTATAATTTTTAATGGGTAAAATACACAATTTAAACAAATTCGGACGTTTATCAATTTACAAAAACAAACAGTGTTATTGATTTAGATTTCAGACTTCAGTACCACTTCTTATAAATCAACAGTGAAATATTACTTCAGACTTCAGCACATCTTAAAAAACAAACATCACCTAAGCAAACTACAAGTACTATTATATTTGGTTGATTTTGGATGGGTCAGTAACTTCACTGATGGGCTGGTCAATATACATTATTTTATATAAATTGTTAAGCACATGATTTCATGGGTTTAGCCCAAGTTTATCTCCTATATTTTGAATTTTATAAGAATCAAGTTTTATTTATTTTGCTATTTTTTGTCATTTAGTTTAACAGAGTAGACCCTTGTTTTAATTGCTTAATTTTCATATTATAAAACCGTAATTAACTCAATTCTCTTCATAAAATCTACCCCTTCTCTCAACAAATTGTATACAAGTTTTTGGTACCACTACTATAACATGAAGGGATCGTTTACCAAATGCTTACTTGAGTAAGTACTTACCAAGTAACGTTACCTCACCGGATGAATATGGTAAGAACCAAGAATTTTACCCGGAAATAACGAGACAAAGACCAAAAGTCTTACCCGGTAAGTGAAGGCGACGACTCTTACCACAGTAAACACTTACCGGGTAACTTGTTGCATGCAATGTCGTTTTGGTGGACTAAAATTTTACCCAGTAAGTAAATAATAGTGTTAAATTTTATTGATAAACACTTACATGGTAAGTATTTGGCAAACGACCCCTAAAAAATCTTGGAGTTTATCAAATTTAAAAATGACTCTATTTTTTATATTATTATTATAATAAATTTTTAACAATTACTATATATACTTGATATTGATGGTCACATGCCACGATTCCAACATTCCACATGTCATCTTCAACATATTGGGTACTTGGTTTTATTTTTTATTTTTTATTGTTATATGATTATGTTCGTTTTTTTTTTTGTCATTTTAACATGTAATGAATTTTGATTTATGATATAAAATGCCATAATAAGTATTATGTTAAAGTATATATCATAATTTAAGTTCTTTTTTTTAATATACTCTGACATATTTTTTATAATTTATCTAAAATAAAGAATCAAAACATGAATTTTTTTTTATAATTTATCTAAAATAAAGAATGAAAACATGAATTTTTTTTTATAAAAAATTACATTTATCTTCAAAAGATTTTATATTTCAGAGATTTTAAAGATAAATTATAATATTCTCTAATTGATCACTCCAATACATTTTTCCTACAACTTTTTTATAAAAGTAATAACTTAATCTCATTGAAGGAATTGAATGAAATAATATACAACCATCAAATTTTAGAGAATTATTTATATTTAGAGTTTTCTGTATTATTCTCCATTTTAAAAAACAAGATAACAAAGTTGTTGAAATATTTTAGAGAACAAAAACTCATGTTTTTTTTCTATTTTAGAGATCCTGTTAAAAATGATGTAAAGGTAAAAAACGATAAAACTAAGTTTGGCTATTAAAAAATTGAATATATTATTAAAAAAAAAAACAAAAAAAATATGTGTAATATAAACCTTAATTAGAATTTACTTGGGTTATAAATACATTATAGATAAAAATAAATGTTATTTTAAAAGTAGATGATAAAATAAACATTCTATTACCATTTTCCTTTGGAGAATAAAAAAGGGTGGTTGAGATTCAAATGGATTTGCAAAGTTGACATGCTTTCTGGAATTGGTGACACACACACACACACACACACATATATATATATATATATATATATCAATCAATCATTCAAATCATAGGATTCTTTCAATACACGGTTATAAAGGGATTTTATTCCATCATGGCTACAACAAAAATGGTATTTTCGGCTTGTTTGTTTGATTAATGACATTCTTCTCTTGTTCAATTTTTTCTATGTCATTGTTCGATTAGACTCCATTGATTTGTTCAAATTTTTTACCAAGGTTGTCTGTAAAAGGGTCAACGGAGTAATGGGTCACTGTATCTTTTATAGTAAAAAATGTGCGCAAAAGGGACACTAGACCAAAGGGAGGAAGAGAGTCCGATTAAGACCACCATGGTTTTTTTTTCCGAAACATCAACAATGCAAAGGAATGTACACCAAAGCATGCAAAACAATTTGTAATGCATATATCAGTTCACATTTCCTACTATTTTTTTTCATTCTCATTCTCACTCTTTAAAATAAACTAAATTGTCCCCCAATTATAAAACCTTATTTATTCTTAATCTTACAGTTAATTTTTACAAGTCCCATTTTAGACTCTAGATTTTTAAGCCTCATACCAGATGCTCTTATTACATCACCTAATACTTACTAGTTGTATGCCTGGACAGTGTTGTGTGAAGTGAAAACTATTCTAAGCGACTACAAATTAGCGGATGAAAATGAATATTTTTCGAGTATGAAATTGCGTATATTCATCGCATTCTTTTACATGCCTTTTACCTTCCTTTCCGTTGTCAATATTTGAAATTATTGAGAGTTTGGAACAGATCAATTATTTATCAATTTCTAGTTTGAAGTCAATTGCATTTTGAAATCTAACTCTGGTGACCTTAAATCATCATGTGAAATCAATTTCGAGTTTGGAGGAAATCAATTTTTGATTTCTTAAATCGATAGTTTGGAATACATCGATTTCAAGAGTTTGGAATGGTCAATTTCGATTTCTAAAGTCGTCTACAAAAGTCAGCAGTTTGGTGTATATCTGTTTCAAGAGTTCGGAGCAGTTCCATAGTTGAACCAAAACCAATACACCGTCACAAAACATGATATACGAGGTTTGGTTTTAGATGATAACTCAATTGATCAAGATAGAAATTATGAATTCATTAAATCCCACCACAACTTTGATGTTACCGGTTTGAATTGGTAATATGGAACCAAAACTGATATTTCGAGATATTTTATATTTAATGCAACATGATAAAAGGACTATACATGAGGTTATTATAGAAATACCGTCTTACAATTTGCTAAATTTGTTGTCCGTATAAGATACAAATGCCAATATGAAGCCTCTAAACTTGTTGGTCATAGATAAAACTGTCTAGTTGAAAGAAGCCAAGTCCAACACTGTGCTTTGATATTTTAGACAGAAAAACGTTATTATCATAAGATTAGTGACAATTACTTGCAATGGTCGACAACACTATTCAAAATCCTGAAATTGTAAAGGCTAAATATATTTTAGGATGAAAAGAATTAAGTCCTACAAATAACAAATCATTTCAAATTAGTGAAAAGATTATGGGTTACCTTTCACAATCTCTAATGATATCAGCCCAACATGTATTTCTAGCACGAAAGATGTATTAAACCTCATTCATTCAACTATGTGAGACAATAAACGCATCAGAATAATCATCAAGAAAATAATAACGATAATTTTAATCATTAAAATATGACAAACAAAGAAAACATGTGAAAAATCAACTAATTAAGCTCTCATTTTACGATAACTATCTATACTATATTATAAAACATTTGAAAAAAACTTTTAAAAACCATTTTTATGCATGAAATACTGTTTATTGATGCATATTACTTAAAATTCAAGATTACAAGTAATTTTGCGTAAATACAAGTAATTAAAACTTCATTTTTAAATTCGTGTAACTAACTGCAGATAAACATAATCAAATAGAGGATAAACATCTCATTTTATATATAAAAAATCTAAAATATAATTAGTATAGTCATTGACTTCTAATAAAATGCTTAATTATTATCTTTATAAAAAATTATATTATTAAAATAAAAAAATGAATTAAAGAAATACAAAAAAAAAAAATTAAATAATTACTTAGATGCTAATACCAATATTTTTTTTCTTCAATTTTTTATGATATCTTTATATTTATATTTTATTTAAAAATAAAAACATTATCGCTTTCTCAAAACCGTACTATAACATCGACTGAGGCAAAAAAGAAATAAAATAAAACATTAATATCAAAATATATCTTGCTGCATTGTGTAAGTATTATTCTAATAGAAATAAATGAAAATGATAAGAAAAATCTCGTAACATAAAACACGTAACCCTAGTCTTGGTGTACAATTATTTTTACAACTCCACTTGAACAATGTTGTACACAATTATGAACACAAGCTATTGATCATTGTCAAATACATAAAGAACACATAAGTTATGAATCACATACACAAAGTGGCTGTGGATGGTTGCAATGACAAAGAATAAGAATGCTCAAAATTAACAGACTGTTTACTAACTGCTGACCAGAATGACTCGGTTAGCATCAACGCTTTTATCAAATCATGGATCTGACGAAAAACTGACTGAGACGCTAACTGAAATCTTACCGAGCCAACACCAAGTTGATGCTTACCCGGGTCAGTTTCTCAGTTTCCCTAGTTGCCCTTCCCTTGCGATTAGGTTTTTCATCCCAAAAACCATCGTCGCTCCTCCTCCCTCCTCCCACTAAAGACCATCGCTCCTCCCCCACATCCCTTCTGCCTCATTGCTCTCGTCCCTCTTCACGCCATTGCGTCATCCGCTTCACACAGTCACACTTGACAATGTATGATTTCAATTTTTTTTTGAAATAATCTCTGCTCCCTTCGTTATATTGAACACTGATTTTGTTTGATTAAATTATTATATCACTGATCTTGGCTTTTTTTGGTATTGCATCTAGGCTTTGTTTTTGCTACATTGCTTTTCTCTTTCTGCAGTCTGTGTTGTTTGCATTACTACTTCTCTTTTCAATTTTGTGTTCAACACCGTGGAAACAAGAAAAAGAATCATAAACCATTTGTTTTAAGATGCATAATCATCTTGTTGACAGTGCATTCATATGGATTGGTTGAATTTTGCTTCTGAGTATTGATTTTCTCATCTGTTTTACTTGCTGCACCTTTGCATTTGGGGCATTACCTTACAAAGTAAAAGCAATGGTATTGTTTTGTTCTGTTGCATTACCATTGTTGATGCATATCATTACTTGAATTGATATCCAACTATAAAGATTTATGAACATATTATATTATATAATACTACGTCCTAATGTTTATGTAGATAAGGTGTTTGATTGAGTTTATATAATCTGACTTATATATATATATATATATATATATGCATTTGGGTACTCTATTATACATATATATGGTTTCGATGAGATATGTGCATGTTAGGATTCTTTATGTAGGTAAGGCTTGTCATTTTGGGTTGTATTGATAGAAGAACAACAATGCCAAACATAATTTCAAAAACATGATTACAAATGGGGTTATAATGGTCATTTTATTGTTGGTAAGCACTCACCAAAAACATTTGGTGAACACTCTTACCTGAACAATACTTACGAGTAAACACTTATTAGAACAACACTTACCCGTTAAAAATTGGCAAAGGAACCTAAGTTTTCTGACAAAATCTAAATAGCTTGATGACAATCAAACAATTCAATAATCTACAAAATCATATAAAACAAAATAGAAAACTTGATGTGGGGTGTATACCACTGTGAGAATAAAAATTGATAATTTAAAAAGTTAAGATGGTCCACAAGCCACTAATAGGATAGGCAACAAAAAGACATTTATCATAGCTTGTATTTAGAACAGATAACTTGCAAACTGCTCCTGAACTTGGATGACATGAAATGTGTCAACCAATTGCCTCAAATATTGACAAGGTGAATTATAGAATCATTAAGGGGCCGTTTATTAAACACTTACCCGGTAAGCGCTTACCGGTGAATTTAACACTATCATTTACTTACCGGATAAGATTTTAGTCGACCAAAACGGTATCGTATGCAATAATTCACCCGGTAAGCGTTTACCGTAGTAAGAGTCTTCGCCTTCACTTACCGGGTAAGACTCTTGGTCCTTGTCTCGCTCTTGCCGGGTAAGATTCTTGATCCTTACTATATTCATCCGGTAAGATAAAATGACTTGTTGTTCACTTACCCGAGTAAGCGTTTGGTAAACGGCCCTAAGTAATCCATTTTTTATGATAGCAAAAGGTAATACATCAAGATTTGGTGTAACACCTGCTTTCCTAGTTCCCGGGAAGGTGGAAGCACAAGAATTGTTAGCAAAATTTAGAGGCCGTTTACCAAATGTTTATTTGGATAAGCGCTTACCAAGTTACATTACTTTATCAGATGAATATGGAAATGACCATGCATGAATCTTACCCGATAAGAACGAGGCAAGGACCTAAGCCTTACCCGGTAAGTGATGACAATGACTCTTACCACGGTAAGCTCTTACCGGGTAATTCGTTGCATAGAAAACCGTTTTTGTTGACTAAAATCTTACCCGGTAAGTAAATGATAGTGTTGAATTTTACCGTTAGATGTTTATCGGGTAAGTGTTTGATAAACGACCCCTTAGAGTGTTTTCATGCATCGCTGGCAAAGTTTAGCATACCTCATGCAGGTAACAAATGTGATTACATACAACTCCTATCATAAATAGAATAAAATATACCAAGCATCCACATACAAATCCATTCTTAGATCCTGAGATCAAAAGATCAAATGGAGATTTAAGTAAACTTAGTCTAACCTCCATTGAACAAACCATTAATATAGGATTTTATGGCGGATATTGAGGTATGAGACTATCCTGATTCGCGATATAAGAGAAGGAACAGGAGAGGAGGATAATCCAAGGTCACGAGAACGTGATGATGGAGAGTGAGATGAAGGAACAAATCGAATATTTTACGAAAACTAAAAGACTGGTTTAACTCGTCTCTGTTGCATTTATTAATCTGTAAGAACCATAACTTTAGTCTTAGCAATAACAAGCACAAGCAAAAAATAAGCAAAATAAACAAAAAAAAAAAAACAAAAAAAATGTGCTGCAATATCTTCATTTATCAAGAAATGATAAAAATTATGAAATGCCGAGATAAAATTTTGTTGAAATATCAAAAAGAATTATATTTTTCAGTTTTGGATTTTGGGGTGATTAAGGAATATCAAGATAAGACTTGGTTGAACTTGAAGATTTTAAAGACAGATGAGGATTATTCGATGTTAGAGAGAGAATAGATGCTTCTCCAATTTGTAAAAGCTAGCTAGACAGATATGAAAGAAAGCCTATGTCGCCCTTCTCCAGTTTGTCGTCATCGAGTCGGTCCACCAAAACCAGCAAAACCACCGCTTGCCACCAATCCTCAATTCATATTCTCCGCCACAATAACATATAAGTTATCATGCTTGCTGACTAGGCTACAGTGCACCTAGAAGTGGAAGATATTTGGAGTGGGAATCGTAGTTCCATGGGAGGATGAATCGTTGCTTTGGGAAGTGAAGGGGGGGGGGGTGTGAAGAGGAGATGCATGAGAGAAATGGGGCGGGATCAAAGTATTGGGAATATAAGTTGTTGGTCTCAACCATCAAATTTGTAAATAATATATTTAGCATCTGACAAACCACTTGGAAAACAAATTCTTTATACTTCTCTTACAACGGGTATATCAAATGAACAACACTCATCAAATATGACTCAAAGGTATTGGCATCTAAACATAGTAACTCATAAGGTTTAAGGCTTCGGATGTTGATCACTCATTGGATCCTCAACTGATATAAAATTATGAAAATCAAATCTTTGGTTTGATTATTCACCATCTAATTTAGAGAATCCAATATCATTTAAAGGTCATTCCATCTTGAGTTTCAAGAATCCACATTTTATACTAAGTTATTTTATCCGATGAATCCACTTCATAAATATTCTATAGCAGGAATCTAGTGTATAGCTTATATTTCAGAATAGAAAAGGATATGATTTTTACTTGTAAAAGTCTTTTAACTATCTGTACTGATCTAAGAACGAAAAGCCTTCAAAAAATCAAAGATTAGTTGAAGTGATGTCATGATCATCACCAAAGCGGACTGGTTTTTTATTTAGCCAAAAAGAAGATCAATATAGGATAAAGTAAAATAATAATCTGACAAATACTACTACTGGCAAGCCGGATTTTGGAGTTCAAACTTGTAAAACAAGTTTGATTTACCAACTCTTCCAATACTCATCCTGGTATGGGAACATGCTCAACATGTCAGTTAAAGTAAGTTCAAAACACTATTTTATTAGTGCCATGTTTATACTGTTCCTTCGGCATACAAAAGGATGAGATAGGATAATAAGTGTCTACATCAACTACAAAGACTAAAATGGAGAGTACACGCATGCATGGATCAACAAATTAGATGAAGACACATATTAAAATTAGATAGTAACATTTAATGCAATTAATGATGGCTATTGAAGGGCACCCTTGTCTTTCATTGCTACTCACCCGTTTTGGTAAAACTTCTATGTGATTATTTCTTAGGCAAAAGTAACGTCAATATCTAAAGAATTATCTTGCTCTTCTATATAAAAAATACCTTCTTTTCTCACTCTTTCAATGTTTGCAAATTCTTCACCGGTCAGATTGTTTAAATTATAGGTCTTACCTTCCTAGTTTTTACAAAAAACATGTAATTCTTCATTTCAATACAAAATATAGATTCACAAGTGAAAAACTGTTGTGTTTGTATTGAACCCCCCTTCTACAAACACATCTTGTGTAAGTCATTACTTTCCACGACGAGTGGTTTGATTAGTTTCAAAAACAAGATAGAAAATGAATTCCACAACTAATGACAATGGCTCTCGATTCAAACCTCTGTGTTTCCAAAAGATAAATTTTCTCTTTAGAAAAATCAGATGACATTCTTCTTTGAAGAAGTTGACAACCGAATCCTACATATTCTAAAAAAAGTCCATATGTTCTCACCACCTTTCTTTCTAATAATAGGAATAAAGATGGCAATATTATCATATATGAAAGACATATAGTGAAGATTTCCAATATATGGATAGAAGAAGACAAGGAGCATGCCGCAGTTGACACCTAAGCTAGAACTTTCATCATTATGTCTCTACCAAATGATTTCTATTATTCTATCATGAATCTTACCACTACAAGAGATATGTGGAACACTCTTATTGGTTTGCATGAAGAAACTTCTGAAGCTAAGCAATGTCAAAAGTTCAGTCTCATTAGACAGTACGAACTTTTTGCATGCAACAAAGATGAATCAATCTCTAAGATTTATAACCGGTTTAATTTCTTCTAAATGATCTTAAGATTCATGATAAGGTTTATGATAATACTGAACTATTAGGCAAATTCTTGAAATCATCAAAAGTAAAAATCCATTATTTCTATTGTCAAAAGGACCAGAATCAATGTCACTTCCTACTTATGGCACAAATTCTAAGAGATTTTTCAAAAATGATGTTATATTACTAATAAAATATTCTCTTCAGATTTCAACAACTCTTTCTTCTTGTTGAACTTTAAATCTTTCTATACCTCTAACAAAAATCAGTCTAAAAAAATTTGAAAGAAAGTTCTCCGAAAGATCTTACCATTCAAAAGAACAAAAGTGTCCTAAAAACAAATGTAACTTCTGTAAAAAGAAAGGACATCTTTCAACTGGTTGTAAAAAGAAATTTCCTTAACTTCTTTGGAACCTTTTAGTACTTTTATTGACAAAAAGTTAGTAAGCTATATTCCAAGTGGAAATCTCAAAAGGAAGAATACTAGGTATCCTCAAGGTAAAGGTAAACTAATGATGCCCAAAGGACAAAGTCAGAAACAACTTTTCAAGATTATTGGAAAAGGAACTAAAAGAAAATACATGTGTGTGACTTATTGCCTACCTCACTGAAATAAGTGGATCAAACAAGAAACACGTCAGCCGTCTCCAAATCTGTCTCTTCAAAATCTCAAGTTCAGAAAAACAAGTATGTTTTTCTTCTCTCTTAGTTGAAATAATTTATCCTAACTTATTCTTGTCATTCTATCCTTCTTAAAATCTTGATCTATTTCATTTCTTTCTTGAACGACCAGTTATTAAATAGGCATCTAGTCACTAATCACTTATCACTTGCAGGGACTAGGTCATACCTAAATATGGTACTTGGATAGTGGGTATTCAAGGCACATGACTGGTTATCTTTCTCTGCTTAGATTCTATGTGTCTGAAAAAGGACCATCAGTCACTTTTGGTGACAATTTAAAAGGATATACTTTAGGATACAGAGTGTTCACAAATTGGTCAGTAATTTTCAGTAAAGTGGCACATACAGAAGGTCTAAAACATAATCTTCTAAGCATTAGTCAACTGTGTGACAAAAGTTTCTCTGTCATATTTGTTTGAAGTAAAGTATTCTATTGTCTCCTCTGACAATCTAAAAATTCTTTTTGGATTTTGTAGAAACAATGTCTATGTGATTGATATGTCTTCAAATCGATCTTCTCTTCTTCAAAATGTTTGTTTCCTCTCAAAAACTTCATATGACCAAACTGGTTGTGGCATAAATGTCTATCTCACCTAAATTTCAAAACCATCAATAGACTGTCACAAAAAGACTTTGTTGGTCTGAGACGGATCTACAAGAGTTTATATGTAACAGTTTGTAGAAGGGGGATGAATACAAACACACAATTATCACTTTTTAAAATCCTTTATTGATATGAGAAGATCAATATAGAATTTACAAGTTTTTTGCAGAAGAAAATAAGATACATAACTTATCTAAACAATATAGAAATCACACAAGATACATAGAAGAACAAGAGAGAAAGTGCTTGCTTAAGAATGTGCTATTCTTTTCTTGAGTAAGCTTAGCTTCCATTTGAGAAGATAGTATTCTCGGCTACTTATATACATTGCATTTAATGCAAGTCAGAGGGTACCAAGCACATGGAAAACTACTAGTGGAAAGTTTGTCCTTTGTCTTTGGATATGTAAGCTTTTGGCCGTGTACGAACAGTAGTCTTTCACAAAGTAGGTAAGCATGCTTAGGGACAATAGAGTGACTCTGTATATGTGCTTTACTGTGTAAGGTATGGGGTTGTCCTTTTTGTGAAGGAGAATGAAACAAAAACTAATCTTGTAGAGCAAGATTAATTTGATCGCTGACACTGGCATAACTCTAGAGTTTCTTCAGTGTTTTGCTGAATCTTGATTAGACTTCACACTTGATGTAGATATGTTTGTTATCACTGAATCCGCTTCAGATTAGGAACTGCTTGTCTTTATATTTAGCTATATCTTTGACATTGCTGAAGGTTCCTTTTGTGTGAGTTTTGTCTTTTTGAAGAATACTTGTTCTTCAGAGAACTTTACGATACATATTCATGAACAGACTTAGTGATGATCGCTGAAACTGAATAAAAACAAAACTAAGTATTGTTCACTAAGTATAAAGAATCATCATCAAATCATTAAGAGAGTTTGGATCAACAATATCTTCCTATTTGATGATAACAAAGAAACATAAAAGAAAATTGCTTAGTTGTTCTAGTATGGAATTTTTTTTTAAGATACATGTCCCATTTACTGTTTTGGGGACCTTTTTTAGTGTTAGAGTATACTATGGAAATTCATTTATTTGTAATGAATTACAAGAGAGAGAATGAAATTACATAAAATAGATAACTCAACACTGAGAGCATATTAACTCATAAGAAATAAGTCAGGGAATGTACGAGAAATAGAACTCTAAGTACTTACCCTATTTACTCTTTTTAGTGATCTTTTTCAGTGAACTAATGAATAAATTGAAATATTATTCAAGACAAAGTATTACAAGTGATTACAATTGGTTTGGTAAGCTTAAAAAAACAAAAAAAAAAAACTATACACTGAAAGAAAAAAAATAGAGGGTTACAAGATCGAAAGGTCTTAATCGAGATCTTTGAAGGAGATGTAGTCAGGAACATCTTCTCTGTGAATCTTTCTTTTCAACATTTTTTGAATCATGCAGTCCATCATCTTTCCAAGGAGGTCTTCATTCAACCAAGTTCGAAGATACTCCAGATGATCTGTTAGGCAGAGATGGAACTCAGATACTCGCTGAAACCTATATTGACCATCGCCGAAGAGGAATTTTTACTCTTGATTAGTCAAGCTGACTTATTAGCTGAGCCATCCTCATATCTTTTTAATCCCCGAAACACATTGGGAGTCTGAAAGACTTTCTAGCGATGAGGTTGAATTCTTCATCTTTTTTGTTATCTTCTTCATCACTTGAATCAAACAAGAAGACTGAAGGGACTATAGAGGAAGAAGGTTGGGTAGAGGGGCTGAGAGAGATTATTGTAGAGAGAGATGTTGTTGGGGGTTTAAGGTAGGAGGAAGGAAGAGAAAAGATAAAGGCAAGGGGTAGAAAGGTTCAGCTTCATAGATAGAGGGAACAAAAACAATTAGGGAATTTATGACCTTTGGAAGACTGAACGCCCCTTGAAGAACGGCTAGGTTTTCTTCATTGACTCATTTTCTTTTTCCAGAGTAGGAGTGTTGGTTGTGAGAAGATCTCTCTCTGGGATGAAGGTTCCCGAAAGAAGATTCCTTTGGCGGGATTTCTAGAGATGAGTTGGATGGAAAAATCATAGTTGTCGTCATCTTCATCATCATAACTACCTCCAAGATCAGCTCATGAGTCAGAAATCTCGGGATCTTTATCATCCTCATGTTCATCAACCTATTCTTCATCACCAACATTGGCAAATGCAGAGGTGGAAGGAAGAGGGACTTCAAGGTCAGCAGCCTCGACAGTTTTCTTCTGGAGAGGGAAGTCTCTTCTGCTTCGACAACATCATCAACATTGTCCTTTTTTTATCCTTCTCCCCCTCTTTGTCATCATCAGCAGAGTTAGGGAGGTGAGTAGAGAGGTCGGTCAACTTCTGCTCAATAAAGATGAGAGCTCAACTTGCTGAATGTTAAGCTCCACAACCATATCCAGCTGATAATGATCAACATCGCTAAAAGATGGTTCAGGGATAATGCTAGTCTTTAAAGAAGTGCGAAAATTTGTTCAAGTAGCTCACCATGCCTGATATGCTGAGCCTAAACCTCCCCAACCTTTCTTGGAGAGACCAACAATGGCGTTGGAGTTGTGCTAGATTTTCGTCTACACACTTGTCAGCTCATTCTTAGCATTAAGAACCTCAGCTTTGACAAGAGAGAGGTCTTTAGCCAAGTTATCCTTCATGGGAATTTCCTGCTGGACCTCATCCATCCTATCAAGGATAATGGCCATAGTAGGGAGGAGTAGTTTGACATCCCTAGCCATATCATAGGCTTCGGTCTCAGTGACTGGGGGTTTATTCTTCTTAAGACCTGTAAAAATAAGGTTAGGAAAACTTTGAGCATTGGAAGGCTCAGGTTTAGTAATGAAGAAAGAGAAGGGAAGAAAGTGTTGTATACCTGAGGGTCCTCAATAGTATGCGAAGGATCACTACTCAGACCGAAAATCTCAAATGCGCTGTCGAGAGGATCAGCTGCATGTTGCTGAAGGGATTTTGAGAGGAGCTTCCTTAGGTCATATGGTGATGGCTTCACCAAGAGTGGAGACCACTTTTGGTTCATCAACACGTATATTAGTGACTAATAAAAGAGAGGAGGAGAGAGGGTTCAGAAGAGAAGTGAAGGATCAACAGTGGCAGTGCTAAGAATCACACTCTCAGTGATTTGGGTTACTAAGGTGGTTGGGATAGGTGCCACAGATACGACAGCCATAGAGGATATTGCTGAAGAGAAAGAGAGGGGTAAAGTAGATGCCTCAGGGATAGGGATAATTTCAATAGATGAGACATTTTGAGAGGTCTCAGCTAGCTGAGATAGTTCCCTTTGTGATGTTTTCTTATCCCTCTTTGAGGGATTAAGAGTAGCTTCAGATTGTATCATCTTTCAAGAGGATAGGAAGGTAGCAACTTGGGTAGACTTTGGAGGTTAAACCAAGGTCATTGATGTTGAAAGAGAAGAAGAAAGAAGAGAAAAAGTTTTGGTATCCTCAGGATTATGGGGAATAGACTAATGTCTGAAGGCTTGGACTTGTGATTAAGAATCCTTGATGCAAGCCTGCAGAGGGGAAAGTCACCATGAGCAGGGTATTGCTTTTTCAGAATTTTAGGAATATTTCCGCTTAGGAACCTTGTGTATGGGACGACCTTTTCCTATTGATGTTTGGTCAGCTTCAATGCTAGGTTGTCAAAGATCAGATGAGCAAAGTCAGTGTTTCTGTTCCTATTTTTCCACCCATGCACTGAATAGAGTGAGAGAAGAGGTATTACCAGACTGCAGACATCCGGTTCTTCTCAATATTGGTCAAGGACTTGTTGAGTTCTGAATCAGAGTCCTTCAACGTCCATTCATAGTGAATATCGTCAAGAAATTTGACAATATCATCATTATCAGGGCCTTGGGCAAAGGGAGGAACCTTCCACCCCTTGCCGCCACCACAACCATGCAACTACTGTAATTGTCACTCCACCAACCCTACCTCCACTACCATGCCACTACTGTTATCGTCATAGTTACCACCCATCCACCCCATCTCTCGCCACTCGAAAACTATTCCATTATTATTGCTGTCCCAACTACACCCCGCCACCCACCACCATGACACTACTGTCATCGTCATAGTTTCCACCCACCTACCTCACTCTCGCCACCCGACCACTATTCCATTATTATTTTCGTCCCAACTATACCCCGCCACCTACCCCTGTCGCCCACCACCATTCCACTACTGTTGTTGTGATACCTACCACTCCCACTCCCTGCTCACTATCCCACCCATAACCAAAATATTGTCTTTGTTACATCTACCCCTTGACTCCCTGCCACAGCTCACCCACCCTACCACCACTCCCCTACATAGAGACTAGGGGACATGATGGGATTGGAGGGTAGGAGAGGGCTCACCTCCATGCTAATAATGTTCTTGTCACAACTACCACCCTACCCTTGTTACCGACCCACCTTCCCTTGTGGCCGATGGCAGAAGGACTAGAGGCTGGGGTAGGGATGTGGTGTGGCTAAGTAGGGATTGGTGGAGGGGGGGGGGGTCTTCCCCAATCAGGGGCGGAGTTAGGATTCTATTTTTTTGGGGGGGGGGAGTATAATATGTCAAGCGAAATGAACTTAACGTATCGATTTAAGATATTTAAACAAAATGTTAAGGTGACATATGCGATCAATGTTGGTTGTTGTAAGTCTCGTAAGACTTTGAGAAGAAATTTGAGATGTGATGAGTGTGTAGATAAAAAAAACAAAATGACTATAAATATTGTGGCTTTTGTGTGTGAAATGTTAGAATAGATAAATGTTTTTATATTATAAACTTTATTGAAACTTGAAATATATTTTTATCATCAAATTAATCATTAATTTCACTAATTTACGTAAAATATATATATATATATATATATATATTGTATATACATGAGAAAAAAATAGATTGTATAACTCTGACGAAAAATGACATCATGAAAATCTATCAACCAAAAAATGATTGTATAAAGACCTTAATTTATATTTTTTGGACTTTGTATAGTGATATTAATATTGAATTAGTTTATTTTGATTTAGTGTAATAACATTTTTTTTCTTTGGAAAGGTAAATAAAATAAAAATACGTTAATAATAATAATGATAATAATAATAATAATAACATAAATATCATGACATTCAAATAAAAAAAATTGTATGCACAGATTCAAACGTAGATTCTAAACCCACTCAAAGGGTACTATCCAACCAGGCAAGCTAACACATTTTTTTTAATCTCTACTATAATTTGATAAAGGAATAGTGGGCGGGTTGTTCAACACCACCCAATCACCCAATTAGCTCCCGCCACTGACCCCATCCAACTACCCCCACTCCCAATCCTTCCCACCCCCATGCCATTATTGTCTTCATCAAGGCTTCCCTTAATCCCGGTCACCCATTGGTGGGTGCCGGGGCAGGGGTGGGTGGGCGAGAACAACATGTGGCAGAGGGGGCCGAGGGTGAGATGGGTGGGGGAAGGGGTGGATGGGGTGACGAGGGGTATGCCAAAACTATTATTGTCGTCATCACAACTATCACCTCTACCCATCCCACCTACCCCCACCTGTAATCATTAATATCACCATGCTACTAATGTCGTCATCACAACTAACCCATCCTCCTAGAACAAAGATGGGGATTGCAATATTTTTAAGATCCTTTCCAGTTCCTATCAGCCAAACATGTGGTTAAATTTCATCAAATTCTATTCTAATTTCTTCAAGGTCAAATTTCTTTGATGGATTCCAATTCCACTAAATTCGATTTTGCAAGCCAAACGGCCCCTTAGATTTGCATGTGTTGTCTTTTTGACATGCTTCTATAGGTAGATAATTTGGAGATATACAATATGTAAAAAATGTTGTTCTCGTATTATGTTTATGGGTCCTACCAGTTAAACCATTTCAATTAGATCACAATACATCCTTTGATATTGGCTCTTTCAAACTCAATGTGGACGGTTCCGCTATAAATGGATTCATAACAGGGGGTGGTGTTATCAGGAATTACCAAGGTCAGGCTATTTTTTTTCAGGTAAGAACATGCAAGCAAAAGCTCGGGCGTTAATAACTGGCTTGTATGACACAATCAATGTTGATTTTAAAGTTTATTCTAATCCAAAACCTCAAAAGTTAGGGGTCGTTTGGTTTGGGGAATTTGAAGGAATTTGATGGAATTGGAATGATAAATTCTTTTGACAAAATTCCAATTCCTTTGTTTGGTTCATTTCTTGAAATAGATGGAATTCTTCAAATTCCATTGAATTCCACAAATTAATGATTTCATCATTCCTTGGTGTAATGGAAGGAACTGAATTTCATCACCGTTGACCATGACCATGTTGCTATTGTTCGTCATGCCCCACCCCTAAATCCCCACCACCACCACACCACTACTGTTGCTGCCACCCACCCCCACTCATTCCACCCCACCTTACCCCAACCCACCACTAACCACCATACCACTACTGTCGCTGTCATACCTACCCACTCCCAACCACCCGACCACCATCCCACCAATGTTGCCATCATAGTTACCACCCTGCCACCCATCCCCACCGTCGCGCCCACCCCACCCTGCCCCTAACCTAACCCCCTGACCCTATACCACTATTGTCACCTTCACAACCGCCACTCACCCACACCCCACCCCACCCTATCCCAACCCACCACTAAACACCATGCCACTATTGTTGTCGTCATACCCATCCACTCCCAGCCCCCAGCCGCCCGACCACTTTTCCACCACTATCATCGTCACAACTATCACCCTGCCACATAACGCTACCCACCCCACTATCACGCCCTACCCCCATATTACCCTAATCCAACCCACCACTAACCACAATCCTACCACTGTAGTTGTCACAGCTCCACCCTATCACACACTGCCCCACTCTATCCCCATCCCCACCGCCTCGCCCCACCCTGACTGCTCCCCAACAACCACCACATATGAGCAGGGGTGGGTATGAATGGCGGGGGAGGGGTTAGGGTGGTGGGCCAGGGTCTGGGTAGGGGTGGGGTTGGGTGATAATTGTGATGACGACAGTGGTACCATAATGGTTGGTAGGATGTGGGCGGGGCGATGGGTGCGGTAGTCCAAACAAAGACGATTATTCCAATTTTTTTTGAGAGATTTCATTCCAATTCCTATCAATAAAATGCATGGTCAAACTCCATCAAATTCCATTCCAATTCCATTCTAATTCCTTCAAAGTCAAATTCCTTTGACGGATTCCAATTCCATCAAATTCCATGCTGTGAACCAAACACCCTCTAAATAGTCATAGTAAATGAAAATGTAGGGTGGCACAAAAGGATATGTAAACATGTTTCTAAAGAGGGTTGATGAAAAAAAAACGACAGTTAGATTTTTGGTTTTTGTTTTCCTCGAACTGAGGTAGTAACTAACACTACTAATAATAGACGTTCATCGACGAAATTTTTTGCAGCTGATCACCGACAAATCATTGGCGGACCGGTTAATATTAACATTTGACCCATACCTGTTGTTTTCCATTGGTAAATTCAAAATAAATTAACGTTTTGATCCGATTGCATAATCGATGGAATATAAATAAATAAATTTCCTCGATGATCCATTGGTAGATATATTCAAATCTAAAAGAAAACTAAAATATATTGAATAAAATTATCCACGGATTCAATACTGACTTTGTTTTATTAAAATTTAAATTAAACACGGTTGGTAATTTTATTAAGTTTAAAAACAATTTTTTAAATATTTATGGACGGGTTAGCGACAATTTATAAAATAGTAGTTTGGTTTAATTTTTAATTTTTTTAATAATTTACTTAGATTTCATCAATTAAATTTCTATTTGAATATAATTAACTAAATTAAATTATTTAGTTTTTGCTTAAATTTAATAAAAATTACATATATGTAGGTAGCCATTCATATTTATCGATTCACATGTATCAGTTCACTAAATAATACACATAGATACATATATGTATCAGTTTACATACATACATATTTGTATTTATTCATACATATACGTATCTAGTCATATATGTAGCGATTCACATATACTACAAATACATTCGATTCACCATGTAGAGATTCACAAATATACATGTACGTATATGTTCATATGAAGGTGGTTCACATATATACATATATGTATATGTTCCTATGTAGCAGTTCATATACATACATATATGTATATGTTTATATGTAGCGGTCTACATATATACATATATATATATATATTTAACTTTAATCGGCTATAGTAGGTCTTAGTGGTCTTATCGAACCCCAAATACACACAACAAATACATATCGAGTAAATATGTGCATACAGACATGTAATAAGTCATAATTGGTGTTAGTGGACTTTAATGGTCTTAGTCGATTGTACTGGGTCTCAGTAGGTTAACTTCATCATATAGACTGTGAATTAACTTCCAACTTCTAAGCAAGGAGGATGATAATGGGCAAGTTTAAGATCAAAAGTTTATATTTGGAGGCACACCAATATAACTGTTATGCCAGTACATATGGAAACAATATTACAAGGCAAAAGAGAAGTTCTCAGGGTTGACTTTGAAAATATTTTAGCAATGCCCTATCAAACATGGTTTCTTAGGAGACCCCTAGAATACAAGACCAACAATAGAATGTTATTGTCAAATCCCAGTAAAAAGGTGAAAACTTACAGGACCACCAATCCCAGTAAAACTAGTAAGTTTCAACTCTTTTAATATGCCTTCTCCACCTATAACATACACCTGCACCAACATAGGGTAATTGGAATCCGTGTACCAAAAGACAGATATCAACAGGAAGAAGAAACACAAAACCACAAAAGTTTATCACTTAGACTGTTTCTCATTGGGAACTTATATCAAACCTTTGTGGTCATAAAACAAGAAAAGGAATTAACACAAAAGTAAAAGAATGAAGCATGCAATAAACATGTTGCCAATCCAGTTGTAGAGAATATCTTCCCGTTGATATATCCTTGAAACTAACCAGAATATTACCCCAACCAATTACCAACTCCAAAATAATAACTTCCATATCAAAAAAGAAACAACCTACAGAAAAACATAAGTATTAAATATTTTTGCCACTTAAATGCACTTATCCGACATATCCAGACCTGTATATACATGTCTCAAGTGACCTGCAATAGTATTAAATGCACATACATAGGAGAGATCTAGACATAACATTCTATCAAAACTAAAAGCATCTTAAATAACTCCTTAATATGAAGGATTTTTGTGTGGAGACCAATGTAACAACAACAACAACACAAGAACCTAAAACACAATCACTGAACATAACATATGATGACATGACCGTAAAACAAAGTTATTAACAAGTACTTATGCAAAAAAATATTGAATCGACAACAAATTTTTGAACACATGATCTTTATTTGCCGAAAGAACATATTTTGAGTATGCACTCCAAATAAAATACATAACTGCAATACATAGATACATAGATTCAGGATATCTATAATCAATTATAGGTCAAGCCAACTTGAAGAGATGAAGAGTGTTAGGATAGATAATATTATTGGTATGAACCATATCCAACAATGTAACACAAACCTTGCCAAATACATTATACGAATTCATTTCTAGCATCCAAGTCCGCTACCTATAATATACATTTTACAATTTTCGTTGAAGTTCCAGAATTAGATAATCAATTTAGAAGACAAATTTCAAGCAATAACCACAAAATTTTAAAGAAATATTCTTTCTTTGTAATTTCCAATATACGAAATACAACATGAAGTCAAAATATATAGAAGATACAATCCTAAACTAATAATGGAAAGCTATAAATCAGAAGCTAAATAAGGTACAATTACAACAAAATAGTAGGAGAGAAATATGGAGAAAATCATGGAATTTTATACTCCCCCTCAAGGTGGAGCATGTAAATTTTGCATGCCCAACTTGCTGAGTGATAACTCAAGTTTTTGAGTTCCCAATGCTACGGTAAAGAGATCTGCTATTTGCATCTTCATGTCAATGTGAAGCGGTTCTATCTCTTGAGTTTTGACTCGTTCTCTAACGAGGTAACATTCCATCCCGACATGTTTGGTACATTCATGGAAGACTGGATTGTTTGTGATATGTCGAGCTACTGGATTGTCATAAAAGGAGGAGTGTAGGTCCGTTTTGCTTAGCTTCAAGGTTCTTTAGGAGCTAACACATCCATATGATTTTACTAACGGTGGTGGCCATGATAAGGTACTCAACTTCAACCAAGGAACAAGAGACAACTAACTATTTCTTTCACTTCCATGAGACCAGGGATCCTCCTAAGAGTAAGACGTATCCCATTCATGACCTTCTCATGAAAGGACATCCAAGCCAATCGGCATCACAATATGTAACTCAATTGGTTCTCTTTGCTATGGAAAGAAACACCTTGTCCTAGTGTTTCCTTTAGATATCTTAGAACCCTTGTAGCCACATCCATGTGCTTTTGTTGAGAATCATAGATTAATTGGCTTTGAAAATTTACAAAGTACGTGAGGTCAGGTCTTATAGCTTGAAGATATAGAAACCTCCCTACAAGTCTTCAGTACTTGTTGGCATCTATACGAACCTCTCCATCGTCCTTTTCAAGTTTCAAGTTTTCTCCATTGGAAAAGAGCATGGCCGACACCCCAGCATCCCACTGTCTTCTAAAATGTCTAGGGTGTATTTTATTTGGCTTAGTACTAGACCATCCATCGTTCAAGCTAATTCTATTCCAAGGAAGTACTTCAAAGGGCCAAGGTCTTTGATGTTAAACCTCTTGTCAAGATAGGTCTTCGTTCCTTGGATTTTGTCTTGATCATTTCTGCAATAATTACATCATATATAAAAGTATCAACAAATACTTATTTTTCCTTATATATGAAGAGGGAGCGCTCTTCATGATAATTTTGAATCCGAGTTCGAGGAGAGCTGATGTGAGTTTTTGGTACCAGTTCCTCGAGGCTTGCTTCAAACCATATAAGGCTTTCCTTAACCTGCAGAATTTGGTTCCTCCCCCTTTGTCGTAATCTTACGGGATTTTCATGTGGACTTATTCAACTAAGTCCCCATGTAGGAATGCATTGTTCACATCCAATTGGTGAATGATCTAGTTTCTTTTAACGACAATTGCAAGGAGACTTCTAACGATGAACAACTTTGCCACCAGAGCAAACGTGGCATGGTAATCGACTCCCTTCATATGATAAACCCTTTGCAATGAGTCTCGACTTGTACCTCTCTATTTTGCCATTTGGTTTGTACTTTATGTTAGCTCTCATATTTCATTTAATGTAAAAGTATGAAAAAGTACTACTGCAAGTGTTGACAGAAGAGGTCTACCATAGAAGACCACAGAGGACCAACAACAGAAGATGTTCAATCGTACAAGTCAAAAGTGACAGAACCTTTGTTGTCTATCATAGAGGTTCTGGAAACTAGTCCTCTGTGAACAAAAGCGTACAAGTCAAGAATGACAGAACCTCTGTTGTCTCTCACAGAGGTTTTGGAAACCGATCCTCTAGCATCAAGAGCTTACAAGTCACATCCAGCAGAGCCTCTGGGATGGCTCACAGAGGATCTGCAGTATTATCTTCTGTGAAGAACCTCTTCTCACCGCTTTACTTATGTTTGTTAGCTGCACGTGCTTATCACGTGACTATGTTTGTAATCTGCTTTATTTGAACGGCTTAGATCATTTCACTTGTCTAGGTCATGTCAGAAAAGCCGTTAGGAACTAGTATATATAGCAGCTTAGGCCTTTGTAATTTAGGGTGCTTCCCGTATTGTAATTGTCAATATTTTCAATAGAATTGAAAATCATTTTGAAGCTATTCTCTCGTGTTCTTCATCTTCATTCTACTGTGTGTTCTTAATCCATTACTCTGTTTTGTTCATATAATTGTTTTCGCTGCACTGTAATCGTTCTAAGAGTTCATCCAGAGTAAGTGATTAAATACCAAGCTAAATCTAAAGGTCCTAACACTTTATCTTATAGACCCATTTTGAGTTTATAGATATCTTTGCACTCGGTAAGTCTTGAATGGTCCAAGTTTCATTTTCTTCGAGTGCCTGTATCTTCTTCTTCATGGCATTTCCCCAATTTTGGTCCTGCATAGCTTGACTAAAGTGTTTCGGCTCATCATTGGAACTGATGACCGCTAAGATAGCTTTGTCTGAGTCCGAGAACTTATCATAAGAGAGAAAATTTTCAAAAGGACATATCGTTGAGGATTGTTGATTGGAGACGGGATGTGCATGGTCTATGGATGAAAGAAGCTTCATTGTGTAGTCTTCCAAGTGTTTAGGTCTTGACCTGCTTCTTTTCTCTAACCTGTTTAATATTGGTGCTTTCAAATTCAATAGTTCCATTTTGATGGGTTTCATGGTCATCAGTTTCAAATTAAATTATTGTGTTGACTTCTCCCATGGAATGTGAGTCCTCTCGGTCGGTGGGGATATTCATGGGCTGTCCAAGTTCAAGGCCTCTACTTCGGTTGGTCCTTCATCAGTCTCACTTGGTTCATTATGCACGTTTTCTCGGTTGATTACATGCTCTTGTTCTATGGTGTAAGGGACCTTAAATATGTCTTCTTTTTCACGTCCATCCTGCTTGGCGTCGGTGGCAAAGGAAATTACATTTTCAGCAAATTTCACGTCCCTTGATAAGATGATCTTATTATGACTCGGGTCATAAGTTTTGTAGCCTTTCATGGCCTATGGATAACCCATGAAAACCCCTGTCTCCCCCTTATTTCAAACGTGTCACCTTTATGTGCTTCGATTATAAACCAAACACACAAATATTCTCATACGATCATAATTGGGCTTTCGACCATACAACTACTCATATGGGCTTTTGCCTTCAATAACCTTGGACGACAATCTGTTAATGATGTATGTCGCCGTCAAGATACATTCACCCCAAAACCTTACAGGAAGACTTGCTTAAATTTTTAACGCTCGAGCCATCTCGAGCAAGTGTCTATGTTTTCGCTCCATGACTCCATTCTGTTGTGGCGTATATGGATAAGTCATTTCCAATATCATTCCTTGCTCGGCATAAAAGTTCATCATTCGGTTTGAAGTGAATTCCCAACCATTATCGCATCTAATTTTCTTGATGTTCTTTTCAAATTGCGTTTTAACCATCTTGTGAAAATCTATTAAGCATAAACTTGTTTCACGCTTGTGTTTAAGAAGGAAAACCTAAACAACCCTACTATAATCATCAATGATAGTTAAGAAATAGTTTGCTATTTAAAATGAGGATGTTCGATATTCCGCCATGTGTCACAATGCAACAAGTCAAAACAAGCATCTGTCTTAGTGATACTAGTTGGAAAGGGTTGCCTTGTCAGTTTGGACTTTGCACAAGAATCACAAATATGGTCTTTATTTTAAAAAGGAACACTTCTAAGAAAATTTATTTGAGACAATTTCTCGTCATTCGCATGCCCTAACCTTTTGTGCCACATATCCACTGTTGTCATCATCGCCTTCCTTTTTCTCCCACACATCTCCATTTGGTATAGACCACTATTGCACCTACCCGCTCCAACCAATCTCTTCGAACGCAATCCTGCATGACAAAAAATTCAGGGAAAAAGGTTACGATGAACTGTAAATCCTTTGAAAGCTTTCTAATAGACAAAAGATTGCAATTAAACTTTGAAACGTGCAAAACTCCTTGCACTTTTATTCCATTTGGCAAAGTGTGGTTGCTTCTTCCCTCTACAGGCACGACTTCTCCATTAGGAATGGTAACAGACGCTTTATTGATTGAAACAACCTTATCTTCAAGGAATTCGACTCTATGGGTCATGTGCTTGGTGGCGCTTAAGTCGACAATCCATTTATCATTATGATTGAGCTTACCTGCCATGTCTGGTGGTGTATCGTCCTTGGTTTCAACCTCAGCATATTGAAGAGCAAAATGTTTCAGAAATTGTTGGTATTGTTCTTTTGTCAAACCTGTGATCGAACTTGATTCAACCTCAGCACAAGCTGCCCTAGGTTTCGCCTTCTCTCATTTGTTCTTCTCCTGCCATAACCCCGGGTAACCAATCCGTTTGAAACATCCATAACAGGTTTGACCGTCTTTATCACAAAAACTGCAGTGTTCCATTTTCTTCCCATATTTTTTTTATAGATTTGTTGGTTTGTTGGCTTGAACCCATATCACTCTTCACGAAGGCTTGGAACACCGCTGCTTCTGTGATGGGTCTCTTGGCATTGGTTGTGGATCTTTGTTGTTCATCCTCTGCAACTAGATGGTAGGCGTTTCCTAAAGATGATATGGGCTTCATGGCAAATATTTGTGTCCTCACAACTGAGAATTCATTGTCTAGTCCCATGAGAAATTCATAGAGTCTTTTCTTTTCCTTGGGTTCATTGAGAGATCTTCCAAGGCCACAAGAGCATCCATTACAAGACCATTGAGGGGCAGGGAGAACGGGTTGTATTTTGTTTCATAACCCTAGCAGTTTCTGTAACACCCCACATCTCATATTGCTTATAGCACATAATTCATTCAAACAAATACATGTTTTACACCACATAGGTCCATAGTACAAGAAACTTAAGATACAAAATACACAACTCAAAAATCCCAAAATACAAGTTCTTGTACTACATAATATTCAACTTCAAAACACATCCATAGGCTGATGTTCAAATAGTTATGCACATAGGAAAACAAATTATATTTTCTCTTTTCCTTTACTATCATGGTATTCAGCTGTTCCTACAATACATATTTGAAAGACAAAATGAGGGTCAGACCTAAAGGTCTACTAAGATCCCTTTTTCCATGTAGTTGCAGAGTGAAGATCACCAAAACATTATTTACAATCAACTTTTCATATAATAAGAACATAATTCCATAAATCATAAAGACCAGCATTCCTCTGGTTGTAAAAACTGGATAGAAAGAATTTTCATCAAATACCAGGACCAGAGCCCCTCTGGTTCCATTGACCAGAGCTTATGGTTATACCAACCAGAACTCCTTTCAAGCTTAACATACATTTATAAAGTCATAAACGTATAAGGAATGCAATTATTTTCCATGTATATAAAGAGTATAAATTAGAATCCTTCACGTGTCCAGAGCCTCTGGTTCTACCAACTAAAGCCTCTGGTTCATCTACAAAAGCCAACTAGAGCTCCTCTGGTTAAGTTGTAAAGAGCAACCAGAGCCCCTCTGGTTCTACTTTATTTGCCAAAGTTATTTTGTATAAGAAATTTACTAAGTTAAAATAAGAGCAAGAAATCTTATAAATACTTTTGAAATACAAACTTTGACACAGAGACTCTATGCATTATATACAGAGCCGCTGGTCTTGGTAAAAGTTTTGTAAAAGACTTGTATCGTAGTCACATATTATCTATAGCCCCTTCGGTTCTACTATTAAGAATGACTAGAGCCCCTCTGGTTCCTTTCAAGGAACAACCAGAGCTTCTCTGGTTCCTCATAAATCATACATTTTGTCAAAAACATGTTTATCCAAAACCTCTGGCCATAAGCCAAGTTTTCCTCTTCTCAATAACACTATTACTATCATTTCTAATAAGAGCAACATTCCTGAGTCCTCAAATCACAAAGAAGTAAGAACTCAAAACCATTGCAATCTTAAGAGACATAATAGTAAGAGCTATAATAACAATCACGCACATAAATTCCACCCTTATATCCAAAGGTACACCTCTTCTTGATATGCCACCTTTATTTCCGAAGGTACATCTCTCCTTGATATGTCACCTTACTTCATGGAACACATCTCCTTGATATGCCACCCTTATTTCCTCATCAAAATCTATAGATTGTTTCCAAACAAGACAGACCGAAGTTACAACCGTCTTGAATGAACATCTTCTATAGTTTTTAACCAATAACAATTTCAAAACAGATTTATTTCAAAACTTTGAAACTCAAGAACCAACAGTTCTTTAATATCTTTTTTCCGAACTCAAAACCCCCTTTTATCCTTAAAAATAGGATATCGTCCTCAACTGTTTTAAAGAAGCAGAATCTTCTTTATTTCTCAAGAACAGTTCCAAAACCCAGATTTTATAAAGCTCAAATCAACTGTTGAAGCAATTACCTTTCTTCATCAAAATCAACTATCAAAAATCATATATTTCAAATAACATCATATAAGAATTTTTAATAATAAAAACTCACCTTAATATGCACAGATTTAATGATTAATCACACAACAACTTCTTCAAGTAAACACATAATCTTCAAATCACTTTTATGCAAGTTTTTCTTTCAAGAACACACCTTCACCGCCACACACACACACTTTTCTTCTTCACAAAGATCTTCCCAAAAAGGTAAGATAAGATTAATCTTATATATATATATATATATATATATATATCTTAACAAAGTCGGTGTAAAGTTTTAGTATTATAAATCTCATAAAGCGGTGTGGTTTAATATTATAATACCCTCTTCCTCTTATTCCCTAACCAAGAATATGCATATATATATATATATAATAATTCTCATATATGCATCTTAACATACGTGCATACTCATATATTTAACGATTCTCACGTATGCATAGTAACACATTCATATATATATGATCCATGCATTTACATAAATAACATGCATATTATCACATATTCGCATAATAATCACATAAAGATTACCTCAACCATTCCTGCTTTAAATCCCGGTTATCACAGTTTTGTATAGTAGGTCGAAACTGTCATGCCATCTTGTCTAGTCTTAGAGATCCACTGCTTCAATTCATATGCATGAGGTGCACTTTCCTTACCAAACTCTTCATGAAGATCTGACTATATATATCTCTCCAGCGGTGTTGGCGTATTTCACACTACTCCAAATATCCTTCTCCATGGCCGTAGTAAGCCATCCTTTAATCATTGCATCACATCGCATCCAAGCCATGTGATCGGCAATGGTCTTTTCTGGTTTCTTGATCGTCCCATTGATGAAGCCAATCTTGTTTTTAGCAAACACAAAATTCTCCATTTCTTGAGCCCAATCAATATAGTTGTTGTCTGCCAAGGCATCATCCGGTAGGTGAATGTAGTAAGAAGAATTTACATCAGGGACACCTCATTCATTCTTGTTTTCATCGGTTTTGTCGCTGCCATGGTGGCAATGGAGTTTTAGGTTGGGTTGTTTCATTAAGCGGTGTTAAACCCGCTCTGGTACCATAAAGAAATTTTCTATCTTTGTAATTTTCAATATATGAAATACAATAGGAAGTCAAAATATATAGAAGATACAATCCTAAACTAAAAATGGAAAGCTATAAATCAGGAGGTAAGTAAGAAACGATTACAACAAAATAGTAGGAGAGAAATATGGAGAAGATCATGGAATTTTATATATTTCACACCGGACAGTTCAAAAACTCCTTATTAGATACCTGCATGCACTGCATTGCCATTCTCTTTAAAGTTCTAGTACTCCTTCCTCTTCAGKTACGTGTCAACGTGGTTGCATAGTGTAAACATATACCACGTACCATCCAATGTATCAACAATGAGTCAACGGCTAGAATTACAAACAAAAAATTGAGTACTTTGTTTGTGGACTTTAACAAACACATAATAAGCAATCAAGTAATAAAATAATAAACTTCAAAACCTAGAACTTCATAAGGGGATTGAAATCCCAACTTCATCACATGTTAAAGAAACCTAAATTGCTTCTCTATAAATAAAAAATATATTTATAAAAAAAATTATGATGAATACACAACGTTGAAAAAAAACTATGATAGGGGAGAATGGTTAACCAGTTGGAGCTCTGTATCTATAATTCCATATAGATCCTTGTCCATATGAATGGTTCCGTTTTGAAGCCTTATATTTGTATCCTTAGTTATGGATAAAGGCTAAAGAAAGCCGGTTAAGTAAACACTTAATCTAAAAATGAAGAAGAATTAGCAGGAATCGTAGCCTTGGGAGAGAAACGGAGCATAATTGGCATCTTGGGAAATGAAAGAGCTAATGGCCTCCTACTTGTTGGGTCTGAATTTTAGTGTTAAATTGTATTCGTCTTGAAAGTTAATATTTGTCTATAATAGTATAGATATCCTGTTTGACGTTGTAAGTAAGTTTGACTTTGACTAGAAGGGTTAGTTGTTTGACCCTATATAAGCTTTTGTCTTTAGTGTTTATAGAAAAGAGAGCTTTCATTGTAATTCATACGTACATAATAGAGCATTGGCTATTTGCAAATCCTCTGAAGTCTCCTCTTACGTGTTCTTGAAGATTATCTTAATCTGCCATTGATTTCATGAAGATATATGAAGATTGATCATTTCGTGGACTCACATTTGGTATCAGAGCAGGTTATGGAAGAAATCACGAGAAGAAATCAACTTATTTGAAGAGTTTTTTTGAAGAAATTTTATGGATTTTATCATGTTCATCTCATGTTCTTCATTCTTTTAAGAGTTTGATCCGCAATCTTTCTAAAATTTTGAGTTTTTGTGTTAAAATCGGGATCAAAGTGTGCGTAATAGATTCGTGAATCTTAGTTATTCACAAAGTTTCGTGATTTGATCATCCGATTTCGAGATCTTATTAGATTTGCGATTTTTTGAAAAAGTTTGGTGTTCTTAAAAAATCAAATTTTGATCCGAATTTTTGTAAAAAGTTGAAGTTTTTGTGTTTTTGGTGATTGTTGATTGGATTTTCTATGTAAATCGTACAATTGTTAGTACGTTTTGAAGAAAATCGTTCATGGTTTTAATCGGATTCCATACTTGGTAAAAATTTTGGTCCGAGAATCACCTAGCTTCTTAGCCTGTCTTGGTTGTAATTTGTCATTAGGTTTAGCCGGATTCATTCTCCATCTCAGATCACATAGCTAGATTCTAAGTCTGTCTTTTTCCTTGATAAACATCGCTCATGGCTTGACCGATTTAGCTTACATCGCTCAGCCCTTTGGCCGTATTCCTGTTAAATCGCTCAAAGGTTTTTGCTAAATCGCTCAGCTTGTCATCCAAATTTGAAGGTTATCTGTCAACTTGGCATCCGATTTGAAAGTCCTCGGTAATCCTTGCATCCGGACTCAAGAACCTCTTACATAAGTCTGTCCGAATTAGGTAGTACCTCGCACAAGGCTTCTCCGGACTTGGCATTTATCGCACAACTTATGTCCGGATTAGATTCCTTCGGACTTAGTCTAAGTCGTGCAAGTGTTGTGTTCATCTAAATCGCTCCCTTGCCTGTCCGAGTCTAAGACTTGATCGCGTCATCCTTGCATCCTTTCTCGGACAAACCCGCACGCTGCATCATTCGGATTTGATCTCCTCGGCTGACTCCGTGTACGATTTAGCCCATTCTCGGCCAAAGCTTAGTCGCGATTCACTCATTACTCGCATCCATATCCGGACATTACTGTGTCCGGATTTGAGCTTCATCGACCAGCTACTTGTCTTTCCCGTGTCCAGATTGCTTGATTTCTCGGCCAAAGACTTATACGGTTTAGTGTTCCTCGTCCAAGCGATTCATTTTTCTCGGCCATCGATCACCCCAATATTTTTGACCGATTTAGCCTTGATCATTTTGACTATTTTTTTTTTCAAAACCAAATTTTATTCAGATCATTTTTTTCCTCAATCTTTTATCTGATTTTTGATCTGAATTTCTCGTTTTATCTGTTTTTCAACAACTTACTAATTTTTGAGGATTTTATCTGTTTTCAACTGTTTTGGACTGTTTTGAGATTTTTGAATTGATTTGTGCTGCATAAACTGTTTTTTATCAGTTTTAACCCTTTTTTTACTGTTTTTAACAGTTTTTAACAATTTTTTACTGTTTCTTCTTATTTTTAACTGTTTTTCATTGATTTTCTTATTTCTCATCAGTTTTTGAATTTTTCATAGATTTTTGAGCTTACGGATTTTATCTGAAAGATTTTATTGGTTTTTTATTTCTTTAACTGATTTCGTTAATTACATGAGATTCTTTGATCAATCGCTGATTTTTAGAAATGGCAGTTTATCTTCAGAAGGAGAATAGAGAACTAAGAGTTAAGATATCAGAGTTGGAAAAGAGCACAAAGGACTATAAAGATAAATATATAAATATGTTTGATGAAAATCATGCAGATAAAGAATTTATTAATGATCTGCAAAGAGAGAATAGAGCTTTGAGAGAAAATTCTGATGAAGGTTTATCGTATAAGATTAGTAAACTTGAAAAAGCCTTGAAAGCATTAAGAAAATAGCATGATGAAGAATTGAAAAGATGGAGTAGATCAAATATAGATCTGTTTAATAAACTCCAAGAAGTTCAAAGTGAACTAAATGCTGAGAGAAACTCTCCAGGTAGGAAACATACCTAGACTGAAGACTTCACTGATAAATTTCATAAGACTGAGAGTGATTTGATTGAGTTAAGGAGGTTACTGGAATTAGAACTGAGAAAGGTTTTGAAAGTTGAACAGAATTTGAATGTTGAAAGAAAAGAAAGAGAAAAAGAGAAAAAAGGATAATTGAAGTGGAAAAACGGTTTGGTACTGAACGCATATCTTATGAGAATATGATCAACTCTCTAGAGTTAAACGCTAAAATGCTATTGAATTAGATCTCAGATTTTGAGCAGCTAATCATCTTGGAATGAGCCAATATTGATAAAGAGAAATAAAGAAATCAGAGAAGAATGTCTGAGCAAGAATAAGGAATTATCTAACTGCATTGCTCAAAAACAAAAGGCTTTGGACGAAGAGAAAAAGTTGTTTGTTCTTCAAAAGAGAAGTACTTCTAAGAAATATGCAACAATAGCCAAAGAGCTTGCAGAAAAAAAATGGCTCGACATTGATTCTGAGAATGAAAAGAGCAGCTCAGATGAAGAGAGAAGAGAGTTTGATAAAGAGAAGAAGATGTTTGAGAAGCTGAAGAAGGAGTTTGAAGGTAAACACCTGGATACTTCTAAGAATTTGTCTGATCTGAAAACAGAATCTGAAACTGAACTGAAAATGAGAACTGAACTCAAAGAGAAGTATGATTTAGTTGCTGATGAAAGAGACCATCTTTTAAAGAAAGTTAAAGATTTTTCTTGTGCTCAAAGCTCAACTGGTTCTCCTTCACAGTGTAAAACAAGCTTTTATGACTGTTCTAAATCTAACAGTTATTCAAGCAACCTTAAATCAACTGTTTTTAAGAACTATTCTCGTTCTTTTAATCAGTATTATCAAGGGTATGTCATCGGATCACCCAATTATTCTTCAAAAGTTAAAAGTGTTTGGATAAATAAATCTGAATCTGTTTCGTCTCGTAACTCTGTTGTTACTAACAATATTCTTCCTTGTTTTGTGAGATCTACTAATGATCTGATAAATCTTAGCAAGAGAAGGATCATGAGCTCCACATGTAAGACAACTGATCTTGTAAGCAGGAAACGGTACAACAGGTGGACTGAAGACAACAGATATTAGAAGAGCTGGAAGAGTAATAATAGGTATGATAATAATAACTGGTGTGGATCTTATTGTGTATATGATCATCCTGTTAAAAGTGCGAAAAAGAAAACATCTAACAAGAATAGATGGTTTGGAAGTTACAACATCTCACAACCTGATACTAACAAAGAAGGACCCAAGTTCGTCTGGGTACCAAAATCCGTTTGATCTGTTTTTGCAGGTGCGTTATTACAGTGCTGATCAGAATAACTTGATTATGATGCACAAATTCAGGGGGAGTTTGTAAACTGTCTAAATGAGGTTTCTGCATATATCTGTTCAGGACCTATGCTTAAATGAATTTTGGCTTCTGAACACAACAGTTCAGGACCCGTGCCAAAAATGTTTCCATTTTTTTATTATTTTTGAGTTGAACCGAAATATTACTCAAATCTATTTTCTAGGGGGAGTCTCTAGAAAATTTGAATAAATGTTTTTGGAAATGGAATTGTTTTTCTGAAACGAGTATATTCTCTAAGCAGGTATTTTCTGAGATTTTACTTTTGTAATTTATCATCGTACATAACTCCAATACTTGTTTCAGCTATTCTTCAAACTGTTATTATCACGTCTCTTAAATAATATCATTTTCGGTGATAATACACTCGTTTGTAATCAAAGTTTGTTTTTTCTGATATTTTTTTACCTTGATTGATATACATTTCATAATTCTTTGAATATCAGAATCTGTAAACTTGTTCACACAGATTTTCATTCGGTTCTCTCATTTTCTGAATAATCAGATTTTGCGTATCACTTCTTGATTGATTATGCTTCAAAGTTACATCTTGATCAATTTTATCTGATCATTGTGCTTTATAGCAATAATATTTTTGATCAATTATTTGTGATCAACTAAGCATACTGCTAAATTTTAGGAGGGACTGAGTGCTTCACAGAAATACCTCTATGGAATGTCAGAATCGATAAACCTATCCAAGAGGACAACCATATCTGAATGAGCTAAATTCAAAAAGGGTTTGTGTGCAGAGTTTAAAATGAGAAAGAGAGGGGTAGTTGTTGTGAGACAAAAGAATTGATGAGAGTTGTGTCAGGATCAAAAGAATAAACAGAATCCTGTTCCAAACTTCTAAATTCCGGGCATACCACGTAATCTATTAGTTCTCAATTCTTTGGAGACTAATATTGAAAAAGGCAAAGCCCAAGCCAATTCTTGTCACAACCCTACCAGCTACTCATTTATATCTTAACAGATAAGTGTTTCAATAACACTTGGGGAACGCAGCTCACAATCTATCAGTTTCTCATTCGGAGAAAGTTGATATTGAAATAGAAGGATATATGTCCCCCCCTTCAAGTTTTTTTGATCACTTATTGAGTCTGATAAATTTGTGTAGTCCACACGGTTTATCATTTTGAGCTTAAACAGAAGCATATGCTGCTTTATTTTCTACACTACACAGATTTTGCAAATTATATGTTATTTTCCCGTAACATTCATAGATATGCTATTATTAAGCTATCGATGATTGAATGGAAGACCTGGTGAGATGAACCTCATAAAGTCTCATATATATGAAGTACATCCGTTGTACTGAGTATATATGTTATATTCACAGGCCAATCTTTTATAAGATTGAAAACAATTTCATAAGTTGAAATTGGTTGTTATTTTCCCATCCTTTTAATCTTTAAAGATTATATAAGTGGATTTGAGAAGATTTGTTTACAATTTTATGAATTGACGGCTCTCGCTGAAGATTTCATTCATTCTGATGTATGATGCTAATGATTCTCATTTCATCATAAGAGGAAGTATGAAATAATGAATAAAATGATCAATTCTGGATGATATAAGTGGAGTATGTTATAAAAATCAAGGGGGAGTAATATCAAAGATCGGCAAATGACTCAAAGTAGTGTGACTGGAGATTATTACTTATTCTTGTGCTACAATGTATGAGAGATGTTGAATGTGAAGATCATCCTTACAGAAGTTTACTGATAGAGATTCTTCGTAGAGAATGTTTAATTTTGAAGAAGAATGTTTGTTTTTATCTGAAGAAATTCATTTTTGGGGAGAATGTTAGAATCTGTTATCTGAAGAAGATTTTTGAAGATCATATCTTGAAAATCATTTCTGAAGATCATTACTGATTTTGTTCTATATTGTCAAAAGAGAAGATCGTTGCTGTTCTACATTCGAGGGGGAGAATGTTAGAAGATTTTCTTAACAAAAGATCGTCTGAAGATTGTTTTGAAGATTTTCAAAATATCATAAAGTGCTTAAAGCGACAAAGTTCAAACGAGATTTAAAGTGCGCAAATTCTTTCAAGCTTGAATACAAAGGGGGAGAATGTTGGGTCTGAATTTTAGTGTTAAATTGTATTCGTCTTGAAAGTTAATATTTGTCTATAATTGTATAGATATCGTGTTTGACTTTGTAAGTAAGTTTGACTTTGACTAGAAGGGTTAGTTGTTTGACCCTATATAAGCTTTTGTCTTTGGTGTTTTTAGAAAGGAGAGCTTTCATTGGAATTCATACGTACATAATAGAGCATTGACTATTTGACAAATCCTCTCAAGTCTCCTCTCAAGTGTTCTTGAAGATTATCTTAATCTGCCATTGATTTCCTGAAGATATATGAATATTGATCATTTCGTGGACTCACACTACTACTTATAAAGATGCATTATATGTTGTACATCATGCATATTAATTTGCAATAAAGATAATTTAAGAGATCTTGCATTAAAAAATAGTACATTTGCTTAAAAATTGGTTTTAAGATTTTTGTACATTTGTTTTATTAGGTAGTATGCGTGTGTGTATATATTTGCCGCCTTAAGCAACTTCTTGGAAAACGTCATGCTTCATCGTAACTCGTAAGGTTTGAGGTTTAACCTTGTCACGACGTCATGTCTCACGCCATTTAAAACAGTGGCTACTAGTTAGTCATTTTAGGTCGTTGTTTTGGACTTATCTGATTCAAATGTTGTTTCATTAAAGAATATATATAGGATTTTACCGGATGTGGTCTTCATAAACAAAGTAACTTTTAATAAGCCATAGGTGACTTTGCTTATAATCTGCAGGCCTCCATAGTTTACTCATCTGGCTTCAAAAATGTTGATCATATATTTTTAATTTACATAAATAATTATCAACACATAAGAACTTAGACAGAAAAATTAAGAAAATATTACAATGCTTATAGGAACAAAAAAATTGTTATGTACTTGGAAGGTTGTTTTCTTATTATTATATATATATAGGCTGGTTAATTACTATTTATATTGGCCATTTACCAAATGATTATCCGATAAGCGCTTATCAAGTCACGTAGCTTTACCAGATAAATATGGTAAGGACCAAAAATTTGACCTTATAAGAGCGAAGACAAGAACTGAGAGTCTTACCAGTAAATGAGTGCAACAACTTTTACCACAGTTAGCAATTACCGGGTAAATTGTTGTATATGATACCGTTTTGATAGTGTTGAATTTTACCGGTAGACACTTACCCGAATAAAAGTTTGACAAATGGTAACTAATTTTATCAAAAGATTTTAAAAAGCTATATAACTCTAGACACGTCAAAAAATCACTTTTTTCGAAATGGTGTAACTTATACCAAGTTGGCCATAATAGAAGATAATGCCTCTAACTTTAAGTTTTTCATGGTTATATATATATATATATATATATATATATATTAAATAAACTTTGGTAGTCAACATGTTAGAAAAAACTTTGTTAAACCAACAACTAGGAGCGGGGAACAACATTGCATGGGCTATGTCAAAGTCGTATGTGATGATGATGAGAAGGGGTCGTTTGGGAGGGGGGAGACTATGGTTTGCAATGATGCCGATTAAATAGAGGGGGCCAACGACGAAGCATAAGGGGCACCAAGAAGGTGAAGGAGGGAGGCGATGACGGTGGGAGGGTCATGGAAGTCGAACGGATAGTGGTGGTTGTCAATGACGGATTGTGATAGAGATACTCACAATCAATCCTATAATTAATTAAATATCATCTCATTATCATTTGATTGCAAGTTACAATTTAGTTTTGTAGGTTACGATTTACTCAAGATGCATATATATATATATATATATACACATCCCTACAAGTAATAATTTCCACTCATTTACATTCTTACTTCTATATAGTATTAGAGCTTAAGATCCATTTTTTTTTGCTTTCTTACTACTATCCCAAATATGTTCCTTGCTTCTATCCCAAACTATCTTGTCCAGCCATTCAACGGTCGTTATCAATCGTGTCGCTTAACTAGACACTATCTCTTGCAATGCCCTATCTTTTGTACTCAATTCCCAAATGTAATTCCACCGTCACTCTCATCTTATCCTCCAACCTCTTCTTCTTTTCCATATGCTTACGCCGTTGCTCCCTCAAAAACTTCATCCAATAGTTGGCTTCTTGATAGTGATGCAACACACCATATCACTCATGATTTTTCCAACCCTGCACTTCACTCCCCTTACAATGGTAGGGAGGAACTTATTATTGGCGATGGTTCGGGCCTAACCATCTCAAACATTGGTTCAACATCTCTTCTTACTCTCACTTATAAACTTCATCTTAATAATATATTACATGTACCTTCCATTTCTTGTAATATTATCTCTTTCTCTAAACTTTACCAAGATAATAATGTATCAATTACACTCTCACCTACTTTTTATCTTGTGAAGGTTCTTCGCATGGGGGCACCCCTTCTCCAAGGCCCAACTAAATCGGGAATTTATGAACGGAAACACTCGTCCCACCATTAATTATGTCAAAATGGCATCCACTACCGATTGTCATCATCGATTGGGTCATCCCTCTTATTCTATTTTACGTCATATTAGAAACTCTTTCAATTTGAATATTCCTAAGTCCCTTGCTTTTCATTGCAATTCTTGTGATTGTAATAAAAGTCTTAAATTATCGTTCTCTCAAAACATCTTACAATCGAAGGGCCCTCTTGATATTCTTTACAGTGATGTTTGGACTTCCCTCACCCTATCTTACAAAAATATTACATAATATTTGTTGACCATTATTCCAAATATGTGTGGTTTTATCCACTCAACAACAAAAATGAGGTCACTGGCCATTTTTATTAAATTCAAACTCAAAGTTGAAAATTTCTTCAAATGATCCATCGTGACAATCTTTTGTGATAATGGTGGTGAATATATTAGTTTACATCCCACTCTTGAATCTCATGGCATCACTTACCTAACTTCCCGGCCTCATACGCCCGAGCATAATTGCACGATTCCATGGATAGTTTCATTCGAGATCGTGCCTAGCGCGAAAGGTTTTACTAAGTAATATAACGTTAGCGCTTGACCACTCGGAGCGATGTCATCATCACATTGTTGAAAATGGTCTTTCTCTTCTCACTCATTCTTCTTTGCCACGTAAATATTGGTCACTAGCTTTTACTACTTACTGTTACCCCGTAAATCGTATGCCAACTCCTACAATTAATATTCAATCTCCTATCATAAACTTCATGGTCACACACCCACCTATTTTAAATTGAATAGTTTTGGGTGTCTTTGCTATCCTTGGCTTCGTCCCTATATCACATATAAACTTGATCCTAGCTCCTATCCTTGTATTTTTGTTGGATATTCGGTCACTCAAAGTTATTATTATTGTCTTCATCCCACATCTAACAAGATATATGTCTCTCATCATGTTAAATTCATCGAACATGAGTTCCCCTTCTCCACCTCATCCGTTGCCGCATCTCCACTCACATCCAATGATGTGAAAGAATGGTGTGCTCCCATCTTACCCTCTATATTACCCATACAACCTCCACAAGATACATCTATTCTATTTCCCCATATAATGCCACTAATTCTCCCTCCACGATCGCTTTCTTCTACTCCCTCATCACCTCCTAATCCTCTACCTCCTCCTCGACCACGACCTCCCATCACAAGACTTCAAAATAACATTCGTAATCCTATAGATAAAATGAATCTCCGTTTCTTTTTCTAACCCACTTCCACCGAGCCTACCAGTATAACACAAACATTGAAAAATCCGGTACGACGTGAAGCTATGAAAGATGAGTACAATGCTTTACTCAAAAATCATACATGGGATCTTGTTGCATCTTCTCCATCTCAAAACCTTATTAGATGTAAATGGGTTTTTCATACCAAATATAAACCTGATGGCTCTATCGACCGTTATAAAGCTCATCTTGGTGCTAAAGGATTCCACCAAAGACCTGGTCTTGACTACACTAAAACCCTTAGCCCCATGATTAAGCCGACCATAATCTGAATGATTCTCTCTCTAGCGATCACAAGCGGTTGGTCTCTTCGTCAAGTTGACATTAATAATGCCTTCCTTTAAGGATCTCTAATGGAGGATGTCTTTATGGTTCAACCACCCGGTTTCATTAATCAAGCTCATCCTCATCATGTATTCAAACTATATCAAGCTCCCTATGGACTCAAACAAGCTCCATGGGCTTGGTACAATGAACTCAGATCCTATCTACTTGGTCGTGGTTTCAAAAATTCCATTTCTAACGCCTCACTCTTTACTTTATGCCATAAAATGATCACATCTTTTTTCTTGTTTATGTTGATGATATCATCATCATCGGATCAAGTTCTACTCTCTCCTTTATTTCTCAACTCTCCAATCGTTTCTCACTTAAAGATCTTGGTACTCTTTCTTATGTTCTTGATTTGGAAGTCTTACCTCATCCTCATGGCATTTTTCTTAGACAACATAAATACATACAAGACCTCCTCACACGTACTCACATGGCAGCCGCCAAACTTGTTCCTACTCCCAGGCTTCTCATCCTACCCTAACACTACATAATGGAACCCCCTTGGCCAACCCAACTGAATACAAGGTAATTGTGGGAAGTCCACAATACTTATCTCTAACCAGACTAGATGTTTCTTTTGCTATGGATAGGTTATCCCAATATATGCACAAGCCGACTGGAGAATATTAGGCGGCTCTCAAATGACTCTTACGCTACCTAGTGGGCACATCTATAAAAAGTCTACTACTACGTCATGATTCTCCCATTACTCTTCGTGCCTTCATAGATGCTTCCTTGACCAGTGACAAAGATGACTACATTTCAACGACCAGATACATTTTTTACTTTAGTCGAAATCATATTTCTTGGAGTTCATGTAAGCAACACAATCTTGCTCGTTCGTCGACAGAAGCCGAATACTAAACTGTTGCTGCAACTACGTCAGAGATATTATAGGTCCAAAACTACTTCATGAGCTAGGTCATTTACCTATCATAGCAATGATAATATATTGTGATAATATGGGGGCTACATATGTTGCCGCCAATGTTAAGTTTCACTAAAAAAAACACCTAACTCTTGACTATCATTTTGTTTGTGAAAATGTCCAAAGTCGAAAGCTGTGTGTTTCATATATTTCTGGCAAGGATCAACTAGCTGATGGTCTTACTAATCCACTTGCAAGAACACGATTCAACGAACTCATGTCCAATATTGTCTCACTATTCGACCGTCTATCTTGCAGGGAAATGATAGAGATACTCACAATAAATCTTACATTAATTAAATATTTTCTAATAATCACTTGATTGTAAGCTAAAATTTAGTTTTGTAGGTTACGATTTACTCAATATGTATATGTATACACACCTACAAGTAATAATATAATTACGTTTTTTCACTCAATCACATTCTTATTTCTATAGGGCTCATGGTAGTAATCAGAGGTTACCGATAGAAGGGTTGACTTGTATTATACAAGCCTTTGTTTCAGAGAGTTTTGGTTTTATGTTTTAAATTCATAAATTAAATTTTAACTAAGTGTTTATAAATTAACCACAAAGCCCTCAAATTTGTGTTACTATTAATTAGTTGGGTACCCGTGCAAGCGATGATATGTAAAATTTGGATAAATGCAAGTGAATATACCAATTCTGATTTATGAAAGATTACTAATTGCATTCAGATTTGTTTGTCCGTGAGCTTAATTTGTTGATCGTCCAAGCAAAAGCTAAGACGGATGACAAATTGTTTTCTCTTTACATTGATTTGAAATGTGTTATATTCAAACAAAAATAGATAAATTTTTACCAAAAATGTCTTCTTGACAAGCAAAGCTTGTTTCACTTCAATCAATGATCTAAATTCTAAAACAAATACTCGGTTCATTTAATGTGTATGGGTTGGTAGTAACAATGTTATAGGAGAATCTACATATAATTCCACTGTAAACTTTGTACTAAACATTAGATTCAAACTCAAAGTTCTATGACAAGTGAATGGAATGTTTATGCTTGTCATGTTGAGTTGTCGTCTTATTTTTTTTTACTCATATTATATATTAATTAGTAGTTTGTTGTGTTAGGTCAATTAATTCAAATTAATTTTTCATACAACAAGGTACCGGTTTAGACTAAATATATTGTAACTACGTGGTATAGCCAATCGCATTCGGAAAAAATGTTACATTTTACATGCGTATGTATATGAAACTGAAGAAAAGCTTTTACATTTAAATTTGAAAAAATCAACAAAATGAAAAACAATTAATAATTTGGAACTCAATAATTCTTTGTAAATAGTAAAAAATAAAGTTCCCCAAAAAGTAATGGCACGTAAATACAAATCGACATACCTATATAATCTTGGGCAATTGAATTAAACCTCTAACTGTTGCCAGACTCCCAAATATCCCTTCATTACTTTGTCAACCAGTAAATCAAGATTAAAAACGTGCAACTGGAGGCAACTAATGGAAGAATGATTGTTTCCATATATTTTTTTCTTCTTTATCGTTGACAAAATGCAATAAACCTGAAAAACCATGGCATAGAACTTACAATTATATATTGCGTATGAAAAAATAAATGAGTGAACAAAGAAACTCGAAAACCGTCAAACTGGCTGGAAGTGTAGCATGCTGCAACTGATGGTCTAAACTGGTTGATGGTTCACAATTTCATACACTCAAAATACGGGTTTGTTCTCTTGAAATCCTGAGATTGGAATGAGAATCAATTCCAAACTTTCCTTCCACCAAGCAAATGATCGAAATGGAATTCAATTCCAAATCCTATCAAATCACGTACACTAAATGGGCCTTTAAGGTTTTCATAGTTTTAGTAAAGATATAATGAAATTACTTTTGAAAGCCTACACTTAGGACGCGGTTGGTAATGTTGCTGAGTTTCGAATTGATGTCGTCAATTGTTGAACATTGAAACATGAATGTACCAAAATTTTCTTGTGCTTGTGATATTATGTAGGTCCCAGCTGGATCTTGAAGAGTTATAGGATCAGTTCGTAGAAGGGGGGGATGAATACGAACACATAAACTTTCAATTTCAAAAATTATATATTGATAAAGAAGGATCAATACAAATTTTACAGATTGTTTGCAAAAATTATAAGGTAAAGAAACCTATCTACACAATCTAAGGATACACACTATTATACTTAGTAAAGAGAAAAGATATACAGTAAGAATTAAAGACTTTGAAAAGTGTTCTTCATTTGTTCAAAGTGGTTCTTAGTGTTCTTCATTTGTTCAAAGTGGTTCTTTCTCTTTAGAGAGGGCAGTGAGAGAAGTAACTTCTCGGATAAGTTTCTTAGAGAGGAAGAGTGATAACTGAGTAGAGAGTCCTTAACTTTTTATACTCATTGCATTAAATGCAACTCAGAAGGTACACTACACCTGTCAAGCTTTTGGAAGAAAGTTTGTCATTTGCTACATTGAATAGTCCTTTTGGTTGTTCATGAGCAAACATCTTTTCATAGAGTTGGTGAGCACTATAGACTCAACTGAGTGGCTCCGTACAGTACTATACTCTGAAAAAGGTATGGGTTGTCTTTAGTGTGTAGAAGGACAAGACAAAAACAATCGTGTATGGTGAGCTTCATTTGATCGCTGAATGTTGGGATGACGCTGGAGGTCTCTTCAGTATTCCCTGAAACTTATGCAGTCTTCATCATATGTAGACGAGCTTGTAATCATCGAATGCTGCTTTAGATCACGAGCGCGCTAGTCTCTAGTCTTCAGTTTCTGTCTTCAACATTGCTGAAGGTTCTTTGGTGTGGGTTTTGTCTTCTTGAAGTATAACGGTCACTAGAGAATTACAATATATGTTCAGCGATCACTGAACAGACTTAATGATGATCGCTGAAACTGAATATATAGAAACATCATACTTCGATAGGAAAAAGGGATTATCATCAAATCAATAAGAGAGGATCAACAATCTACTCCTATTTGATGATGACAAAGCAACATAAAGAAAAATGTCGAAGTTACAATAGTAAGGAAAAGTTATAAGTAAAGTATAAGTCCCTTTTAACTATATTGGGATCTTTTTCAGTGATTAAGTTTTCTTATATAAGTTTACTTAAGTTGTAAAGGGTTACAATTTTAAGAGAAAGAAGTACAAGTTATGATAACTGAAATTGAAAGCTTATTTACTAACCGAAAATTGTCAGTGAATGTAAGAGTAAACAGGAACTCATAGATACGTGTCCCTATTACTCTTTTCAGGGATCTTTTGCAGTGATACTGGAGAAATACTCATATTATTCATTGGAAAAATACAAGTGTTACATCAGTAAGTTCTGGACCTATTACATATAATTTGTAAATTGAAAGTCGAGATAAGGAAAACAAGATTTACAAGATAGAAGGTTTTAACTAATCTAAGTCGTTGAAGTCGATGTACCCAGGTACTTGATCTCCAATCTTCTTTCGACATAGAATTCCTTTATGATCCTTCGGTCCATCGTCTCACCATTTAGGTCATTGTCCAACCAAGATATTAGAAATTCGAGGTATTCTATTGGACAGAGACGAAACTCAGATACTTTTTGAAAGTTGTACTCGCCATCATAGTTAATGAATATAAATCCATACTCAGGCTTGAAATGCATAGTGTTGGGTGTATAAGGACCCTTCACTGGCAAAGAGAGATTCTGCATAAAGATGTCTGGCTTCTTCGAGTCCTTTAGGATTTCATCTAAGTAGAGCTGAAGGAATAGCAACGTCCCTGGACATCTTGTTGATAAGATTGTTGAGTACGTCTTCGGTAATCTGCTTGTGCCTTGACTTTGAGAACTGTATGACTTGGCGTATTTCCAGCCATTCATTATAGCCATATTGACCAAGGTAAGAAGGATATCCAGTGACCGCATCAAGGTTGTGTCTGGTGATGACTATGGAGATGAGCATTCCTCCATCTTTCATCCGTCCGCTGATTGTGATGTTTGAGATACGATGGATACTTATTATTTTCTTTACACAATCTTCGCTCCATCTCTTGTCACGGTCCCTCAACGCCAACGCTCTCTAAAGTTCACTTTTAGCTTGTGAGAGCAGCTGAGCCTGGACCTTGACGGGGTTCATCTTCATCGACTATTCTTTGGGAAGAACTTTAACAGCAAGTGACGTCGCCTACTTGAGGCTGTCTTTAGTCTGTTGACATTGAATACGAAGTTCTTCCTTGGGCTTGAAAGTTTCTTCTCTTTGAGCATCCGTGAGGAAGTCGGACACACCATAACTAGAGGTACGAAGAGGAATCTTGCTTTGGTTTGGTCGAGGTACTACCTTAGTTGAGTCATCTGTTGGTCAAAGAGAGCTCTAGATGTTGGGATAAAAGGTATCATTTCATCTGGATAACCACAATGAATGGTGGGGGTGATAGGATAGGAGAGAGATTGAGTAGTTATGGGAACAAACCTGGAGCTTTGAGCAACCCTTGTGGGGTTGATAGGCTTGAAAAGAATAGCCAGGTTCCTATCTCCAGCAACACCTTTGTTCTTGGAGATGGTGTGCTGGTATCCTTGAGATTTCTCTTTCTATTGGTTTCCTTGAGATTTGTCTTTCTTCCTCTGGGATGAAGGTTCCTTAAGAGAGACTCCTTTTTGAGCTGGGGCAGGTTTGGTGTGGTATTGAATGGTGAATCGTCATCATTGTTGTATTCATCATCATCATCATCACCATCACCTAAGTCTTGTCCAACATCAGGAAGGAAAAGAGAATCATCTTCTTCATCTCTAGCATTAGTTATAGAGGTGATGGGAAGGTCTTCCTCTTCAGCAAGAGCTATGACGGCATCGTCATTATCCTTAACTTTAGCTTCAGATTCATGGGATATAACGGCATCCTCAGAGTAATAGGGATATGTGGTTTTACAGCTTCAGCTTCAGCTTCAGATCACAGGATCAAGGTTTAAGGTAAATTGCCTTCGGCTTCTTCTGCTTCAGACCTTTCAACTTCAGCTTCAGGTTCAATAACAGCAGCAGAAGCCCTCTCTTTATCATCAGCAAAACTAGAGGTGAGATCATCAAGACGCTTAACAAGATTGTCTGTGCGCTGCTCGAAGTTGGACAAAGTCATAGACTGGAGAAGGTTTAGGAACTGGTGTTGGTTGTTGAAGAAGGGTCAATATCTGCTCCATCAGTTCACCCTGCCTGGCAAGCTGGATTTGCACTTCATCGGCTTTTCTATTTAAAGCAATGATGCCTCAGTGTTGGTGCGTACATCAACTTGCACCACAGAAAGCAACTCTTTCACCTCATTAACCTCATCTTTGACAACAGAGAGGCCTGAGGTGAGGTCTTCCTTGATAGACATGTCTTGGTGGACCTTGTCCATTTTTTCTAAGACAGTTGCTACCGCTGATAGTAGGAGTTTGACATCTTCAGCCATATCATAGTCAGTCTCCATGGATGAAGGTTCTGCAGCAAAAGGACCTGAAAAAGAAGATAACTAAGCATAAGGAAGCTCTTGGTTAGAAGAAATGAAAGGGTGAGAAGATGGTAGAGTACCTGAAGGGTCTTCAGTATCGTCTAAGGGATTGACGTTGGTTTTCTCAAGGTTGCCTTTGAGAGGATAGGCTTCCTGTGACTGAGGCACCTCGAGAGGAGCCACCTCAGGTCTTGTGGTGATTGCTTCATCACCAATAAGGACGATCACTGATGAATCACCAGTATGTGTTGAGACCAAAGGAGGAGGGGAGGAGAGAAAGACTGAGAAAGGTGGGAGTGATAATTCAGCAGTGGCAATGTTGATATTCACACCTTCAGTGATTTGAGTCATTGAGGTGGTTAGGAGAGGAGCCACGTGTACGACAGTGTTTGAGAAGATCACTGAAAAGCTAAGAGGGGGTAAGAAGAGAGAGTGCCTTAGGGATAAGGCTTGTTTCAATGAATGAAACCTGTTGGGAGGTAACACCCAACGATTAGCCTCTTTTTGGCTTTCTTGGCCCTCAATGAAAGAGGAGGTCCTCTTAGAGGATATGGTGGTGGTGGTAGGGATAGACTGAGAGGGGTTTGCCTCAGTCCTGACCACCTTTGGGAGAGAAGAAGAAAGGGTAAAGGACATACCTGTGCCATGAGCGATAGCAATCATTGGTTCAAACTTACCAATATTTGCAGGTTTAGATTTGTGATCTAAGATTCTAGACCCAAGCCTGCAAAATGTTGCAATCTCTGGGGTATTTATAACCAAAGATTTTAGAAAATAACATGCACAGGCGCCTGGTGTAAGGCACCACATTTTCTCGTTGGTGTTTGTTCACTTTAGTGTCAGGTCTTAAAAAATAACTCTAGCAAAGTTGATATTTATTTGATGAATGACAGAGACGCCAATGTTAAGAGACACCTTTGAGGCTTGGTCTCGGCCACCATTCTTGCGTCCCATACATTGAATGAAATGGGAAAACAAGTATTGCCATATCGCAGACATACGGTTCTTTTCAACCTTGACAGCGACTTGAGGGGATTGCTAGAGTTCTTCTTGGTTGGCCAGTTGTAGCCAATATCATCAAGGCAGGAGATGATATCTTCAATGAAGGGTTCACTGGAATATGGAGCTTGGGTAGTTGAATAGCGGTCCTCAAAGTGGCAATTCCAAAACTGACAGTCATTCTGTTGAAGGTGAAAGATATTTTCTCCACCTGGTTCCCAGTCTTGTTAGTTTCTTGCTTCACTTCACTAATGAACCAAAACTGCTGAAGAAATTCCTTGACCATGACAAGTTCATAGGTCAATGCATGAGAAATAGAAGAGTTCTTGAGGAAGTTTTCAGCATCCTCGAAGTGGGGTTTGTTGATGGAATTGTCTACAAGCACAATATGGTTATTTGTCTTAAAAGACACTTCATCTAGGGAGAACTTCACATTCCTGGCTGCCATTTCTATTTACAAATAAGAGAGAAATAGAAGATAGTACAAGGTTGGTAGAATGTTAAACTTTTAAGTTTTGAAAGAGAAAACTTCTTTTGAAAAATCCATAATAATATTTAGGGTTTTTCAAGAAAATAAGTGTTTTGAAAATATATTATGATCAAGTAATAGAAGGATTCAATAATCTTTTGTTAGTTATCTAAGAAAACGAATTCTTAAATTTTTTAACAAATGTTTCATAAAAGGAGAAGAACAGTTCAATTTAGAAGAAAATATATGAGCCTTAAGTTTTTGAAGAAGAGAAAAGGAGTTGAAGGTTATTTGAGTGTTCTTGAATCTTTCCTTGAGAAAGTCTTGAGAACAGAGGTTCAACAAAATTTTTGAAGGCATAAAGAGAAATGAGAGAAGATATCTCGGATTTTTATAGGTAGAAGGAGAGAAAAATAGTGAAAAAGTGGAGTGAGAGAAATACATGATGTGCAATGATGAAGGGTTAGCACGTCCTCATCCATGATTGGATGGATTCCGAAGGGTCGTGTGTGTCAGAAGGACGTGCACGTCTCAAAAACCGTATATTTTTTTAAAAAAATGATGTCATATAAAATTTGATCTTTCATTTTCTATTTTGTTTTAAACAAAACACTAATGTTTAAATCTTTTAAAAACAAAGGGGATCACTGAATATAGAATATTCAACATCAATTTTTAAAAAATATCTTTAAAAAAGATACAAGCTTAAAAGGTTCAGTGATGGAGACACTCACTGAAGATATTTACTTTTCAAAACGTTTTGATCACTGAGTAAGAAAAGAGTCAGTGATGGTTTTGTTTTAAGAAAGGACAAGTAAATATACCCTAAAAATATACTTGCATAAAAGGTTTAGTGATAGAAATGAACACTGAAATATTTCTTTTAAAACAGATTGATCATCGAATATGGAAAGATTCAGTGATAGTTTTAAGTTTTGAAAAGAGGATAAGAATACATACCTTAGAGAGAGAAGATACATTTCATTTCACTTATTGAGTATTGCTAGAGCTGGAGAAGTTAATCCTAAGCGTTCAACATTCCTAATTCGCTGATCAAGATGTTAAATCTTGTCTTATCAAGAGGCTTTATGAAAAAGTCAGCGAGTTGGTACTTAATTGGTATGAAGTGAAGTTCAATATTACCATTCATAACATGATCTCGGAGAAAATGATATATGATCTCAATATGTTTGGTCTTGGAGTGAAGAACATGATTGTTTGCAATAGCAATAGCACTAGTGCTATCACAATTGATAGGGATCTTTGGGAGTTATAGATCATAGTCACTGAGCTGATTTTTCATCCAAAGGATTTGGCATAATAGCTTCCTGCAGTAACATATTCAGCCTCAGCAGTTTATGTCGACACTGAGTTTTGTTTTTTACTCGTCCAGCTTAATAACTTATAGTGGTGATTTTCCTATCAATTTCTCAACCTGAAAAATCACTATCCGAATAACCAATAAGGTCAAAACCTGAACCCTTGGGATACCAAAGACCCAAGTTAGGAGTTACTTTGAGATATCTAAAGATGCATTTTATGGCAATCAGATGGAATTCCTTAGGTTTAGATTGATATCATGCACACAAACAAGTAGAATACATAATATCTGGACGACTTGCTGTAAGATACAACAGGGAGCCGATCATTTCTCTATAAATAGTAACGTTTACAGGCTTTCCATTTGGATCCTTGTTTAGTGAGAGAGGAGAAGCCATTGGAGTCTTCATAGATAAGCTATTGGATAGATCAAACTTCTTCAACATATCTCTAACATACTTACTTTGACTGATAAAGATACCTTTATCTAATTGCTTGATCTGAAAACTTAAAAAGTATGTTAGTTATCCCATCATGCTCATATGATATTCTTTTTTCATGCATTCAGCAAACCGAAAACACAAAGAGGGATTAATGGAACCAAGTATTATATCATCAACATAAATTTGGACTAGAATGATAATGACCCTTGACTTTTCTAAGAAATAGGATCTAGTCTATTTTTGCAAAGACAAATTTCGCATAGGGGAGAAATGAGGAGAGGGTATCATACCAGGCATGAGGGGATTGTTTTAACCCGTAAAGAGCTTTATCCAAACTATAGACTTGATTTGGATACTTAAGGTCAAGAAACCCTGTAGGTTGTTCAACATAAACATCTTCTTTAAGATTTCCATTAAGGAAAGCACTCTTTAGGTTCATTTGAAATACTTTGAAGTTTCTATGGCCAACAAAGGCTAGAAAGGGTCGAATAGCTTCGAGTCTAGCCACTGGTGCGAAGGTTTCGTCATAGTCGATCCCTTCTTCTTGTCTGTAACTCGAAGCAACAAGATGAACTTGTTACGGGTTACAACTCCTTGTTCATCTAACTTATTGTGATAAACCCACTTGGTGCCTATCACAGTTTTGTCAGATGGACGTGGGACAAGGTACTAGACATGGTTGATGGTTCCTATCAAATTCAATGAGTTCCTCTTGCATGGAAATGAACCAACTAGGGTCTGAGATAGCCTCATTGATCTTCTTGGGCTTAACTAAAGAGGGAAAGTTGATAAAGAAACAAATATTACCTGGACCACGACGTGTATGAATACTTGCACTTAGATCACCAAGAATTTGATGTATTGGATGGTCTTTCGTCCATCACTGAGCTGGTAGAGGATTATCATCTGAGATCGGAAGCTCAAGTATAGAAGGTGAGGCTTCAGCAAAAGATTCTTCAGCAATAGGTTAGCGATTCAGCAACTGATAGAGTTTCAGAAACTGAAAGATTTTCAGCGATTGAAGGGTCAGTGTTTGAAGTAGAAGGGGATAAGTGACTAACGGGCACTACATCAATCCCTGAAGAGGATTCGTCTTGGTTATTAGTTACATCTGGAACGATAAATGGATCGTCATCATCTTCTGGAGGGTCAACGTTGGGTTGATTGCTGAAGGAAGCTTCAGGTTGTTCATAGTGAGATATCATCCAGTTTTCTAACTCTTCATCATATTCAGATATGGGCTTAGAGTTAGTTGATTCAGATTCATCAAATGTGACATGGATAGTCTCTTTTATAGTTTGTCATCTTTTGTTGAATACTCTTAAGGCTTTGGATTCAGAAGAATATCCAAGAAAGATTCATCCATCAGCTTTGGGATCGAACTTTCCAAGTTGGTCTCTATTGTTGAGAATGTAACAAGTGCAACCAAATATGTGACGAAAGCTGAGAAAGGGCTTTCTACTATGGAAGAGTTCATAAGCTGTCTTCTAGAATCTCTTGAGGATTAGTGACCAATTTTGAGTAAAACAAGCAGTGTTGACAGCTTCAGCCCATAATTGATTAGGGAGACGAGATTCACGGAGCATGGATCGAGCAGCCTCAATGATTGTTCGATTTCTTCTTTCAGCGACCCCGTTCTGTTGTGGAGTTCTCACGAATGAAAAGTTGCGTGAGATTCCCTTGTTCTCGAAGAAGTTATCAGTAGTACCATTTTGAACTCAGTACCATAAGCACTCCTTATAGACCGTACTTTGATGTTGTTTAGTACTTCTATGCATTTGATGAACGAGATGATTTATTCAGGTGCATCACTCTTAGATCTGAGAAAGAAGACCCAAGTATACCTGGAATACTCATCAACACTAACAAATGTATATTTCTTTCCAGCTATAGATTGCATGTTGATTGGATCAAAGAGATCCATGTGCAATAGTTGAAGGGGAGAGGTCATTGAAGAGACTTGCTTAGATTTGAAGCTAGCCTTTGTTTGCTTTCCCTCTTCGCACACTGAGCAAATAGATTCCTTTTCAAAGGAGTGTTGAGAAAGGCTAGTGACAAGATCCTTTCACACTTGAGACAACTCATTCAGTGTCTTGAAGTTGAGATGAGAGATTCATTTGTGCCATAGCCAGTTGATGTTTAAAGAGGCTTAGAGAGAAAACAACTATTCTCAGTTAGAGGAGAATCCATATTGATGACATACACGTTCTCTAGACGAGAACCTATAAGAGCAACCTTGTCTTGTTTATCAATAACATAACATGAGTTCTTAAAACATTTCATTATGAAATATTTATCACATAGCTGACTGATGCTAAGAAGATTGTGCTTCAGTCCTTCAACATATGCAACACGTTTGAAGGTAGTTACACCGTTGGTTAATATACCAAAACCTTTGGTATATCTTTTTTCGTTTCCTCCAAAGGTTATGAAGGACCTCTTTCATATTTGTATTCCTAAAGCAAGGATTTGTCTCCAGTCATGTGTCTTGAGCATCCACTATCAAGATACCAAATTTCTTTGACTTCCTGCAGAAGAAAACAGATTAAGATTGCCTTGATACCCATTTCTCAATGGGTCCAGCGGAGTTAGAGGCAACATCCACTAACGCTGAAGGCTCAGGATCAACAGATATCTTTGCTGAGCTTGAAGAAGAGGCTTCATTGAACATCTTCATCTTAGTTGTTTTCACAATTTTGGTGGCAGATTTCACCTTAGTTGATCTTTCAACCTTGGCTACGTTCTTTACCTTAACTAGCGGACCAGCTTTGGTACTTGAAAGACACTTACTGGAAATATGTGTAGTTTCACCATAATGTCTACACTTCCTGTAGAGGAAGCCAACTTTGGGGCCAGAGAGGTCTAATGGAATGGAAGAGGGACAAGCTCCAATAATTCCCTTCTCATTTGTTCGAGGAGGAACATTTAAGGGTTTGGATACCTTGGGTGATAGATGCACTTTAAGGTTTGGATTAGGTTTTCAAGTAGATTCATATACCTTGGTCCCTGAAGAAGAAGGTTCACAAGATGAAGGTTTAGACCCATTTGACTTGTTGGCCTTCCTGGAAAGAGGAACAATGACAATGGATTTACCTTTGTCTTTGCATTCTGAACTCGAAGGAGTTCCTTCAAGATGACTCTCAGTAAAAGAAGACTGAGAGGAAGAAGTGTTGGAAATGGAAGAGACAAAGGTGCCAAACTTTAGCATGGACCTATCAGTGATACAGTTTTCCTGATAATAGGAGAAACCTAGACCAATCTTTATCTTGGCAGAGATCTGAGCGTTAATGATCTCTGAAGTCTTAATGGAGGCTTTACACCACCCTTCAATGGTAGCCTTGTAAGCCTTGAGTTCAGCAATAGCTTGCTCACGCTCAGCTATAGCATGTTAACATTCGATGCTTATGGTTTGGTTTACAATAACCTGATCCTTAAGATTTTCTTCAATCTTAGTCAACTCTTTGATCTTAGAATGACATCTTTCTAATTGTTCATGAGGATCAAGATTAAGTTTTTCCACTTTGGATTTGCCATTCAGGGCTATGTAAAGGTCAATGGTCAGCGTATCTATCGCAGATAGGCTATCAAAGGCAGAAGAAGAGGGTTCATCCAGGGAACATACCTGAGTAGATGTACATGATAAGGGATCACTGGAGGATGATGTCTCTGATGGTTCATCTTTGACATCGTTGGCTATTAGACAAAGATAGTCGTATCTTTCTCGTCAGATGATGATTCTTCAAAAGAATTAGCCCAGTCATGTTCTTCAGCGTTAAGACTTTTGCATTTACGTTGAGAACTCTTCATCTTCTTATACTTCTCCTTTAATTTTAGATATTTTTCATCTCTAGACCTGAAGGAGGATGGGGGTTTGGAAGATAGCATCACAGTCTTCTTAGACCTGTATTTACTTGTAAACCGACCTTTGCATTGATAGCTATAGCAGATCGCTGAAGACTTGTCAATAGGATTTAACTTTGTCTTTTTAAAATGTTAGCGAAAGAGATTTGTGGAAATTACTCTTTCTGAGAAACCTTCTAAAAGATTTAGTTAGAAGGGCCAGTGACTCATCAAACTCTGAAAGATCAGGATCTGACAAGTCCTCAGAGTTAGTAGGATCTAACTCAGTTAAAGAAACATAAGAAATAGAAGGATTAGAAGGGTCAACTAAAGAGATTTCAAAGATCAAAGCTAACGTAGGGCTTTTCATTTCCCTAGAATCTTTAAGAAAATTCTTCTTCAGCTGACGGGACTGCTCATGATTGAGTAGTATCCCATAAAAAAGAACTAAGAGAGAGGGAGGACATGCCCTTGAACATCTTTAGACACATGGTATATTGATCCCATGATTCTGGCAAGCATTCAAGAAACTTTGTCAGAGTCTCAGAGTTGGAATATTCTTTTCCAACTATCCTTAAATCAATAAGAAGACAATTAAAATGTTGATATACTTCAGACAATGATTCATTCTTTCCACAGAAAAAGCTTTCATATTGTCTTACTATATTAATCTTCCTCAATTCTTGTACTTCAGTAGTACCTTCATGTTCAATACATAGAGTGTCCCACATGGATTTCAAGGTTTTGAGATTCATCACAGAGTGATATACCTCGTCAGGAAGAGACGTGGCTATTATAGACCTCGCACGAGTGTCTAAAGCCATCTTCTTCTTGTCTTCATCACTCCATAATGAGGGAGCTTTGGAATCTGTCATTCAAGAATCATGGTAGTCATAGCGGTTGTAGAACTGCTGAGCTATAGCATATGGAACATAAGGTCCATTTTCTATATAGTATGGAATCTCAAGATCCACACCTTCCAATAAGAGAGATATATGATTCTTCCAGAGACAAAAGTTGTCTCTAATGAAACAGGGAGGTTTGGCAAGAGAGCCATTATCGTGAAAATGAGTGCTAGTGTTTTGTAAATCCATTTGTAAAGGAATAAATTATCTAGAGAAAAAAAGATAATAAAATGCCAATAAAACAACAAAACAATACAAGAAGCAAACGGTTCACTAATACCACTTATTGATCCCAGCTGGATCTACAAGAGTTATAGGATTACTTTGTAGAAGAGGGGGATGAATACAAACACAAAAACTTTCACTTTAAAAATTATATATTAATAAAGAAGGATCAATACAAATTTTACAGATTGTTTGCAGAAAAGATAAGGTAAAGAAACCTATCTAGTTTTAAGAATTAAAGACTTAGAAAAGTGTTCTTCATTTATTCAAAGTGTTTCTTTCTCTTTAGAGAGAGTAGTGAGAGAAGTAACTTCTTGGATAAGTTTCTTAGAGAGGAAGAGTGATAACTGAGTAGAGAACACTTGACTATTTATACCCATTGCATTAAATGCAATTCAGAAGGTACACAACACGTGTCAAGCTTTTGGAGGAAAGCTTGTCCTTTCCTACAGTGAACAATCCTATTGGTTGTTCATGAGCAAACATATTTTCATAGAGTTGGTGAATGCTATAGAGTCAACTGAGTGGCTCCGTACAATACTATACTCTAGAAAAGGTATGGGTTTGTCCTTTATGTGTGGAAGGAAAAGGCAAAACACAATCATGCATGATAAGCTTCATTTGATCACTGAATGATGGGATGCCTCTGGAGGTTTCTTCAGCATTCACTGAAACTTGTACAGTCTTCACACATATGTAAACGAGCTTGTAATCAATAAATGTCGCTTTAGATCACGAACGCAATATTCATTTTATGTCTACGACATTGCTGAAGGTTCTTTGGTGTGGGTTTTGTCTTATTGAAGTATAAGAGTCACTGGAGAGTTACAATACATGTTCAACAATCACTAAACAGACTAAGTGATGATCGCTGAAACTGAAAATATAGAAACACTATACTTCGATCGGAAAAAGGGAATATCATCAAATCAATGAGAGAGGATCAACATATTACACTATCTATCTACATTCACATTAAAATACAGTTTCAGTTATATTTGGGTTATATTGATAGTTTTCAATTACTTATATATTTTTTTTCCTGTTTTCTATAGAGCAGCAGCAAAAAAAAGACCAGCTGTATAACAGCTGCAAAAAATACCAGCAACATTTGATAGATGTAAAAAACAACATTTGATCCACATAATAGCAGCAAAAAAATTCCTTAATATACAACAACAATAAACTCAATAAGAAGTTTTCATGTGTCTGTTAAAAATATTTTAGAAACTAGTATATTGTTGGAGATTTCAATACTCTTACCTGATATGGAGAATAGAAACATCTTTTTGGTTCACTTCTGAAGAATTTCATATGATTCTACAAAATGGAGCGAAGATCATAACATAGTAAGATGAAAGTGCAAGTATATTCAGTAAAGATATCAAGCAGAATTCAGAGAGCATAGAGATGATAACACGATAACTTAACGCTTACCTATGTATCTCTTAATATCGTCGGAACGATTGATCACTTAATACCTAATCTAATATATGAAAGCATTTTAAATTGGAATTCTTTTCTTGAGCTTCTCAATGAGAAAGAAGTTTCCATATAATCATAAAATGTTATACCATAAAGTGACTTTACGTAACGCGAAAAGAGTGTACTGATAGAAGTGAAGCAACAAATTGTTGGAAATTATTGTGAGGTTGAAGGTTTTCCTCCATCCCACATAGAAAGGAAGATAAAGTTTGAACATAATAGTAGGTTCATGGTGGAGATCATGAGTGGAAGGCCCAACACACATGCGCACGTGTGGCCGTGGACAAGGGTGAGGGTGCGGGCATGGGATTCACGGACGTGGCGCGAGGAGGCGCATGCCTCATCGGATCCTCGCCCCCAGCTTTTGAGTATCTTTTGGTATAAACTATAGAGAGATTGAGTTAATTACTTCTTAATTATAAACTGATAATTACCAATAATTAATTTGGGATTCTTGTAGATTATCTTTCGGATTTATCTAGTTTCAATTTTTGAAAATAATTTAAATTAATAAAACATGTTTAATACGAAGATAATTCTGTTGGAGACTAAGTCGTCCAACCATCTCATCTTCTTCGATTCTTGGGAAGGAAGATTAGCATTAAGAGGGTTTAATCCTAGTATAAAAATGGATTAAACCTCTCCCAAAACATACGAAAATCTGCAACTCTCTCCTCTCTCGTTTTTCTGTTTCCTGTCACAATCTGTCGACTTTCTTCCTTTATGATTTATGTATCAACTTTGCGTATAACTCCGTTATCATAAGTTGTTGATAAACGAAATACAATTGCATCAAATCCTGGGGCTTTGCGACTAGAAGACTCGTAGTTTAAATACAGGTTCACACCGTGCAGATCTACTTGCTTCCCAATGATACAAAGGAAAGGTTAGTCTTTAATTATTGTCTTGCAATTTATTTTTTTGTTCACTAAGGTAGAGTTTGATATGAAGACATGACTGGATAGAATATAAGTGGACAAAATTGGAGCGGACAAGAGGGTATGACTGGATTGGACTGGACGGAATAAGTGTATGTCTAGTGTTTGGTACGACTAGGACTAGACGGGACAGAAGTAGACAAGTTACCCCCAAAAGTTATTTGATGATTTTAAATATTATATAGTAGAACACAAATAAAGTAAATAATTAAAGAATTTAATTTATAAATGAATACATACATATATAATGTTATCAAATTTGAATGAAAAATTTGATATAATTGATTGTAGTGGTGGTGGGGTGGTTCTGGTTATGGTGGAGGTGATGGTGGCCGACGGTAGTAGTGGCGATGGGAGGTGGTTACAAAGGACGTGAAGATGGTGGATTGGTGGTGTGGCGGTTGACAACGATGGAAGAGGTAGTTGTGGTTGATATAGTGAATATAGTGGTGATGTTAGTGGTGAGGTGGAAAAGGATGGTGGTGGTCGATAGTCGACGGTGGTTGTGGAGGTCCTGGAGGAGGTTGTTGCAGTAGAGGAGGATTTGGAGGTGGCCAACAGTGGTAGTGGTGGTGGCAATGAACGGTGGTGGTCGGTGGCCAATGGTGGTTGTAGAGGTGGCAATAGACAGTGGTGGTCGGTGGTCGACAGTTGTTGTGGAGGTCATGGAGGAGGGTTTTTTTTTGCGTTATAGGAGGAGTTGGAGGTGGCCAACCATAGTAGTGTTGGTGGTAATGGGTGGTGGTGGTTGATGGTCGACATTGTTTGTAAAGGTGGCAATGGACGTTGGTAGTCGGTGGTCGATGGTGGTTGTGGAGGCAGTGAAGGAGGTTGTTAAAGCGAAGAAGTTGGAGGTGGAGAACGGCGGTAATGGTGGTGGCAATAGCAAATGGCGATAGTGGATGTGGCAATGGAAGATGGTGGACGGTGGTTATGGAGGCAATGGAGGATGTTGTTGTAGTGGAAGAAGACGTGGAGGTGGAGGTGGCTGCCTGTGACTGCCAGTGGTGTTGGCGGCTGAAATTAGCGGTGATGACCATTAAAAGAAATACCATATTAAGATTATATATCAAACTAGGATATATTAGTAATATTTTAGTTTCTGTCTCATTCTTGTCCCATCTTGGTCCACCTATTTTGGAGGAACAAGAAAAAGCCTATTTTGTCTCATGTTGTCCCATCTTGTCTCATTTCTTGTCCTTGTCCTATGTCATGCCAAACGTGGGACAATGAGTTCTTGTTCTGTCCCATGTTGCGCCAAACGTGGGACATTAAGTTTTGTCCCTTCCTGTCCTGTCCCGTCCCATGTACCAAACGCATCCTAAGTGAACAAGTCTACTTCTACCCTTTTTCCTTTACTGATTCTATCATGAAGTTTAGTTTTCAATCTTTGTGATATCAAGCGGTTTGAGTTTCCAATATTCCCAATCCTGTAGTCACCATCTTGATTAAATAAGGATTCGGTTTATAAGTTTTCTTATTCATTAATAAAGTTTTAAACTTTAATTATAAAGGTTCGAACTTATTGAATTTTGACTAATACAATTTTTTTCCAGCTATCTTAACATTTTATACATGGATTCCGAAAATTACGCATCTCTTGAACTAAGACATGATGAAACTTGAAAAGTTCAACAGGACCAGTTATACCCGTTGAGTTGACAAGGTGAAATTCATGTCAATGATAGTGAGGTTGTATTATGTTTTGGACCACGATCTCCCTCCCATTCCTGAAAATCAAGTTCCTGAACTAGGAAAAGAACCGGATAGAAAAAGGATAGTCAAACTTGAGAAGATGAGGCTAATTCCCAAGGAGGAAAAAACCTTGGCTTACGGACACATAAATAATGCCTTGTCTGATCAGATGTATGATCTATACTCTTCGATTACTTGCCCAAGAGAACTTTGAAAAACACTTGGAGTTCAAGTATAAGCCACAAGAAGATGGTACAAACAAGTATCTTGTGTCTCAATACTTGAGATTCCTAATGGTAGATGATAAACCAATTCTGGAGCAAGTGCATGAGCTCCAAGTTTTAGTAAATAAATTAAAATTGTTTCCATATCTCTTCCTGAAATTTTCCAAGGGGGACAGTCATAAATAAATTGTCCCCATCTTCGAAAGATTTTTAAAAAAGAATGATGCATATTGAAGATTATTCTTTGGATGATTTACTAAAACATTTACCAATCAAGGAAAAGTCACCTAATTGGGAGAAGAGTGGCAAGTCTTTGTTGAGTGCTAACAACATGCAGGTTGGAGGCAAAGGAAATGGAGGGCTGGAGGTCCAAACAAAAGGTGGAACTTGGGTCCACAAAGGAAAAGCTTCAAGAGATCGGGTCATCAATCCAATCCAGGGCAGCATTTCAAGAGGGTCAAAAAGTGTCACATCTACGGAGATACAACACATTATGCTCATGAGTGCAAGAAAAGGAAGTTCGGACCACCTGTTGTAGACTTTATTGAAGGGATTCAAAACCTTATGGAGAATCTTCACATGAAAGAGATTGATATGATTTCAGAGGCCTCGACTAGAATTGTGGCTGGTAGAGGAGGTTGATACTTGGATTCTGGAGCCACGGTTCATGTGTGTGACTCTAGGTCTAAGTTTGTTGAATATGGACCAGTCCGAGAGGGTGAACAAGTGGTCGTGGCTAACAACGATCGTGCTGACACCTTTGGGATGGGTATTATGCTACTCAAACTCACTTGCGGAAAGACTGTCACTCTCAGAAATGTTCTTTACGTGCCTTCTATTAATAAGAGCCTCGTTTCTGCTAGCAAACTCGATGAAAATGGGTTTGGACTAAACATTGAGGAAAGCTCGTGATCTACAAAAGAATAGATTTATTGGAAAGGGATACTACTAGCTGGGTATGTTTCGCCTAAATCTTAGTAATGATGATTATGTGGAGGCTGGACCGAGTGAGTCTATGGGTAGTAATGTGTTAGCTATGTCTGATAAAGTTTTTGATTTTTCCGTTTCTACTGTTGATGTAATTCCCGATGCTATGAATAAAATTAATTCTTTGGAGTATTTTGCTTGTTCTATTTCATTATGGAATAAACGTTTAGATCATACAAATGTAAAAAATATTGAAAAAAAAATGCAAAATAAAGGTATTTCAAAAATGTGAAACTTGGGTAAAATCAAAATTTACAAAGAAACATGTTACATTAGTTAAATTGGACACACCAATTTTAGAGTTGGTTCATTCTGATATTTGTGAATTCAATGGAATACTTACCCGAGGAGGCAAAAGGTATTTCATTACATTTTGCAATGACTTCAGTTGTATTTTACATGTTTATTTATTACACTCAAAAGATGAAGCTTTTAATTTATATAAAGTTGAAGTAGAAAATCAACTTGAAAAACGACTCAAAATACTTCAATCAGGCAAAGGTGGTGAATACTTCAATAGAGAGTTCGATATGCCTCAACCTTTATCTCTTAAAGCTACGGCCCCGATCTCTGCTCCTTTTGATTCTAAAAAGTTATTCATAGCATGTTCTTTTGGAAAAGGAAGTGATCGAGCGATGACATTAAGAAGGTACATTCTACGAAGAGAATGATATCAAATATGAACGCACCGCACCGTTTACTCCTCAACAAAATCGTTTGGCTGAATGAAAGAACCAAACCTTTATTGAAATGGTTAACTGTATGTTGAACCAATCGGGTCTGCCAAATAATCTGTGGGGAGAAGCTCTGCTAACTACCTACCATATTCAAGACCGGATCACTAGTGGTGTGATTCCAACCAGCTCATATGAGCTCTAGAAAGGAAGGAAACCTAACTTGAACTATTTTAGAAATTGGGATTGTATTGCTTACTGTCGAATCCTTGATCTAGAAGATCTAAATTGGGAGTCTGTGTTATTAAGAGCGTATTCGTTGGATATTGATATGTGTTGAGAATTTAACACATAAAGCACTCATTTTACGTCTTTTTTGTTATAATAATTTCTTTTCATTCCCACTTCGAGTCATTTTTATTTATTTCTTTATACATTTGTTATTATGAAGCTAAATATTGTGGTTGACTTGTTGGTACTCTTGGATGAAGCTAATAT
>NC_037530.1:25917774-25927706 GCF_001531365.2 Cynara cardunculus var. scolymus
AAATATCAAGAACACGCCAACTCGAATGATATGGGAATCGACTCGAGAGAGTGATTTTTAACAAAGAGATTTGTTTATCCATATATTTTGAAAACCCAGACACCGCATAGAGATATGGGTGGAAAGCTATAAGATAGTGCAATGGTGAAGGCCGAGAGGAATGCCTTCAAAATAGATGGTGGATCTTAGTTTCGAAACACTGCTTGCTGTAGCATTCCTATAACATTGGTTGCTGGAATTTGTGTTTGGGTCTCACCGTAAGTCTTACACCCTTGCTTCTTTTATATATTCTGTATTCTGTTTGGATTCTCCTTAAAATCAAACAAAAGTCTTCATAATCATCATCTGAAATCATCTCTTTCATTAGACTCCAATTTAACTTTGGCTACAATCTCTGTGGACGATAATCCGGTACTTGTACCACTTTATTACTTGGAAAGACGACGTTGAGCCGTATTGTATACTTGCTTTGTGGCCCAATTTCATTAGTTTAAAGGTGTGAGATATAATCGACCAAGTTTTTGGGGCCGCTGCCGGGGATCGATTCGCTAAAAGTTTTATTTTGAGTAAATTAAAAGATTTGATTTTTCTAGTACCATCAGAATCGTTTTTAAAGTGGTGTATGCCACGGTCAGAACGCGGGAAATTTTTCGAATTTGATCCCAATATTGAGAGAACGTTTCACCATCGTAGGAGGGCTCAAAGAGCAATTTTTTCTCTACTCCCTCCGAAAATGGCGTTACCTCCCCCAATTATTCCGCAAATACCACATTTGGAAAACCAACCGCCGGGTTTTGAACAAATTCCACAATTCCCGAACTTTCAACAAGGACATCCACATAATGGTAATATTTTGGACACATAATCGGAACCTATTGAGCACCAAAGAGCACAAACTCCGAACATTATTAATTTGGCAAATTCCAGAAATGAGAGGATCATGGATTATGCTATTTCGGATTTTTAGCAATTAAATTACGGGATAGTTAGGACACATATGACCGCTCTCCATTTTGAACTCAAACCGATAATGTTTCACATGTTGCAAACAAATGGCCAATTTGCCGGATTACCTTCGGAGGACYCACATTCGCATTTAAAATCTTTTATGGAAATCACTGATGCTTTCTTGATCCCGGGAGTGTCAAATGACGCTCTAAGACTCACTTTATTTCCATTTTCGTTGAGGGATCGGGCAAAACCATGGTTTAACTCATTAATCCCGGGTTCTGTGCCGTCATGGAGTAACATGGCGGAAATTTTTTTGCAAAAATATTTCCCACCAGAAATGAGATCAGTCTTTTTAAACAAATGGATGATGAGGCTGTTCCTGACGCATGGGAAAGGTTCAAGGAGTTGTTAAGGAAATGCCCACACCATGGCATTCCGTACTGTATTTTACTCGAGACATTTTACAATGGGTTAAATCCCATGGCAAAATAAATGCTCGATGCGACTGTGGGCAGAGCCTTTACAGCTATGACCTATAATGAAGGATATGAAATCCTAAAAAAGATTTCGGCAAACAATGGACATTGGGCCGACCCACGTGCTTAGTCACAAAAAAAGACTACGGGGATACATGATGTAGATGCATACTGCTCAGCTTACCTCCATTACCAACATGTTGAAAAATTTAACTTTCGGTCAGGGAGGACAGCAAGCTGCTAATACACCAGTCCAAACAGTCCTATATGTGCAATGTGTGTGCTGTGGCGGGGAACACTCGTATGAACATTGTCCTAACAATTCTGAATCAGTAAACTATGTTCATAACCGAGCTAATCCCTATTCCAACACATATAATGCCAGTTGGAGGCAGGATCCGAACTTTTCTTGGAACAGTCCCAGTTTAAACCCACCAGTCCATAAAAAACAAGGAACTTCTAATTTCCAACCGCAACATCATGGAAATAGTTCTAACTCTCAGACTCACCAACAAAGTTTTTAGAATTCCCAACCACCTTTTCAGAATAAACCTCCTCCATAGTCAGAATCATCTTCTTTGGAAGCAATGATTAAAGGACTCTTTACACATGCACAAGCACAAAACCAAGCTTTGATAAATCAACAAAGTGCGGCCATCAGGAATTTAGAGACTCAAGTCAGTCAACTCGCGCTCAACCAGAACAATCGAGCCCTTAGTACCTTGCCCAGTAATACAGAGGTCCCTAGAGACCTAGGTAAGGAACATGTGAAAGTAGTGACCCTTAGGAGTGGGAAGGAGTTGAAAGAAAAAGTGCCCAAAGATAGTGCACCAATTTTGATAGAAGTTGATGCTACAGCATTGGTTCCTGCCAAAGAAAGACCGGTCCTACCCTTAGAGAAACAGGCATTGGAGACCACCACTTTTGTCCCCCCTAGATCAGACTTTTCATTACTCTTTCCTGAGGATGCCTTAAAGAAGTCAAAAGAAACTGAGGTGTTAGAGACCCCTAAGCTTGATGCTAACATTTCATCTGAACCTCTAAAGGGCACCACAAAAACCCAAGGCATTCAGGACCCATCTTACTCAGCACTTCCAAGTAAGAATGTGATAAAAATGGTCCCTCCTTATGTTCCTTACCCCCAAATGTTAAGGAATCAAAAAGAGGAACTACACGTTAATAAATTCTTGGATGTGTTAAAAGAATTGCACATCAACATCCCGCTTGTTGAGGCAATTGAGCAAATGCCTAGTTATGCCAAGTTTCTGAAGGACATCCTAAGCAAGAAGAAGAAGTTGACTGAGTATGAGACTGTAGCCCTAACCGAAGGATGTAGTGCGCTTTTGACCAATAGCATACCCCCTAAGCTAAAAGATCCAGGGAGTTTTACCATTCCTTGTTCAATAGGAGGAAAGGAGATAGGGAAAGCCCTATGTGACTTAGGAGCTAGTATTAACCTTATGCCCTTGTCTGTTTTCAACACCTTAGGCATAGAAGAAGCTAGACCGACCACAGTCACACTCCAATTGGCCAACAAGTCCATAGCATATCCTAAGGGGAAAATTGAAGATGTTTTGGTACAAGTTGACAAGTTCATATTTCCGGTGGACTTTATCATTCTAGATTTTGAGGCAGATAAGGACATTCCTATTATTTTAGGAAGACCATTTCTAGCCACCGGAAGAACTTTGATTGACGTCCAAAAAGGAGAATTGACTATGAGACTCCAAGACCAGAAAGTCACCTTTAATGTCTTCAACTCTCTAAAGTACCTTGATTACTTGGAAGAGTGTTCAAGAATATCTGAGATAGAGGAGATGTGTTTGGAAGAGGGAATTCAGAAAAGCCTTAAGTTGGAAGGAGAGTATGATGAGGAAATAGAAGAGGAAAATGTTGAGGAAATAGAGGAGATAGGAACTGATGATGTCCTAGTGGATGTTGCAGCATTTGAGCTGCTAGAAAATAATGAGCAAAAAGACTTCACCCCGTCCATAGAATCACCACCTGATTTGGAGTTGAAACAACTCCCATCCCATCTAAAATATGCTTTTCTAGGAGAGGAAGGCAAATTGCCTGTCATTATCTCATCTACCCTAGAATTGCATCAAGAAAAGAAACTTGTGGATATGTTTAAATTGCACAAGAAGGCCTTAGAATGGACCATTGCTGACCTTGAAGGGATTAGTCCCTCTATTTGTCAACCAAGATCATCCTAGAAGATAAAAATTTCACTTCCATATAACCTCGACGAAGGCTAAATCCTGTCATGAAAGAGGTAGTCAAAAAGGAGATTTTAAAATGGTTAGATGCCGGAATTAATTTTTCGATTGCCAGTAGTTCTTGGGTTAGTCCGGTCTAATGTGTTCCAAAAAAGGGAGGGTTCACAGTCATCACAAACGACAAAAATGAACTTATCCCACTAGAGTTGTCGCCGGTTGGAGAATATGCATGAACTATAGGAGACTAAACAAGGCTACCCAAAAAGACCATTTCCCACTACCTTTCATTGACCAAATGTTGGATAGGTTAGCCGGAAAGGAGTATTATTGTTTCTTGGATGGATATTCAGGGTACAATCAAATAGCCATTTCTCCGGAAGACCAAGAGAAAACCACATTTACTATGTCCCTATGGCACCTTTGCTTTCAGAAGAATGCCATTTGGACTTTGTAATGCTCCAGCCACCTTTCAAAGGTGTATGATGTCCATATTTTCAGATATGCTTGAAAAATCCATTGAAATATTTATGGATGATTTTTCTGTGTATGGTTCATCATTTGACAATTGTTTAAATAATTTGAAAAAGAGCTTGGAAAGATGTGAGGAAAATGAGTTGGTCCTCAATTGGGAGAAATGTCATTTCATGGTCAAAGAATGAATTGTTCTTGGACACTTGATTTCAAAAAGAGGGGTTGAGGTAGATAAGGCAAAGCTTGAAGTAATTGAAAAACTACCCGAACCTGCCACGGTTAAGGGAATCAGAAGCTTTTTGGGTCATGCCGGATTTTATAGAAGATTTATCAAATATTTTTCTAAAATTTCAAAACCTCTTTTGTTTACTCTTACAGCATGACCAAAAATTCAATTTTAATGATGAATGCAGAAATGCATTCAAAACTTTGAAAAAAGCTTTGGTTACCGCACCAGTGGTAGTTGCCCAGGATTGGAACAAACCTTTTGAGAACATGTGTGATGCGAGTGATTGGGCGGTAGGTGTTGTATTAGGACAAAGGAAGGACAAGGTGTTCCATTCAATTTACTACGCAAGTAAGATTTTGAATGAGGCACAAATTAATTACACCACAACTGAGAAGGAATTATTGGCCATAGTTTTTTCTTTTGAGAGATTTAGGTCCTACTTGATGGGAACAAATGTAATTGTGCATACCGATCACTCAGCCATCAAGTATCTAATTTCAAAGAAAGATGCAAAACCGAGGTTAATAAGATGGGTGCTTTTATTGCAAGAATTTGACTTAGAGATACTTGATAGAAAGGGGGTAGAGAATCAAGTAGCAGACCATTTGTCTAGGTTGGAAGAACCCAAGAAAGGAGGAATGGACATTAGTGATACTTTTCTGGATGAAAGAATCCTCTTGATTGACCAACCAAAAACACCATGGTTTGCGGATTTAGCTAATTTCTTGGCCTGTGGAATAAAACCCTCTGATTACACAGGCCACATGTTGAAAAAATTCTTTCATGATGCTAAATCTTATTCGTGGGATGACCCGTTTTTGTTTAGACGCAGATCAGATTTTGAGAAGATGCGTGCCTGAATCTGAAGTGGCAGCAATCCTGCAGCATTGCCATCATGTACCATACGGAGGCCATTTTGGAGGCCAAAAAACTTCAATCAAGGTTCTACAGTCCGGTTTTTATTGGCCAACCATTTTTTAAAAATTCCCACAATTTTGCACAAAGGTGCAACGAATGTCAAAGAAGTGGCTCCATTTCCAAAAGGAATGAAATGCCATTAAATGGGATACTCGAAGTTGAATTATTTGATGTTTGGGGAATAGACTTCATGGGTCCTTTCCCTCCATCAAATAACTGCCAATACATACTTGTGGCTGTTGACTACGTATCCAAATGGGTGGAGGCTATGGCATGTGTGTCAAATGACGCAAAAACTGTGGTTAAGTTCCTCTAAAAACAGATTTTCATACGGTTCGGTACCCCAAGGGCACTGATTAGTGACGAGGGTACCCACTTTATAAACAATTTGTTAAAAGGAGTCCTTGAAAAATACAATGTTAACCACAGAATTGCCACGGCTTATCACCCACAAACTAATGGTTTGGCAGAGCTCTCTAATAGGGAAATTAAAAGCATTTTGGAAAAAGTGGTCAAACCCAATAGGAAGGACTGGGTATTTAAATTAGACGATGCTTTATGGGCATACAGAACTGCTTTCAAAACACCAATAGGTATGTCTCCATATAAGTTAGCCTATGGAAAAGCCTGCCACCTGCCTCTAGAACTTGAGCACAAAGCATATTGGGCTATCAAAGAGCTCAATATGTCTTTGGATGAAGCCGGAAAGAAAAGAAAGTTTCAACTATGTGAAATGGAAGAACAAAGACAAATGTCTTATGAAAATGCCAAACTTTATAAAGAAAAGACAAAGAAATGGAATGATAATAGGATCCAACACCGGGAGTTGAAAGAAGGACAAAAGGTCCTCTTGTTTAACTCTAGGTTGAAACTATTCCCGGGAAAGCTCAAGTCTAGGTGGTCCGGACCCTTTCTCATTCATAAAGTTTACTCTTATGGAGCGGTTGACCTGATCAACCTGGAGGAAAACACTGTGTTTAAAGTAAATGGGCAACGAGTTAAGGTATTTCATGATACTGTAGCATTCCCAGAGCATTGCTCTGAGAATTGGGCTATACCTTAGGAATGAAGGTGTTTTTGGACTTTTTCAAGTCCAAGTTTGTTTGTACATATTTTCCCTCTTTATATTTATGTTTTAGAGCAGTTATGTTTTATTAGTTTGTTCTTGTGTAGGTTGTTTTCAAAGAGATTATCATGGGAAGCATTCATAGGTTCACATGTGAGGTTTAGCAGCATCTTTGTAAGGAAGTTAGGAAAGTACAAGTGATGTCATCACTGCATCACAATAGTTTTTGTCAGCATATTTTCTCAGAATTTGTCCCCCATGCACCATAAACCCACTCCATCACATTTAAATTTTAAACCCCTTGATAACTACCTTTGACACTTCCTTAACCGTCAATACATGTGAATAGAAAGAAACTTGATGGAGAGATGACCTTTCATCTTTCCCATAACCACCTTTGACACTTACCATCGTCGGCTTCCTCATCCAGACATCACCCGCCGGCTGTCTCCTCGCACCATCACCTCTCATTTAAACCACTCTCAATAAACCCACTGTCACCACTCCACTATCTTCTCCTCACTGTTCGAAAACCATGGCCCGCATGAAAAGAGCGGCCGTTCGCGACCCACCACAGCCGGTCCGGCGAAGTAACCGCCGGCGAGCCTGTACCTCCTCGTCGTGACAAACAGGGGAGCCCGAGATGATAGACCTTGTCGCTAACAACCCCTCGTTGTCTCCTCCCTCGTCACCATCACCGCCTAGATCTCCGATAATCACTCCATTGATCGCCGATTCATCCCCTCCGCACGCTAGACGAACGACACGGCGACCACCGTTTCCTCCGCCACCCTCGGCCGACTGTCCCCCATCTTCTCCACCTCTCGACAAACGGCACGGCGACCACCGCCTCCTCCTTCACCACCGTCTACGGCAGTCGAAGCCGCCATTCCACCACCATCATCGCCAGCAATTACAAGCCCTAAATTGGGTGTTGAGGTAAGTCATGATTCAAGCCCTAATTTACCTATTGAGGGAATAACTACCTCAGACTCATCTGAGGAGGAAAATATTATGCAACCTCAATATCCCTCAACTGTTGTGAATTCTTCAAGGATGTATTTCTTAACTTGGTATGATCACCCTTGCACACAAATGCCCATACCTACTGTTTTGGCCGATCCCATACCTCACATTGGTGAGGATGAACCTGTTGGCCTTGATCACATTGAACTACATGATAGGGAAGAAGCTTTTGACTCCCCTCACATATAGGCTAATTTAGAAGCAGATGTTATGAGTTTGACGCCTATTCTAACTAGAAAAAGAAAGAGTTTGGGAAAAGTGTTTGCAACTAGATCACAGGTTATGGATAAGCACACCAGAAAGAAACCAAGGCGCACTCCACCTTCTGCCCAGTTGAGGCACACAGCCTTTGTGCCTAGAAAGTCACCCCGAATGGCTACGGCAAGGCTTGATGAAACAGTCGGTCCTTCGCGAGTACGAACCACACACAACATATCAGGTACTAAACCCATTCCTAGGCCACAACAACCGTTTAATGGGTTTAGTACTGAAGTAGCACTGTTGAAGTTTGCAAAGATCAAAAACAAGAAATTTTACCAGATAAAGGGTTCGATAGGAGAAGTATTGAAGAATTCAGTTTTATCCAGGACGTGATCAACAGGCAAGGCTGGCAAGTACTATGCGAGGTAAAACACTCTTTCAACCTGTCTTTGATTCGAGAATTTTACGCAGAAGCTTGCGTGTTTAGCACCACAAAGATCAAGGTCCGGGGTGTTCGGGTGAGTATCGCGGCCAAGGCTATTAACAAGCTTTTAGGCCTTTCACCCCCGGCCGAAACTGATTTTGAGATTCTGTCTCAATCGGCTTCGCAAGCTAGACTTGAGGAAATTGGTAGGGAACTTGGGAAGGCCGGGACAGGTTGGGATGTCCATAGTAACTACATGTTACAGACTTATAGGGCTTCGAATTTAAAGCCCGATGCTCATGTGTGGATGAACTTCATTAGATATTCTCTCAACTCGACTACTCATGACAGTTCTATTTCGATTGAGAGAATCATTTTGTTATATTGTGTGGTAATGGGCAAGACGCTTAATGTGGGGGAAATCATCGAAAAGGCCATACTTTATTGTTCAAAAAGGAGACAAGGGAAACTGTTTTTCCCAGACCTAGTTTATAAGTTGCTTATGCAAGCGGGTGTTCCCCAATACACTGATGACCTAGTGATAAAAGAATGTGAGGAGAAGTGGACCATTGACATGAAGGCTGTTTCGAGACTTAGAGAGAGGAGTGAGAGAGGAAGGGAGTTACCCGGTATGACCAGAACTATGGAGGAGCTTTTGGCACAAAGTGGTAATATGATGGAATACTTGATAGAACAACGAGCTGAGATGGTAGAGAGGTTAGAGAACATGCAAGCTGATCTGACGGATAGGTTGAAGGCAAGTGAAAGGAAGATGAAAAAGAGGTTTGAAAAGCTGAAAGAAGACTTGGAGATCGGGGTTGCGGATAAGATCAAGAGGATGCAGAAAAAGCTGAATCGGTACAAGATGGAGACCGGGAAACTGAAGGCAGAGATTGCATCTGCGGCTGCCCGGAGTACACAGCCTACTCCTTCGGAGTAGGATAGGTTCTACCACCTTACTTTAGCATCATATTTTATCTTTTTGAGTCGAGAATAGTTTTTTATACTTTATAGTCTTATTTTTACGCATGATCATTTCAGTTGAGGGCTGTTAACACATGAGATCATAGCCCGAATAATTTTAGTATTTTTTGTCATTTAATCATGGTACTTTGTTTTTAGCTAGAACTAGCAAAACCCTTTTTGGGGAAAACACTTTGATCACACAATCACCATTAGGAAATGAGATAGGCCATCTTTTCTATACTCATATTAGCCACTTGCACCCTTTAAACATCATTTACCCCACAAAACGCCAATGAGTACATTGTCATATTCAAGTTTGGGGGAAGAGTTTACTTAAGGACACAAAGTCAACACAAAAGAGCAAAGCTCTAAATTGACTCCTTATCACACAAAGGGTGTTGAAAACACAACAAAAGTCTCATAGGGGCTATGTGTTTTAGAAAATGTTATGAAAAGGCACAACAAAAGTCCCATAGGGATTATGTGCAAACTCCAAGCAAAAGAGGCCAAAGTGCCCAAAATTTTGAAAAATTTATATGAGGAGTATATTTGAGAAAAAAGGCTATGAGAGAAAAGATACGCCAATGAGAGAAAACCCTATAAGCCCTATTGATCCTAAAATGGTGATTCTGTTTGAACTTAACGAAGAAAAGGAAATGCTAGCATATGGTTCACATAAAGAACTTGGTTTTGAGTGACTCATCTTAGATTTATGAAAGGCTATGAACATCATGATGCTATAACTCTATTTGGGAAGGCACTTAATGCCTTGATCAAGCATTTTTGTTTATATTGAGTCTTTATATTTGTCTTTTGGTTGCTTGGGGACAAGCAACCTTAAGTTTGGGGGTATGATATGTGTTGAGAATTTAACACATAAAGCACTCATTTTACGTCTTTTTAGTTATAATAATTTCTTTTCATTCCCACTTTGAGTCATTTTTATTTATTTCTTTATACATTTGTTATTATGAAGCTAAATATT
>NC_037530.1:25928741-25942973 GCF_001531365.2 Cynara cardunculus var. scolymus
TTAACAAAGAGATTTGTTTATCCATATATTTTGAAAACACCATCGTGTCACTATCCCTGATCCAGACACCGCATAGAGATATGGGTGGAAAGCTATAAGATAGTGCAATGGTGAAGGCCGAGAGGAATGCCTTCAAAATAGATGGTGAACTTAGTTTCAAAACACTACTTACTGTAGCATTCCTATAGCATTGGCTACTGGAATTTGTGTTCCTTGCTTATTTTATATATTCTGTATTATGTTTGGATTCTCCTTAAAATCAAACAAAAGTCTTCAAAATCATCATCTGAAATCATCTCTTTCATTAGACTCTAATTTAACTTTGGCTACAATCCTTGTGGACGATAATCTGGTACTTGTACCACTTTATTACTTGGAAAAACGACGTTGGGCCGTATTGTATACTTGCTTTATGGCCTAATTTCATTAGTTTAAATGTGTGAGATATAACCGACCAGATATGCTAGAAGTAGCAAGGCTTGTAGATTATTGGACAAAGAATCAGGAGTTATAGTAGAATCCAGGGATGTGGAATTCTTTGAAGATAAGTTTTCAGAAGATGCTGAAAGATCGGAACCAACATTGGACTCTAATCTTCCTTGTACATCTCGTGATAGTTCAAAAACCTCAAATAAGGTTGACGAACCACGTAGAAGTACAAGAGCAAGAAAAGAGAAAAGTCTAGGAGATGATTTCTTCTCATACTTGGTAGAAGGGACACAAAAGAAAGTGACGAGAGAGGTCATTTTCTCTATCAATATTGAAGATGATCATAAGACTTATAAAGAGGCACAGATTTTAAGAGATGCTCCACCGTAGAAGGAAGCAATAAATGATGAATGGACTCTATCATGGGAAACAAAACTTGGGAATTGGCTTATTTGCCAAAGGGGGTGAAATCTATAGGTTCTAAATGGATATTCAAGAGGCAGATGCACCCACATGGTTCAATATCAGCTTTTAAGGTTAGATTGGTGGCTAAAGGGTACAGAACAGAAAGAGAGAGTCAATTATTTCGATACCTATGCCCGAGTTGCTAGAATCATTTCTATTCGACAGAACAATCTCAGTCATAAAAGGACTGTACATTCATCAAATGGATGTGAAAACAGCCTTTTTGAATAGTTACTTAAAAAGAAGGTTTATATGGAGCAACCTGAAGGGTTTATAGTACCCGGACAAAAGAATCGTAGACTTGTTAAATCTCCATATGGGTTAAAACAAGCTCCCAAACAATGGCACGAAAGATTTTATATGAATATCACATCTTTCAGGTTCCGATACACTGGGGTCGACTGATGCATTTACTCAAAATACACGAGAGAATCCATTGTGGTAATCTATCTTTATGTTGATGATATATTGATCTTCAGAACCAATCTAGAAGGTATCCTTGAAACAAGAGGTTATTTATCCTCGAAATTTAAAATGAAAGATCTTGGAGAAGTAGATACCATCCTTGCGATAAAAATAAAAAGGTCAGCATCTCAAATCCCTCTAAATCAATCCCACTAGATAGAGAAGATATTGACCAAGTTTCAACTTTTGAATATAAAGGAGTTTAACACTCCGCTTGATTCAAGTGTGACACTCGATAAAAACTCTAGTAGACCGGTGGCTCAACAAGAGTATGCTAGTGTAATAGGATGCATGATGTATGTAATGCATTGCTTTAGAATGGATCTTGCTTTTGTTGTGAGTAAATTGAGTCGATATACTAGCGATCCAAGTCTAGATCATTGGAAAGCAATCATTAGAGTACTAGGTTACTTGAAAAGAACTAGTGATCTAGAGTTGACATATGTGATACATCTAGGGATATTGGAGGGATATTTTGATGGCAGTTGGATAAATCACTAAAATGATTCTAAATCCACAAGTGGGTGGATTTATACTCTTGCTAGAAGGGAGATTTCTTGAGCGAGCAAGATACAAACGTGTATCACGTATTCGACTATGGAAACCAAATTCATTGCCTTAGCGGCTGTACGCAAAGAGGTCAAATGGATTAGATATTTGTTTACTGATATCCATTTATGGCATCGACCGAATCCTTCGGTTCCCATGTATTATGACAATGAGGTTACACTGTCAAAAAGTATATAAATCCATGTATAATGGGAAGTCGCAATATATAAGTCTCCGACACAATTACGTGAGACAATTAATTGATGATGATACCATTACTATTGTGTTTGTCAAGTCTTGTGGGAACTTGGCAGATCCACTAACCAAGCCTCTAACGAGAGATTTGGTCGGATCAACTACCAAAGACATGGTCTGAAACCACGTAGAATCGGTTAGTGATGGGAACCCAACGTGGATTTAGTGCTCTTATCTACCTAGTTTAAAGGATAACAACAATTGACTTAACTGATAGAAGGTACTATTGTCTGATAGATCCATGTAAGGTAAATGATAGTATGTCGTTGCCGAGAATAAGGATGAGTTAATCTCTTAACAAAGTGTAGAGGCATCTTAGCAACGAATATCTTACAGAACTTTGCCTATATGACTAAGAGGTGGTGTTGCCTAAAATGGAGAGTTATGGTTCCTTCCTTAGAAAGTCAGGAAACAAGATTTAGCGCATGGCTATATTCGCGCTCAATGAGAAAGCAAAGATGATAGATGATATGTGTTAATAAGCCGAAGTGATTATAAATTCAAGGTTTAAATCCTAAGGATGCTATTGAATTGATCTTTTCATGCATACGTACATCAAACAGGGTTTAATCTCAATGATACCACTGTGACATCGTCTTCTATGAATGTCAAAAAACTTTTCAACCTAGTGGGGGATTCTTGGAAATTATTGTGAGGTTGGTGGTTTTTCTCCATCCCACATAGGAAGGAAGATAAAATTTAGAGAGCCTTATAAGGATTTTACATCAATTAGGCCTTAAACATAATAGTGGGCTCATGGTGGGAGTCATGAGTGGAAGGTCCAACAAACACATTCATGTGTGGCCATGGCCGAGGTCAATGCCAAGGGTACGAGCATAGGATTCGTGGAAATGGTGCGAGGAGGCGCACTTTGTACTTTATATGATTTCAATTTTTGAAAATAATTTAAATTAATAAAACGTTTTTAATATGAAGATAATTCTGTTGGAGACTAAGTCGTCCAACCACCTTATCTTCCCTAATTCTTTGGGATGATGATTAGCATTAAGAGAATTTAATCCCAATATAAAAATTGGGTTAAACCTCTCCACACGAAAATCTGCAATTCTCTCCTTTCTTTGTTTTATGCTTCTTGTCACACTCTGTCGAGTTTATTCCTTTACGGTTTATGTATCAACTTTTCTTATAATTACGTTATTATAAGTTGTTGATAAAGAAAATACGACTGCATCAAATCCTGGGGTTTTGCGATTATAAGACCCACAACTTAATAGAGTGGTCATACAAAACCTTAAAGACAAGTTCATACCGTGCAGATTTACTTGCTTCCCGTGACACAAACGAAAGGTTAGTCTTTAACTATTGTCTTGCAATTTATTTTTTTGTTCACTAAGTGACTGCTTCTACCCTTTTTCTTTTACTGATTATATCGCAAAGGGTAATTTTCAGTCTTTATGATATCAAGCGGTTTGGGTTCCACTATTTTGGATCATGTAGTCACCATCTTGATTAAATAAGATTTGGTTTACAAGTTTTCTTATTCATTAATAAAGTTTTAACTTTGATTATAAAGGTTCGAACTTTATTGAATTTTGACTAATACAATTTTTTTCAACACAAATAGCACAAACCCGTCTCCATCAAACCTGTAACAAACAAACAAACAAAACCAATACAATATTAGTAAGAGTTACTTTTGTAACAAAAAGATATTAAACACCAATGTTTATCCCTTCAGTGATTCAACTTGGATAGAAAAATAGATCATTCAGAGTCAATGAAAGTTCATCAACTATCAGAAAGGTAAATAGGTAGAAGCCATATAATAAATGAACCAAAAAACTCGTGAATAACTCGACCAATTGAATGGATGCTATGAAAATCGTAAACACCTTCCAAAACAATCTCTAAACGAAACTCAAGAAACAATGCTTTTTCCTAGGTTGGAATCAAGGAGAAGGCCATAATTTCTTCAAGAAACTCTAGAAGATATCTCCATCCAGAATTTTGAAAACCCAAATATTAAAAATTGCATATATTTTTTATGTTTTTTATAGATATTCTTTAAAGTATGGTTGGCTTGACAAAGGAGAATACAACAGCACCTGGTACAATTTATTACTTGGAATTATGAGATAAAACAAACTATATTTTGTTCAAAAAGAGAGGTCAATCCCATGTAGCAATGGAGAAACCAAACCATGTAAGAAAATCATTGAAGAAAACCATAAATAGAAACATAAAAGAAAAAAAGGTTTCAAAAGAGAGGTCAAACCTAAAAAGCAATAGCGAAACACAAATTTATAGTAAAGAAACCCTGATTCAGGCATGAAACCCAGAGAAGGCGATTCAGGGCATATCTGAGAGAGTGTGAGGGTGGAGATGAGGAAGGAAAAAAGCAAAATATTTCATTAACGTCAATCTTGAATAAACTGACTTTTGAATGCAGTTGGGAAATCAATAAACACCTTCCGACCACGATAAATGCGTGACTTGGTTCAACTAAAAACATAAATTTTCTTGGGAGTCAGAATACGTATCAGGAGCCAAATAGATATAAAGATTGAGTTTGAAGTAGTACCTTGTGCTTCTTAACTTGTAATTAAGAGATTCATGATATTATGCATAAAAAAACTAATACCTTATGTATTTTGAATTGTTTTTAAGAATTTGTTAAAAATATTTTATAAGATAGATATAGATATAGATATAGATATAGATATAGATTTTTTGATTTTAAATTGAATAAAAAAATACAATAACCATTTTACATAGAATTTGATATAATAAATATCATTTAGAATGTTGGATAACCTCGTTGCTGATTTTATAATTCAAAAATATCTTTTTTAACTTTTAACCAGTTTTTGTTGTTTTCTTATATTAATAATTAATAATTAATATTAGAATCTACTTTAAAAATAAAATATGATGTAATAATAGTTTAGTGCGTATGTTACTTTTTAGGCTTTCTTCCGCTTCCTACTTTTTTTTTTAATTTTATGATAAGATGCTTTCTCTTGCAGATGACAACAAAGACACAATTGTTGGTTTAATCTTAATGGACGAGGTATAAAATCATAATACAAAAAGGTTTTCTAGATTTTGATTAACGCAATTACAGAATGATGCAACATATAATTTAAATCGAATCAATCCAATTTATCATATTAATTAAAAAAAACCTTAATAACAGTCTGATAAACTTTAAGATCAAAATTGATTTGAAATTGCGAAATGAAATTGATTAAGATTGATTCTAGATTAAAAACCTAATCAATTAAGCTTTAAATCATATACAAATAAGATCAAATCATCAAAAATTATAAACCCAAACTTGTGTTGTTCGTATTTTTCATAAATTCGGAAAATCTTCAAACTCTTCAAGATTGTTGTTCATTTCTTCATCAAATCCACTGAATCTGCTATGATACCAATTGATAATCTCATAAATGAACAAATAACAGTGAAATCAACATAATATTGATGGAGAATCTCTCATTATGTATATTAATATTTCTAGAGAGAGTTTATATAAAAAGATTTTCTAGATTTTGATTTGAAAGTTTTTATGCTCAAATTTTATATGTAACTCATTTTTAAGTTAGAAATTTTCATGAATTTTGTGTGTTATAAAGTAAAAAACAATTACAAATGTATCACAACACATGAATATAGCAAGACATTAATAAAAATAGGAAAAAGATCAGTGTAAAGCCATCTTTTTGTCATAATAACACAACTGTATGCAACATTTCTACACTGCATGCGTCGTGGAATGTTGGGATAAAAGTCGTGTCTCACGCCCTATTAAACGTGTGGCATGTCGTAGCTTAATGTGAGATTTTTATATGATATTTAATTTTTACCTTTGAAGTGTCTTATTTTTTAGTTTTTATCATATAATCTAATTTAAATTGTTTGATATCATTAACTTATAGAGTAATTGTAAAATTTTCCGTCATAATTCACGCCTTGAAAATCGTCGTGGCATTCACTCCTAAGAGTTAAGTTTAACCTCACTGTCATGTCATGCCATTTAAAACCTTGCTCATATCTTCAGAGTAGAAACTTTGTAACATAAACAATATGTATTTTTTTTTAATTAACCTGGATATCTAACCCGCTATGCGAGCCGACTAATCCCAGGGCGAGGGCGACCATCTGCTTTACAGATAGCCCAGAGTCACCGCATTTGAACCTCCGTGGCGACAAAAGAATTTTTTATTTCTCCTTGGATTTGAACCTGAGACCTCCTGATACTTTACTCAAAACAATCAGGCACCACCCTTGTGGTTAACAATATGTATCTTAATTTATATTCTTACAAAAAATTTCAATACGGATCACAATTGAATTAAAAAATAAAAACTCTTATGGATTTCTAAGTATATGTATAAGCAGAAAATAGATCAACTCATAACTGAAAATAAAGATCAAAATATACATGAAATAACGATTGAAAAAAGTCTAATTAAAAAAATTGTCTAATTGCAAATCAAATATTTTCAGTTGACGATTTAGCCCTACAAAGCATCTCTCCGACTCTCTCTTTACAACTTGAAACGGTTGCAGTTACGATGTACACTTTCATTTCCATATTAATTCAGAACACGAGTAACATGTGATGCAATTTTTAAGAAGATTCAAGAACTATAGCTCCCGTAGTGTCATTGACGTTGTGAGAATGGTTGTGTTCGCCTTCGTAGGTTACAATGAGCATCGCTGGATCATCCAATGCCTTTTCCACATGTTTTCTTGCAGGACAGCCTCTTAAACTGCTACACTTATAATAACCCCTGAATTTACATTAACAAAAACAAATTATTCATATAATTATAACCATTTTAATTATTTTAAAAGAATTAAAATAATTATGGTATGGTTTACAACATGTTGAATCAAATCATATATTTAATGTACAAAAATCACTTTTAAGATTATGAGGACGTGGACACCAATACGAATAAATAAATTCGAATGCTAGGTCCATTATCGTAAAATTATTATTTATAATACGATAGTTGACTTTTTCGGTTTGAACGCTGACTATATTTTTGTTTTCAATCTTGGAATAATACTCTCTAATAATTGATAAGTGATATGGTGGATTTTCTTTTATTATTTTTTTTTGAGAAAAGTCTACTTAATTAATTGAGTTAAATTACGAAAATACCCATAAACATGAGTCAAATCTTTCACTCTCTTTCGAGCGACCCCTTTGTCGAGAAAATAAGAAATATACCGATTGGTCAACGGGTTAGTGAGTTGGAGAGACTCACTGAGTTAACCAGCCAGTTTCTCCGATATCAACTAAAACTATAGACAAGAAATTTACCTTGGATGTGGCGAACCTTTGATTGGCTTCTGACCGTATTTCCTCCATGAGTAGTCGTCCGGTGGTATATCGGCCATCTTCATGCTTATCGCCGGCACTCGTACAATCCTCCTCATCTTCGATTTCCTGCAAATTGATCAGATTAGAAAAACGCCCAATTTTTAATGATGAACTAGAATTGATAGTTAAGAATTGGGGTTAAGGTAGGTAGGATGGATGTTGATTTACCTTTTCTTTGAACAATGGCAGCGCCCAGAAGAATTAGCGCATTTGGTGTGAGAATCATCCATGGAGTTGCATTTCCTTTTGAAGGAGGAAGAAGACATATTCGGCTGACCGGCAGAGGAAACCTGAGACATATTCGTGATCTGAAAACCAGAAGACATTGATGGCTGGAAACTGTCTGTATCTCCGGTCAACGACGACATGAAGGAATTCGCTTGAGACGCGGCGGCAGCAGCAGTGGCGGCGAAATTGATAGTAGTCACAGGAAAATCCTTCCGATCAAAGGATCCCGATTTCACCAACGGATGGTGGTGAATCGTCTGAGAAGACGGTGGGAGACGCTGCTGAATCGGCGCAGGGGAATACACCTTCTCCACCGTCTGATGATGGTGCGGGTTGGTGACGCCGGCCGCCAACAGCGCAGGTTTCTCTTGCGAAACAGGTGGATTACAAACAGGGCCGCGTCTGAAACGAGCGTGACCGGTGCGATTCCGATCGAGTAGAGAGATGAACTTTTTGAACTTGGTGACAGCAACATCAGCGACGGCTACATAATCGGTGGTAGCAGAAGAGTCGGCGGGGGGAGAAGACGATGATGATGACGTCGTATTGGTTTGATACGATTGGTTTTGTGAAGAAAGTAATCTGATGAGATTCTCAACGCTTTGAAGACCGGCGGCGGCCGCTTCTTGAACGGAATTTTCATCCATTTTGGTAAGTAAAGCACCGTTTCTGTAAGCATTCATCAAATCGACCGCCATATGTATTGAATTGAACCATAAATTGAAAGGGGGGGATTTAAAGGACTGGTTTCTTCTTCGTCTATCGGTGGTCAAACCCTCAAGCCAATAATGGCTCTACGTGTGGAAAATGGCCGGGTAGAGAAAAGGTCAAAATAGACCGCATTTTGGGTGGATGAATCGGAAAATATTTATATAATTCGTCCCTCGACTTTGCTACTTTCGTTGCAGATAATCCTTTTACATTTCATGCTTTTTTATTACTTGCGTAACCCTTTACCTTTCCAATAAGACGGAATGTAATAGCATATTTCCAACACCTTTTTCAAAATTTTGTCAAATTTAAAGTTAAAAATTAAATAGTAAACTATAATCTTGGTCCTTATGGTTTACATCAATTTTCGAAAGTGATTTTTATACTTTAATAACTACAGTTATCGTCTCTGTAAAATAAGGGGTATTTCAGTCTCTTTACCCCTTCTTACTAATTTTCTATTAAATAATAAAATACTTATAATATATATATATATATATATTATTTATATAGAGATGAGTTATTATGCAACCTTTTATATTTGTATAACTAATACAACTCAATCTCAACCGTCCATTTAATTTGATGAATATGTGATTTCATAAAAAATTGATTGTTTCCTGATATAAAGTATTGATAATAATTATTGAACTCTAGCGATCTTCCATAAATATTCAAATAATAATAAATGAACTCTCATCATTTCCATAAATATTTCAATTGATTGAGTCGCATTGGTCCCATATATATATATATATATATATATGTGGATACATATATACACACTCTAACATTCCAATGAGCTCTTAACTGACCACAACTCTTTCCCTTCGAACTTTCCGACGAACCAACACCACCTCCTCCTTCTTCGATCTTTCACCCTTAGCACTTCCCCCAACTTACTCCTCTGGTTGAATGGTTCAGAAACTTGCTCCTTCAATTGAATGGTTCAAAACTCACTCCTTCGAGCTTGATTTACGGCCAAACATGTTTTGAGGTTGGTGATGGAGGCGCTCAACCAAGTCTATGCATCAAAGTTAGAGCTCCAGTTGTGTTCCAGGTTGAGCAACTCTGGCGCCTCTCAGCCCTGTAACCCCAGCACCCCTCATCCTTGAGACTTCGACTCCCTCAACCCTAGCTACCCAGATGAACGCTCCCCTCCTCGTTTTTTGTTTGTAAATTGAAACCTCATCTCCTTTTGATTTAGTTTGATTAAGTTTTTAGGGTTTGATATAAAGAGATTTAGGTTTGGTTTTAGGTCTTGAGTTTGTATATTGTTTTAGGATTTGAGTTTGTATATTTGATTTAGGGTTCTTGTTGTTTCACAAAGTCTTTTAATAAGGCTATAATTTCTTCAATATGATTTGAAATACTATCTAGTGGCTTGAATTTGTCTATCTTCCATTGCGAAAGAATCTTCCATCTTTGATGGCTTCAAATAATCGGATGTTTGAACCTTTGATATGCTTCAGTTGATTTATAACATTTATAACTTACCTAATTCTTCAATTGATTTATAACATTCAATAGATGAATCTTCGATGGCTTCAACTGTGCTTTGGCTGTTTTCTCCGTCTTCCCCAAAAGCAAAAAAACTTCATAGTTGGTCTGTGGAGGTGGTGTTGTGGTTCTGTGGACGATAGAGGTGGTGGATTGATGGTGATTCTGTGGAGGTGGTGCAACGGTGGTCGATGGGAAAGAAAGGCAAGGATGAGGGTCTCCGGTAAACAATGAGATTGGAGGTGGGATTGGGAGTCTGTATGTGTGTGTATATATAATAAATTTTTAATTTTTTACATAAAAATAGTAAAAAGGGGTGAAAAGACCAAAATATCCCTTACTTAACGGACAATTTTAACGAAGATAATGACCAGAGACGATTTTCAAATCAAAATGTAAAAGTAGTGACAATAGCTATAGTTATTGAAGTTTACAGACCACTTTCGAAGATTCATATAAACCATAAGGACCAAAATTGTAGTTTACTCAAAATTAGATCTTTAAAGAAAAATTGTGTTTAGCATATTACATCTTTGGTCCCTAAGGTAAGTTATTTATTACGGATTTGGTCTTTTATCTTCATTTATTACAAAAAACCTTCAAGTATTCAGTTTGTTATGGATTTGGTTCCTGAGGCAAAAGGCCGTCTATTTTTTGCCTTTAGCTCCCACCACGTGTGATGCACATGAGAGTAAAATGGTCAAATCCTTTTATTTCTTTTCCCCCTATTTTCTTCTGTTTTAGTAATCAATTCCCCCGATGAAAATCCTTCACCATTGCCACGCATTGCACACGACATCCCTCTAGTTTGTTGTTTCATCTTCTTCTCAGTTCGAATTTTTTTCTAGCTTGACAATGTGGATGATTCGCCTCAGTAACTCACCTTTGGACCCATATAAAGTTTGTAGTACGTCATTTGTATTCACATCATTGTTTGTTGATGTCACTGATGTTTTCGTTCTTTACTGAATTTTTGATCATAATTTTATTTTCTTTGTACTATTCAAGTCTGATACCAATGAAGGTTCACCATGGTGAGGAGTTTTACCAATAGTCTAGGTAGGAAGTATATCGTTTGTAAGGTTAACTATGTTGATCTAATAGATGTTGATGTGTTGAGTGTTCATGAAGTTAATCCAATGAGGATAGATCTATGGTATAATCCTAAAGACAAAATGTATTACCACTTTATGGTACCAAAATCTAACCTATTCTTCGGGCTTGAAGCTTTAATCAATGATCATGACATTTTGAATTTGTTTAAGTATACAAGTCAGTTCAAAGTTATAGATATATACATTGAACAAGGGACGACTAACCTGCAAACATATGAAAGGTCCCCCAATTGTAGGAAAGTTGTTATTAGAAAAGTCCTTGATAATGAATCTCCAAAATTTAATATGATGAGAACTAGATAAGGTTGATGCTTCTTCAAGAGATAAGAAAAAATTATTTCTTGAATTAATTGAACCAGTAGAGGGTGAAAATTCGATTAAAAAGGTGCCTACACGGAAGGAAAAGATTAAAGATAATGAGAATTTGGTGTAAACATGGGTAAACAGGTGCCACTAGTGGATAAACCCTTGTCATCAGTGGATGAATCTTTGGGTGAATATGTGCCAACCATGGATGATCAATTTCCTACTTTTAGCCACGTTGAGGACTTTCCTTCTTTTGTTGGGAGAGATGGGGAGTTTCACGAAGATGCAACATCAAAAGTTGACAATAAGTGCACAAGTAAATTATAAGAGAGTAGTGATGAACTTGAATTCATGATGGATAGACTAGACATGGTAGTAGATATAGAGGTATACATGAACAAAGGGAAGGGAAAATCATGTGTAGAGTTAGATGATACAGACAAAAAGGAGGAGTTTGATGATATAACTATTGACATGGAGGAATTTGAGAGTGGTGAAGAGTCTGACTTTGAAACAAGTAGGAAAAAAGTATTACACAAGATTAAAAGATTTCATGAAGGATTGAGAACACATTTTCATGTTGGTCAATTGTTCTAAAGCAAGGCATATATAAAACATGTAATTACAGAGATTTGAATTCAGGCAAGGAGGGAATTGGGTTTAATAAAGAATGACAAGACGAAGATGAGGGCAATATGCAAAGGAAAGGTTCTTCAAATGGGAGGGACAAGTACTCATGGGCCAACCTCTGATGGGCCTGATGATTCTAGAATTTCCGAGTCAAATTCAACATGTCCTTGGGTATTGCTTATTTCCAGAGACAAAAAGAATCATACTTGGACAATAAAGACCTACAAAGACGCTCATACATGTTTACAAGAAAGAAAAGTGAGGCAGTGTACAACTATTTTTCTCTCTCAACAGGTTGAAGAGACCATTGTTCCCAACCCTAAGATCCCGATGAAAGCTTTGGTAGAAGGACTGGCTAGGAAGTATAAACTTTGTGTAACAAATACGAGGCTTATAGGAAAAGGAAATTTCAACAAAGAAGGTGGGAGGTGATTATAGTGAACAATATTAGGGTTTGAGAGACTATGTTTTGAAGCTTCAAGGAGAAAGCCCAGGCACCACAGTTAGGCTAGTAGTTCAAAGTGAGCCCATCCTAGACACACCACAAGGCAGTTCAAATATATATACATATATATTGGTGCACTAAAGGTTGGATTCAAATAATGTGGAAAGAATTTGTTGGGTCTAAATGGATCTTTCATGGAAGGACCTTATCTAGGCCAGATTTTGTGTGTAGTTGGGGTTGAACAAAACCAAAGTATTTATCCTTTAGCTTATGCCATAGTAGAAGCTGAGACCAAAGATTGTTCTAGATGGTTCATGGAATGCTTGGCTGATGACCTTGATTTGACTAGATCTTCCAATTTCACTTTTAGTAGTGATAGGCAAAAGGTCATGTTTCTAACTAGTTTACTTAACTGCATTTTTTACTAGTTCATTTAACTTGGGTGATGACATTGGTTTACCTTGATTTGACTAGAGGATTATACTAGCACTTGCTAAGGTTTTTCCATATGTAGAGCAAAAATTCTGCCTTAGCACATATATGAGAATATGAAGAAGATATGGAAGGGAAAAATATACAAGGATCTATTATGGAAATGTGCAACAACACCAACACTTCCACAAATTTAAAAAAAAATGCATGAATGACTTGAAAGCTTTGAATAAAGATGCTTATGTATTGTTAAAAGATATACCCGATGTTTATTGGTCTAGAGCCCACTTTACAGGTACATTTACTTCTTCATTAATGCATTTATGTTAAAGTACTTTGTTATTAATAAATCAGACCTATTAACTAAAGAATTTTAGGTGATGACATTGTACAGGTAGACCTCATTGTGATGTTTTATTGAGCAACATGTGTGAGGTCTTCAACAAGCAGCTTATAGATGGTAATGGCAGAACTATCGTAATAGCATTGGATTACATTAGAGGATACCCGATGAAGAGGATTTCTAATGCAGAAACAACGACCAAGATTTTGAACTCAATTAACGTATAAGATGCATAATTTGTTGTTATTTAGAATGGTGGGGACAAATATCAAATGAGTAGACCATGGTAGAATCAACGTGTTGGTGATTAAAGACAGAAGTCATGCACATGTAGGAAATGGGATTTGATAGGAATACCATGTAGGCATGTTTTTGCCACAATATAGTACATGTCATTTAACAGAGAAGAAGTTAGGTTACCTGAAAACAATGGTTGGATGCTAGTTACACTCTCACAACTTGGAAAACTATTTATGGGTTCAAAGTTAGCCTTCTGAGTGGAAGGAATTATGGCCCAAGAGTGACTATCCACTTACACTAACTCCACCAGTTTATCAGACACATGTTGGTAGACTAAAGAAGAAGAGAAGGAAGAGTGTTGAGGAATTAAGTCAACATGTTATGAAAGGTTCAAATCTTTCAAAGACTGGGAAGACTGTAACTTGTACCAAATGCAAGAAAAGAGGGCACAAATCCAGGATTTGCAAGGGACATGAAGACAGGCCAGTTTGATGTAGTGGTACTAGTTTTTAGTGTCTTTTGCTTTGTTATCATGTGGTAGTACTAGTGTTTAGTGTCTTTTGCTTTGATGTGATGTTAGTAATGTCATTTATTTGTGAGGTCATGTGAACTTCCTTTTGTGAGTATGCTTACAATGTAATAGTGGCATATTTGATTAATTTATGGTTGATTAAGTTACCCATGATAGTTCTTATTAATTTATGGTTGCTATTTTACATGTAACAAGTAGTTGCCTTCGATTCTTCCGAGCTTCTGAGAT
>NC_037530.1:25943073-25964424 GCF_001531365.2 Cynara cardunculus var. scolymus
CTCTTTGTCCACCAACTTTAGGCAAGGATGTCTGCTCAAGAATAGTGCTTTTGTACTATTCACTGTAGCAAAGGACAAGCCTTCCTCTTAAGGCTTGACATGCACTCTAAACCCTACCTTACTGCATTAAATGAACATTTAATGCACTGGGTATAAATAGAAGTGTTTCTTCTTCATACAGAGTGCGCGCATCACTCTCTTACCATATTATTACTTCAAGGTTCTTCTAGCTTAAGTAAAAGATATTTCTTTTAGCATTCTATTTTCTTGTATTTGCTAAACCTCTGTGTGTGACCAAAGGTTGTATAGATAGGTTTCCTATACCTTATCTTTCCGCAAACAATCTTGTAAAATCTGTATTGATCTTCTCTATCAATATATTTTTTAAATTTAAAAACTTTGTGTTTGTATTCACCCCCCCCTTTACAAACTGTTTATTATCTTGTAGACCCTTTTGGGACCAACAGGGTACCTGAAAACCCAACTTCTAGTGTTCCTAGCGACCAACGGCTGACTTAGCTTAAGGAGTCACTCGACCAAACTAAAGTAAAAATTCCTCTTCATACCTCTAGTTGTGGTAAGTTTGACTTCCTTACTGAAACTAAAAGATTCGAAGCACTCAAGGCTAAGGAAGAACTCAGAATTCAACGACAACAGACTGAGGACAGCCTCAAGTTGGCCAAGTTTCTTTCTACTCAAGTTCTTCCAAAAGAAATCATCTAAAAACATGGTGAACGTTGTCAAGGCCCAAGCTAAGTTGCTTTCAGTTAAAGAAGCTGAACGTGAAAAGCTGAACGACCGAGATAAGAAATGGAGCGAAGATCATTTAAATAAGAGAATAAGTCCTCATAGCATCTCAAGCGTCACAATCAATTGATGAATGAAAGATGGTGGACTTCTCATTTCCATGCTCATCTCTAGAAACAACCTTGAAGCTGTTACTGAGTATCCTTTCTACCTTGGACAATACGACTACAGTGAATGGCTGTAAATCCGCCAAGCCATTCAGCGTTCAAAGTCAAGACACAAGCCAATAATTAAAGACATCATCACCGAGTTGATCAAGAAGATGTCCAAATTCGTTGTTATACCTACAAAGCCTACATTAAAGAAAGGTGGAAGAAGAAAACCTTCATATCCTAACGATGGACCAACTCTGAGGAACGAACATGAAACAAAGTTCTCCCTGGAGTAAGTCCTGAAGGATTTGAAGAAGCCAGACATCTCTTTGTTGAACCTCTCTTTGCCAGCAAAGGGTTCGTACATACCCAACACTATGTATCTAAAGCCTGAGTTTGGATTTATATTCCTTGACTATGAAGGCGAACATAGCTTTCAAAGAGTGTCTGAGTTCGGTCTATGTTCTATATAATATCTTGATTATCTAAGATATTGGTTGGACAATGATCTTTATGGTGAAATGATAGACCGCATGATCAGAAAAGAATTTCTACATCGAAAGATGCTCAGAGAAGAAGTACCTGGTTACATCGACTTCAGCGACTTAGATTAGTTAGAATTTCCTGTCTTGTAAATTTTATCTTTCATTGTAAGTCTTATTTTTCTCTGTCTTTTCTTTCAGTGTACAACTTATATGTAATAAGCCTAGAATGTATTGACTGTAACACTTGTAATTCTCCTTTGATTAATATAAGTAATTCATTAGTATCACTGAAAATGATCCCTGAAAAGAGTAATAAGGACACATGTCTATGAGTTCTAGTATGCTCTTATAGTCACTGACAATCTTCAATCAGTGAACATGCTTTCAGTTTCAATTTCCCTTCTTATACTTTTCTTAAACTTGTAACTTAAGAAAACTTATATAGTAAAAACTGTATCATTGAAAAAGATCCCAAAATAGTTAAAAGGGACATGTACTTTATATGTAACTTTTTCTTACTATCAAACCTTAAGGCAATTTTCTTTATGTTGCTTTGTCATCATCAAATAGGGGGAGATTGTTGATCCTCTCTCTCATTGATTTGATGATAATCCCCTTTACCTTTTGAAGTATTATGTTTCTGTCTTTTCAGTTCCAGCGATCATCACCGCGTCTGTTTAGTGATCGTTGAAACATGCATTGTAATCCTATAGCGACAACGATATTTCAAGAAGACAAAACTCACACCCAAGAACCTTCAGTGAATGTCGAAGACTAAAACTGAAGATTAGTGACTGGCGCGTTCATGATCTGAAGCGGTATTCAGTTATTACAACTTGATCAACATACGTGTGAAGACTGCACAAGCCTCAGTGAATGCTGAAGAGACCTCCAGCGTTATTCCAGCATTCAGCGATCAAATGAAGCTTGCCATGCATGATTGTTTGTGTCTTGTCCTTCCACATACAAAGGACAAACCCATACCCTTTCAAGAGTATAGTACTGCACGGAGCCAACTAGTCGAGTCTAGTGCCCACCAACTCCATGAAAGAATGTCTGCTCATGAATAGACAATAGTACTAATCACTGTTGCAAAGGACAAGCTTTCCTCTAAATTCTTGACACGTGTTCTAACCCTTCTGAATTGCATTTAATGCAACGTATATAAATAGTTGAGTGCTCTCCTCATGCACCACTACTACAACATACAAGAGAACACATACGCTTATCTTCAAGCAAGTTATAATTTCTCTAATTCTAAAGTTCTTACCCAAGAAAAACATCTTTCTGTCTTTATCTTATTCGGAAAATTTCTTATATTTGCTAAGCATATTTGTGTGTAATCCTAGATTGTTTTAGCTAGGTTATCTTTACCTTTTCTATTTCCGCAAACAATCTGTAAAAATCTGTATTGATCCTTCTATATCAATATATATTTTTAAAAGTGAAAGTTTATGTGTTTGTTTTCATCCCCCCTCCTTCTACAAATTGTTCACCTCTAAACTCTTGTATATCCTGCTGGGACCAATAGCTACGACTCCAAAAGCGCCTTCGGACTTTCACCCTGCCTCTCACCCCTCTCAAATAAAGAGGAGACACTATAGAATATCCACTCTTGGCTCTTTCTCTAAGAAGACCAAGAAGCCTAAAAGGGCTAAAAACACATCTCCAACCAAGGACTCTCAACAGTCCAAGGTTGTTGAAGTTGGTCCTACTTAGCCTAGGACATCTGTTATGCAACCCCTAGCTCCTCAGACCCTCCCAACAGGACAATGTTGTATAATCGAGGATCCCACATCACTCCACCTCGACGTCTCTACACACTCTTGGTGATGACTAGGACACCTCCCCTTTCCGAGGTCCTTCGTCTCCACCATGTACTCATGGCCTATAACCCAAGATCGATGATCTTAATGATCTTGCACAGATGGATGACCTTTCAGCTACAGCTGACGATGACATCCTTTTTCTTCACTATGTGCTTATGGATGTGGATGGTGAGCCTTACCAGCCTACTACCTCTATTGATGTGGTAATCAACGTCCTACCTCTATCAGGCGTCGATGATACAGACACTAAGCCTCATGTCGGTGTCATTGATACAGTTGTCGAGCCTCCCACCGATATTGTCAATACAGATGTTCAACCTCAGGCCAACATCTGTGATATTCATTAGTGACTTTCAGGGCGCCGATGGTACTGAGAGTGTTGCAACTTCTTCCCCGGATAGGTCAGCAAGCCCAATCAAAGCTTGCTCACCTACTCTTGATTCTTTTACAAGGCCCACTCCTCAGTCGGCCTTTTAGTTTTGTACCTCTTCTATTAATCCTCTCTCTCATTGATTTGATGATAATCCCTTTTATCTATCAAAGTATATTGTTTCTGTCATTTAGTTTCAACAATCTTAACTGAGTCTGTTCAATTATCATTGAACATGTATTGTAAATCGTTCAGAGACTGTTATACTTCAAAAAGACAAAACTCACACCACAGATCCTTCAGCAATGTCGAAGACAAAAGCTGAAAATTAGAGACCAGCAAGTTCATGAACGAAAGCGGTGTTCAGTGATAACAAGCTCGTCTACATATGTGTGAAATCTGTCCAAGATTCAGCAAACACTAATGAGACCTTTCAGCATCATCCCAGTATTCAGCGATAAAATCAATCTTGTTGAGCAAGATTATTTTTGTCTTGTCCTTCCACACAAAAATGACAAACTCATACCTTTATAAGTATAATACAGTACATAGCCACTCTTTTGACTCTAAATGTGCTTACCTACTTGATGAAAGAAGACTGTTCACATATGATCAAAAGCCTAGCAAATCTGAACAAAGGACAAGCTTTCCTCCAAAAGCTTGACACGTGTCCTGTAGCTTCTGAATTGCATTTAATGCAATGGGTATAAATAGTTGAGTGGTTCTCCTCTCAGTTATCATCTTCCTCATTAAGAACTTACCCAAGAAGTTACTTCTCTCTCTACTATCTGTCTAGGAGAAGGAACCACTTTAACAAGTGAAGAGCACATTTATTCTTACCTTATTTCTTGTAGCAAATCTTTTCTTATTGTTATTTGTAATCTTGTGTGTATCTTGGATTATTTAGATAGGTTCTGTATCCTATCTCTTCCGCAAACAATCTATAAAATTTGTATTGATCTTCTTTATCAATATATGATTTTTGAAAGTGAAAGTTTATGTGTTTGTATTCATCCCCCGATCTTCTACAAATTGTTACTTATAAACTCTTGTAGATCCGGCTGGGACCAACACCTTCTCCTCCTGATGTATTATATACTCTACCTAATGAGGTGGTAGACATGTTTCGAGGCTTCCCTTCTCAGTGTCAGTTGCTTCTCTCTCAGTAAGCCTTTCTCCACACTGATCTATCTGGCATATTGGACACTATTACATCCAGGCTTACTACTGAGTTAAGTAGACAGGATGCAGCTATACATGCTTATGACCGTACTATTACAGAACTTGGGGATAATGTTGATTCAATTAGTGCTCGTCTGACTGCTATTTTGGACTCTCAGTCTACTATTCTACGGGACATGGTAGATCTTCATGCACGCTCAGACTCTCAGGCTGATGTGAATGAGACCATTCTTCAGTCTCTTACCAATTTACACTCTAAGGTTGATGCGCAGAATCAGGTATCCAAGATGATCTTAAAACGGGATCCTTCTAAAGTTTCTATCGACTTAGGTACCAGTCAGTTCACAGAGTCAGACATAGATTTATTGACTGAAGTCAGTCGTCGTGTTCAGTCTGATTCTAGTCTTTTGGGCAATCTTCATTGCTGTGTTTCTTGTCTACTGCATGCCACGGGTGCTCCTCTTACCCCCTCTTCTCATGCTACTACTTATGTGCCTTCCTTCATTCTCGTTACGGAGGAACCCTCGGTTGTTGCTTATATGCCTTCCCTCATTCCCACTGAGAGGGAGACGACAGTTGATCATGCTACCAGTGACAACGGGGACGACTCAGCATCTACCTCTTCTGCCTTTTTCTTCCTCATGTGATGATGACTCAGACATTGATACTTCTTTTGAGGGGGAGCTAACTGATCATGACAGAGTTGCAGTATCTGTTAAGGGGGAGCATCAGTAGGCCATTTCTTGTCAGGTTGGTATTACTTCTTCTCAGGTTTGTATTATTGCTTCTTCTGGGGACATAGTTCCAACTCATCAAGAAGGAAAGACACCCATGACATTTGCGGAAGTAGTGACATTTGAGTAAACTCGGAAAAGAAATGGTTAAGACATCAATTTGGGCGTGGAAAATGGTTATTTGAGTCAATTTCCTTAAAAAAATTGCTTCAAGTGGTTGAGAGTAGAGTTTGTTCATGGGTGGGACAACCCGATAGAAATACGGGTTTGGTCAACTATTATCAAGAAAATGGACGGGTCCGAGTTTGTTCGTTAAAATTAACGGACGAACATGGACAATGTAAAAATAAATATGGACATGTCCGTCCAACCCGTTTATATTTTATAATTAATATTTTTTTACCATTAATTAAAATTATACTAATATGTTTTAAAGTTAATTATTAAAGTTAGAGGATGAGATTATTTGGTTATTCTTGAGAACCCAAAAGGTTAAAGGATTGTTTGTTTACCTCTTAATGATCTCGTTAAGAGGTTCAACTCTAAATTTTGTTTTTCATTTCTTTCTCCAACTGTTGAGATCCATGTGTCACTTTAATTGATTAAATTTTTAATTGCAACGGTTTTTTTCTTTACTTCTTGGTTTCACATTTGTTAATTAACTGCTAGTGATCAAGTTTATAGATTTATAAGAGTTACACTTTTTAGTCCCGATAACCCGTGGACAAGCCCGTTCTGTTTACAAAACAAACAATGACAAGTTGTCAAGCCAGAAAAAGATAAGCTTAGGTTTACAATATTAGGTTCATTGAAAAAAAAAACAAGTTAAGCTCGATCCAAGCCTAGCCCAGCGCTGTAAATCTGTCACTTCTGTACTCTAGTCGAGTGGTAAAAAAAAGTAAAAAATAAATGTGATGGTGATCAATTAATTGACACTTGGCACAAAACAAGTTGGATAGCTAGAGACGCTAGAACCTTCAATATTGCAGGGGAGCCACAAACTCTAATGTCCTGTTCAAACTTGGACACGTTCCATCTTGTGTAGCCTCATTTCTAAGATATTTTCTTTTATTTTTATGTGTCATCAGATCAGATCGTATCAATATTCTCACATCTTCTATTTTTAAATTATTTTGATGATTTTAATGTTATTAATCATTTGGTTTAATAGTGATTTGATTAAGATTGATTAAGACGATGAAATAAATATATGTGAGTTAAAAGGTGCGGAGTGCATATTCACTTATCACGTTAGATCGTCATAAATGAGAAATCAAGGTGATGCATCCCCATTGCAGGGTTCCAAGAGGCTGAGCCCCTTGGCGGTGATCTGAAGGGGCTGAGCACCTGCTCAAACTCAAGATATGGTCTTCAGCATCAAGTATCAGCTGTCATTGAAAGCGAACTTTTCAGCTTATCGTTGAATGCTGTCTATAGCTGAAAGTCGGCCATCGTTGAACACGACCCATCGTTGAATGTGTAATCTGTGATGGCTGTTGGTCGATTGAATTCTAAGCTCAGATTCGGTTGTAACTGCTTTTCGACTTTATTCATTAACAGTTACAACCAGTTAATTGCCGTAATTGTTGATCTCTCTTATAAATACATAATTTCGTGATCTAAGTACTCTATATATACGAAAAATTAATGCTTTATTTTGCATATGGTTTTTCTAGATTATTTCGGTACTGATTTCGTGAAAACCCAAAGCATAATAAGGACAAAATATAACATTTAGAAAATGATTTTAAACACGATCTAAAAAATTATCCAAATAATATTAACCACAAAATCCAATTCCCCAACATTTTTGGTACGTTAAAATGTATATGAGAACATGCTTTGAATCTTATAAATTTGAGGACGTATAAAACTCATTATTAAAACAGTCATCATTATGAAAATATAGTAGACACATAAAATAAAATAATATAATAAATAAATAAAATGTGGATGGCATGGTTGCCATTTGACCTTTGACGGATACCAACTTAAAATTAAATTGCAAATTTCGTCCCTCAATTATTCATCAATATCAATAAATGAAAGTTATTTATGAAAATTGTATTATCATGTTTCCTTGTTCGATTGTATACCAAAGTTGTCATAATCGTCATGTCTCGGATCCTTTTTTAGATAGAATGACTATTAAGAGTGTGCAAAACTCAGCTTAAAACCGTAAACCAGACTGAGTTTAAGTTGTCTTTAACTGAACCAAAACTAAATTTATACTTGGTACTAATATATAATAAAAAAAAGTAGCTCGTAGTCCAAAATTTTTTACTTCAAACAAATATCATTTGTGTAAGGAATTATGCTTGAATCACTTGTTAATAACGAACTGAAAGTTCAAGCCCCATTTGGAACAAAATTAATATCAGAAGATTTGGTTCTTAATTATCTGATTATCATATTTTGAGTTTAGGTTCAATACTAGTTTGGTAATGTTGCTCAACCCTAATGCCTATTTGATTATGTTCTAATAGTTTGCATTTTTTTTTGTAAGGGTGTCCGGGCCAAAGCCCGACTAATCCCCGACAATTTTGGAGGCTAAACATGGCCCCTCTTAAATGTCGCCAACACTCCCCTCCCAGGACTCGAACTCGGGTTCATGACTATGCCATGCCCAAGCCTTACCACTAAGCTGGAAGGTCTTTGACATAGTTTGCATTTTTGCCGGTTGAATCTTCAACTATGATTGAAAGTTTTAATTGAGATAGTTTTTTTGTTAAGAAAAAAGTTAGTTCAAATTGTTTAATTTTAATCCTGAAAATGTTAAGCAACATCTCATGAGACCGTAATAGTAAAGATGTTGGAGGGTTACAATGACGTATTATATGCAATGGCTGGTAATAAAGATGTACAAAAAAGCTCTGACCCGATCCAAGTAAGCTTGAGCATGAACCTAGGCCATCATAAAGAAACACAATCACCCATTTTCACACCTAAAGGATGACCTGACCCATACAATTTTTTTTCTTACTAAAAATAGGGTTTAGGTGTGCATTTCAAGTTGGCAATAGATATGTGGTACAACCTGCTCGACCCATTAAAGAATCGGGCTTGAAGAACTATTCTCTGAAAGCTGAATGGGCTCACACGATGAAAAAAAATCGGACATGCCCACACAACCCATTATGGTATTATAGTTAATTATATTCTACATATGATTAACATATTACTCTTTTTTATTAAAAGATATAGAAGTAGCTTTGTGTTGGACCCCCTCTATTAAGTACCAACCACCTCCCAACTACATATTATATGTTGATATGTTATACAACACGTCTTAAATTTTGATCTTGAAATATTAGGTGGCTAAATATATTGTCACTGAAAAAACCTGGATTTTGAAAATGATATTTTATGTGGAAAGAAAAGTATGTAATTTAATTTTTTTTACATAACTTATGATTATATTTGTTTTGTTTTTCAAATATAAAAAATAGGGCCGTTAGCCCGTGCACAAGACCGGCTTATTTGTTGGGCGGTACGAGCAAGTTCTCAAACTTGCAAAAAGGAGTTTGAGTTTGCTCTATTAGGCTCATTGGAGAAAAAAATGTGTTAGACTCGATTCATGTCTACAAATGATCACCTCTACTCCTAACTGATCCTTTGTTTGGTTCTTAAGTGTCGTCTTGATGGCAAAATAAGCAATTCTTTCATAGATTGGACCGGTCGGATTTTTAACAAGTTATTGGTTCAAACTTAGTATCAATCTGGTCCGATAAAACATACAAGTTATGGGGTCTGGATGTAAATATGTAGTACTTAAGGGTTCTGGGTGAAAAATTCTGAAAATAGCATTTGAGCATTTATAAATAATAGCATTCTCCAGCAGAAAATTCATTATCTCGTTCGTCGATTATCCTGTTGGTTTGTCGCTACCTACCCATCTTTATTTCTCTCTTACAAAGGCTAACAAATTCGTTCTTGTTACAGCTAATTTGGGCATCTAGGGTTTCTGATTGTTTGATTGGAGATGGAAACAGCAACTGCTCTGCGGTCATCTTTTGGTACCTGTATTAGACCATCGAATAGAAACGATTTAGGGCGCTCTCGCAATGGATCTATCGCGTTTGCTACTGTCTCAAATAAGGTATAGCCATGTGTTACTTCGTATTTAAGAGACATACAGATTTTATTTGATTCAGATGGATCTGTTTGATGACTATTTATATATTCTTTGTATCATGTACTCTTTTTGATCTTTTTGGTTTCTCTTGATGATGTCAATACTGAATCCATCTCAATTACAATTTGTATCGATCTGTAAGTGGGAAATCGGAGATGGTTTGCTTCTTAAAATCAAAATTCATGAGAACTATGCTGGTTATTAATAGTTTTTTGAGTTCAAATTTTATAAAACGTCATAGGGAATATGCAGAGTTTAAACTAAATTTCTTAAGTTTATTTTGCGTTTGGATCATGGAGGCCTTGACTGAGGTCGATTGTTGCCTGTTAGAAATTATATACGAAATTGATTTCTGCATGGATATCGTTATTTTGTGTGTATGAAGCATAACCTGATGTTTAGTTGAATTGTATTAGTAAATACAATTTGTTGGTTATGTAAAAGGTGATTATTAGGGATTGGGGCGTAGAGTAGATAGATCAATTTTATTCATATGTAGAACCCTTTTCAAAGATTCCCAAACAAGGTATGGTTTTCTTTGAGACAAAACCATGTAAGGTGTCAATTTTTTTTTGGCTTTGATGATATGGATGCAAGTCTTCAATCAGAATCCCTATGGAGTGGGTGAGAGGAAAAATGAAAGACAAGAAGGATGCTATTTAGGTATTCATGAAAACATAATCTATCAACTACTCTCACTACTCAAAAAGAAAAAGAAACAAAGAGTTAAATACTTATTCTCCTGATGATCTACTTAACCTAAATAACTATAATCCTAAAGTCCCTATCATTTCTACAACTTGACTGAATGTTTGTTACCTAATATTTTGGAGTTGTTTTTATGTTTTTGTCTTCCCTGTTGGATATTGCTTCACAACTTCCCTTTAGGAGGCTTGGTTATTTTGTCTATTTCCTTATCCCTGAAAACAAGCTATTCTGGTGAATACTTCCAATCGCTACTTTTGTGTACTGTCATTTTTGTATGTACAGGGCTCTTCATGTCCGCTTTTCACTGTATTTCCGCGTCCATATCATGATAGGCTTGATATGTTGCGAATTGCAATTCGTAATTGCTTTGATGGTTAAAAAAGAACTGTAACAAGCATATTTTTGATCTTTCAGATAAAATATTCAGAGTTTATTTACTGCTATATGGTCCTTGGAGACGTGTTTAGCTCAGGAGTTGGAAGTTACACTAATTTGGACTCAGATATTAATGTTACAACTCCTTTTAATTGAAAATCTAAGTAATCCAATTAGGACAAGGGAAGGTAAGGCTGTGCTAGTGAACTGAATTGGAGTGGAATTGGTCTGGATCGAACATCAACTGGTGATACATTGTTTGGTTCTTGTTTCTTTTAAATTTTCAAATACGAGTTCTCTGTTAGGTCTATTCAAGACAGATTGAAACCGAGAAAACTGAAACCAAACCATTTTATTTGTTTTTCATAAGAACCCTTTTATATATGTTATGGTCTTGTGACTTTTTTCGCTGTAGTTGTACAATATACTGTTGATCAGGATTAGTTTAATTTTTAGATTGCACTTTTCTCTTTTTCCATGTAGCCATTAGGATGTGTTTATGTTCGGCTTTTGCTACTGCAGTTTTAATGAATCATGTAGTATGTGTGCTTGCTATATTAGGCCAATACCCACATGGGGTTCATTTTGGTTTTCATTTGAGATGCGCATATCACTAGCAGGTAATCACAGGACCAAACCTGGTGGTAAATCAGGAATGAACCATTAGTTGCAGTTTGATTGTCAGTTTCAGTTTTATACATTTCTTTTTTACTTTGGTTCAGTCTGGTTTTGGATGCGCACATCCTAAGGGTCAGGATTAGTTAGTTTTCTGTGATTTTTGTTCTTCATTGTATGAAATGAGAAAACTGGTTGTCAATTGGCAGTCACTATTTGTCGCTCTCTGTTATGCTGGTGGCAGTTTAAAATGATTAGTTCAGGCAAAATGCAGTTATGCAACATGACTTGCCTGCAACAAGTATTAAGTTTTTCATTTCTTTCTCCTGTTTATTTTGATGTATTTTTCGTGAGGTAAGCATTCTAACTGAAAGTTCCTTGATTGGTTGGCACAACAGCGCTTCCCTTCATTTTCTCATCCCAGAGTAGGACTCCGAAGTGTATATTTTCCGAGTAATAAGAAGAGAACTGCAATAAAAGCTTCATTATCTTCTGATTCCGCTGGACCTACTTCACCAATTGCTCCACTTCAGCTTGAATCTCCAATCGGACAACTCCTTTCACAAATTCTGGTTAGCCACCCACATTTGGTACCTGCTGCAGTTGAACAGCAGCTTGAACAGCTTCAAACTGATCGTGATGCTCAGGAACAAAATGAGGAACCTGCTGCCCCGAGCACTGATCTCGTCTTGTACAGGTGTGTAGAGTGTCTGGTGAAGTGATTTTGTTGGCATTTGTTAATTTACCTAGTAAAATTTATGCAGGAAGACTTTAGGGTTTAGATGTCTAATGAATTACAAACAAAGCATGCCCGGTATATCCCACCTTGAATTACGTTTATGGTAAAACTGTATATTGCTTTGACCTTATCTTGTATATGTTTTTAATGTACCTACTTCTTGTGTTTTATGTTCACCATGTGATTGTCTTTGTTCATTCTACATACTTGCTCACACTCTTGCACAAGCGAGAAGTCATTCACGGAAACAACTGCCCTACTCTTTATTGTAGAGATCAGGGATGTATGCATCCCCCCCCCCTCCATCCCACTTTTGAATAGAATTTACTGGGTTGGTTTGGTTTTTAGAAGCATGAGATGACATTTGCACCTTTTTTCTTTTCTTTTCGGTTCTGAAGCAAGTATTTTGGATAAGTCTAATAAAGATTCATGTTCCATGCAAGGTTCTCCAGTGTATTACACTTATGTTCTGTGTGATTGTTCCTTTTTAGGTTGTTTAATAAGAGATTCTTTTGTATTTGTAGACATAAATCTCACGAGCTTCCCCATACAAAATTACCTTGTACGCACTGCAAAAACAAAAGAAAAACACATGCCATGTATTTGGAAATCTAAAATTGCCACGAAGTGATTGCAAAAATGTATATACCTTTTGCTGCCTTTTCCTCTGTGATTACTGTTCAGGATTCTCTGTTGTGTGTTGTTAAGGTGGGTTGATTGCTTTATTTTGTGCTTATCACTAAAATGTTTATTCTGTGTCATCACTTATTGTTAATTTCTGCATAATTAAGTCATATAGATGAAGATGGGTTATATTTTCTAGTTGCTTCTGTTATTATTGAACGTTGGAGAAAATCATGAATCTGATTGGTTTATCGATCGTAAACACTTTCAGGAGAATTGCTGAAGTGAAAGCTAACGAAAGGAAAAAGACCCTTGAGGAGATTTTATATGCTTTGGTGGTGCAAAAGTTCATGGATGCCAATGTTTCTTTGGTTCCATCTGTAGCTCCCTCACCTTCAGCATCTTTCAAACCAGTCGACGCATGGCCCAGCCAAGATGAGAAACTTGAGCTGCTTCATTCCCCAGAAGCTCTAGAAATGATTCACAACCACTTGGCTCTGATTCTGGGAAATCGTGTCGGTGATTCCACATCGGTTGCTGAGATCAGCAAACTGAGAGTCGGGCAGGTATATGCAGCATCCGTGATGTATGGTTACTTCCTCAAACGAGTTGACCAGCGGTTCCAGCTCGAGAAAACAACAAAAATCCTCCCTGAAGATGTAGAAAAAGAAGACATTAATAGTAACATCCAACAGCAGGGGTCAGGAGACGAAAGGGTGCCAAATGCTAGCAGTCCACAAACTCACCCTGAAGTGAGTTCGTGGTCGGGTGGTGGTTTTACGCAAGCGGTGAAACCTTCTCGGTTAAGGAACTATGTGATGTCGTTTGATGGGGAATCTCTTCAACGTTATGCGACCATAAGATCAAAGGAGGCTGTTAGTATCATCGAGAAACACACGGAAGCGTTGTTTGGTCGACCGGAGATTGTGATAACGGCAGAAGGAACGGTTGATTCTTCAAAAGACGAGGTCATAAAGATAAGTTTTGGTGGGTTGAGGAGACTGGTGTTGGAGGCAGTAACATTTGGGTCCTTCTTGTGGGATGTTGAGAGCTATGTGGACTCCAGGTACCATTTCGTAGGAAATTAAGTTACCAAGCAGCAGCAGGGTTGTAATAGATTGTATATAAACTAAACAAAACTACTACCATGCCATGGGTTTGTTTCAGATTTAGCCACCATACAAACACTTGATTTGGATTTCGGATTCTTTTTCTTTGTTTAAACATGGTCATTTGCTCTTCATTTTCCTTGCTCTTTTCATCCTTCACATACTCCCTGTATGAAAGGTATGAATAGAATATAAAAAAACACACACATATATATACACATATTATGTATGATTTGTTGCGTGAATCATATATGATTTTGTACATTTATGATTTTTTTTTTCTATTAAATAGTTAACGTTTTCGTTTGTCTCTGTCTTTCTTTCTATATATAAACTTTAATCAATATAAATGATGAAGCAAATAATTATGATTTTTAAAACAAAAGGTATGAGGCATATATATATACACACACGTTCAAATCAACATCGTGTAATTTTAGAAACTGTGTAAACTAATTTTGACCAATAGAAAAATTCTATTTTTTTCTAATTAAATTTAATTATTAAAGATATATTGGTCATTTGCATTGTTTTAAATTAAATATGAAAGTTATTAATAAATCTTAATTAAGGTAACATAATAAGAAAATTTTATAAATGATAACATTTAAATATTTAATTAAATTATAATATTAAAAATTGGATTTTGTTATATTGTGTCTGGTTTATTATTGCCAAGATTCATGAAAATCGTAAGTTATTAGATTAATAAATCCATGAAATCAGTAATAGAAAAAAAAAATATTCATGAAACCGGTTTTATATATGGTAAAATTGGTGCATGGAGTAAGTGAAAAATAATTATGAAATGGGTGCATGATGAAACCGGTTTCATACATGGTGAAATTGATGCATGGAGTAAGTGAAAATGATTATGAAATGGGTACAACATGAAATGGGTGCATGATGATATGTGTGCGTGAACAATCTCATTGGACAAGTGAAACAGGGTGCATGATGAATAGGGTGATGAATTTACCATAATAGGGTGCATGATGAATAAGGTGCATGATGAAGATGTGGTTGGGTTTACCATCTTGCCCTTCTCGCTATTATAAAATAAATTTTTTAATATATATATATATATATATATATATTTTTTAATTTCCTCTATATATATATAGAGAGAGAGAGGAGCGATCAAATGAAAACCGTCTCATTTGTGTAAACCATGTAAACCAATTTCATCCATCCATTTTTTTGATCAATGGTCAAGATTAGTTTAAGTTATATTAGAAAATTAAAAAAATAAAAAATAAAAAATTATTTTATAATCCTAAAAAGGCAAAATGGTAACTTCGGTAGTGGTAATATTAATGGCAATCATATCATGTATATCGTAATATTAATGAAACAAAATCATTTGTAAAATAATATATTAATTTTATGTTCAAATATTATAAAAACATAACATCCATCATTAAAATAGATCAACAATAAAAATAAAACACACTATAATCAATTTAACATAATGAAACCTTTTGAATAATAAAAACAAATTTTACTACTACATTTCATGAACGAAATGGCTTAACAGTTTCATCAATACACAAATCAGCGTAATGCTAGATGAGACATTTGTCATTTTCAAGTTTCCGGTAGATGGATCCGTTTCAATATGAAATGGTTTCACTGTTTGCTAATTAAACAACATGTTCTTAACAATTATGAAATGGTTTCTCTGTCGTTATGCACCCATTTCATCGACAAAGTTTTTGCAATCCGAACACGTTTCATAGTTTTATCAATACACAAATCAACGTAATGCTAGATAAGACATTTGTCATTTTCATGTTATTGGTAGATGGATCCGTTTTAATCTAATTATGAAATGATTTCATTGTTTGCTAATTACACAACATTTTCTTAACAATTATGAAATGGTTTCACTTTCATTATGCACCCATTTCATCGACAAAGTTTTTGCAATCCGAATACGTTTCATAACGTCAATGCATTTACCATTACAAGCTTTGTTAACCATTAAGTGAACAAAATCATCCAAAAAAATAAATAAAAATAAAATGAAATAATTTCATCAATAATTGTTGCTAAGCAAACAAGACTATCCAAAAATATTATATTACGCAACCAGTTTATCCCAAAAGTTTCATAAAACAAGCTCCTCAATGAACGTTTTCACGAAACAATCTGCATACGTTTCATTATATTATTTTCCATTTTTTATTAAATTAGTGCCCTTTTTTGTATTACAACATATTATGTATCCTATTAAATTATGCAACGATTTAATGAATTTCTTTTTGCTATCTAAACATGAATATATTTCACTAATATTTATATTTTTACCGGTTCATGAATCTCTGTTAAGATTTGTTACTGATTTTGTGGATCAATGAATATAAGTTTTTGATCTTCATATTCTTACTATGTATAAACCTATAAAACAAATAAATATATTTAATTTTTAAAATACTAAATTAAATAAACATTTAAATATTACCATTTTTAACATTTCCTTTATTATGTTTACTCAATTAAGATCTTTTAATAATTTCCATATTTAATCAAAAACAATGTAAATGATAATTCAATCCTTAATGATTAAATTTAATTAAAAAAAAAGAATTTTCCTGTTGGTCGAAATCGGTTTACACGTTTTCTAAGAATTATGCGGTTTTTAGCGGATCCCACCTCTCTCTCTCTCTCTCTCTCTCTATATATATATATATATATATATATATAATCCTAGCATTTAAATTTAAATTAAATAAGACTAGGGTGTGCAGGACCGGATCAAATCTGACTGAAACCGGTTATATTTGTTTTAATTCTAAAAAACCACTTTTTGGTTCAAAAGTTGGTTTGGTTCTTTATTAGAACTAATGTTTGACACTATGCGTTACATGATGATAATAATCTTTTTTAAAAATTATTGAAGTTAGTTAATGCCACCTTGTTACCTTTTTGTTCTTTTAATATGTATATTGATTTTCTTTTTTGTAAAAATAGGGTCATCCAAATAAGATAACCGTATAAGTCAAGCCGCATGGGTTGACACAATGAATCTCATTCTTCTTTCTTATACATCTTCTTATTCTAATCTTTCATTCTCTCATCAATGTGGAATATCTCAAACTCAATCACAATTCACCAACATCTCAATTCTCATGATGTCACCCCAATATCTCATGGTTCTTCTTTTAATATATATATATATATACACACACACACACACACACACACGTACGCACGCGCATTGCACGATGATTAAAACAAATGTCAAATAAGATAAAAAAATTATGATGCTACATCAATTCAAAACTTGTGAATACTGAATTCAGATTTTACATTTGCTAATACCCTTTCAATATTTCAATATACTCAATCATCTCTTTCGATATTTCAGTTTATCATCAATGTGGGACCAAAGCTCAACCATAATCATTATTTGAGAAAATTCTAAATTCATATTCATGATTGTATTGATTCGATTCTAATGAACATTTTACATTCAACCAAATCGAAAGTGAAATATTACTTTTCAATAAAAAAAATTACCATATAATTTCAAAGTTACCATTTAATCCAAAAAATTGGATGACAAGTGTCGTAATTTTAGCCAACCAACTTTTTTAATCTTCAAGGCATTCACCTTCCTTTCATATATCTAACTACTCTTTCAAATATTTGTATCATGTGATGATACCATGTATGTCATGCTACTACCTTATAGCTTTCATTTATATATTCGTGTTGGACGGTAGCAAAAATGTATTATTAGAAAATTCGTATTAAGTTAAGATAAAATGCAATTTGATAATCGGCAACTAATTAGATGTAATATAAGACGATAAATTTATTAGGGTTGTTTAAATGTAAATTATATATTTTCATTGATATTGTTTCTTGTAACGAAGAGAATTTCATACATTTTCTTACTTTTTGTTGCAAAAATAATGTTTTGACATTAAAAATTGTTTAAAAATGGTTAGTTGCAAGCAAATGTGCAATATTAACTGTTATTATGAATGTACACAAAATTAGTCTTTCCAATTTTGCATTTTAGCTTATAATGCTTGTTTTACGACTTAATTATTAACGCATTCTGAAATAGATTGCACATAGAAATTACAATCAACACCACTATTCAAAATTTGAGAGTATTAAAATCTCATAAATCTTCATTATCTTTGGTTGTTCTTTTAGCATATTATTAGCATAGAATATGCTATTTTTTTAATAATTGCTAGAAAAAATGAGGTCGGCCAAAAAAGAACTTTGTAAATTATCACAAAACCCTTTTAATTTTGAAAGACATCACCTCCTACCTTGACATACACACCATCTCATTTCAATGGATTATATTATCATCAACATGGGACAACCGAAGTAACATCACAAAATTTTTAATGTCACTTTTTTAAGATTATTTTTTAAAATGAGGTCGGTGTTGATCCTCTCTCAGTGATTTGATGATAATCCTTTTTCACTTATACGTTGTATTTATGTTTCTGTCTTTTCAGTTCCAGCGATCTTCACTGAGTATGTTCAGTGATCGCTGAAGAACTTGCATTGTAAATCAATCAGAGACAACAATACTTCAAGAAGACAACACTCACACCAAAAAACCTTCAACAAACGTCGAAGACTGAAACTGAAGATTAGAGACTGACGAGTACGTGATCTAAAGCGGTATTCAGTGATTACAAGTCTGTCTACATATGTGTGAAGACTGCTCAAGCTTCAACGAATGATGAAGAGACCTTCAGGTCATTCCAGCATTCAGCGATCAAAGGAAGCTTGCTTAGCACGATTGGTGTTGTCTTGTCCTTATACACACAAAGGACAAAACCCATACCCTTATGAAAGTTGGTACGGTACGGAGCCGACTAGTCGACTCTATTATCCACCAACTTTAGGTAAGGATGTCTGCTCATAAATAGTGCTTGTTATACTATTCACTGTAGCAAAGGACAAGCCTTCCTCTTAAGGCTTGACACGCACTCTAACCCTACCATATTGCATTAAATGTTCATTTAATGCAATGGGTATAAATAAAAGGGTTTCTTCTCCATGCAAAGTGCGCGCAACTCACTCTCTAACCCTAATTCTTACTTCAATCATTTTCTAGCTTAAGTAAAGGATCTTCTCTTCAGCATTTCTTTTCTTGTATTTGCTAAGACTTAGTGTGTAACTAAAGATTGTTTAGATAGGTTTTTAACACCTTATCTTTTCGCAAACAAATTTGTAAAATCTGTATTGATCTTCTTTATCAATATATATTTTAAATTTGAAAATATTGTGTTTGTATTCACCCCTCCTTCTACAAACTGTTTTACTATTCTTGTAGACCCTCAAAGGACCAACAAGTGGTCTTGGGACACCTTTTCCATGTGTCTCAAAATGTCAAATGACATGTCCATTCTTTCTCTTTCTACTTTATACGAGATTCTGCTTAACCATGAGCAATCTCGTCAACTGAAAAGGAATCTTGTAGAAGAATCCAGGGAAWTGAAAAGCTCTCCTCTGGCTTTGATCTCTGAAGCTTCTTCAGTTGAAACTTCTTCTACCTCGTTTGTTTCTTCTCTTCCTCCCGTTGTTATCACGGAGATAGATTCTTCTATCTCTGAGGACATTCCAGAATCTGATTTAACAGATTTTGATGAGTCCCTAGCACTCCTGACTAAGTCATTTAGGAGGTTCGCCAGTAAGATCAACTTCCGCAGATCTCCTTAGCTGCCCCTCAGGGAAAAGCCAAAGTCTGAAAAAATAGACAAGGCTTCAGTTGTCTGCTACAAATGTCATCGACCCGGACACTTTGCAGGTGAATACAGATCAAAGAAGACTGCGACGCCATCTTCTAAAGCTCATTCCTCCTTCAGGACTAAAGATGAGAAGTACTCAAAACTGAAGGAGAAATACAAGGAGATGAAGAACAACCAACGAAAGGCTAAAGGCCTTATTGCTTAAGAGCATGACTGGGCTGAGTCATCCGATGAATCATCTTGGGATGAGGAGGATAAAGCCTATGTCTGCTTGATGGCCATAGATGCAGATGAAGGATCTTCAGAAGCGTCTACTTCCTCTGAGCCATCTTCTTCTTCTACTCAGGTATGTTTCCTGAATGAACCATCTTCTTCTTCTAGTCTTTCTGCACTGGATACGTTGACGGTTGACCTTTACAATGCCCTCAATGGAAAATCGAAAGCTGAAATGCTTAACGTTGATCTTCAAGAGCAATTGAAGATTTGCCATTCTAAGATCAARGAAATGACCTCTATTGAGGAAAATCTTAAAGATCAGGTTATTGTAAACCAAGCCATCACTGTTGAACCTGAGAAGGCTATCACTGAGCGTGAGCGAGCCATCACTGAACTCAAGGCCGAGAAAGCTACCATTGAAGGATGGTGCAAAGCTTCCATCAGGCCTCTGAGATAATTAACGCTCAGATCCCCGCCAAGATAACGACTGGTCTAGGATTCTCCTATGATCAGGAAGAATGTGTTAAAGACATGTCCATGCTCAAGTTTGGTACCTTCGTCTCTTCTATTCCCAACACTTCTTCCTCTCAGTCCTCCTCTTTTACTGAGAGTCATCTTGAAGGAACTCCTTCGAGTTCTGGGTGTAAAGACAAAGGTAAATCCGTTGTCATAGCATCCCTTTCCAAGAAGTCTAACAAGTCTAATAGATCTAGGTCTATTCCTTCAACTTGTAAAACTTCTTCCTTCTCAGGGAGTAGGAAATCTGAATCCCATCAGAAATCCAAGTCAAAGCTCAAGGTGAACTTATCACCTAAGGAATCCAATTCCTCAAAGGTTCCTCCTAGAACCGATGAAAAGGGAATTATTGGAGCTGGTCTTGCTTCTAGTCTGATACTTCCTAGCCCTAAAGCTACTCCTAGCTTTAGGAAGTGTAAACACTGCGGTGAGAAAACACATATTGCCAGCAAGTGTCCTTCTGCCGCCAAAGCTAGTTCACCAGCTAAGGGTAAGAAAGTAGCCAAAACTGAGAAATCAACCAAGGCGAAATCATTCACAAAGGCTGCACTAGCAACCAAGGTGAAGAAAACCGTTGAAGCCTCTTGTTCAGGCTTAGCGAAGACAACTCCTGCTGAAAAATCTACAGCATCAGACGTTGTAGTTCCTACCACTGAAGCATCTTTAGGTTCAGTGAAGACTTCCACTGAAACTACCTTGGTAGTGTCAGAGGTTGTTCCTCTTCCCAATCAAACCTCCTCAGGTTTGGTGATGCCATCTATCGATGCTAGTTCTTCAGCATCAGAAGATGAAGCCTCTAACAAAGCTGGATCCCAATAGCTGGGTACCAATAGCATTCTTATTTTGTTTCCTTGTACAGGATGTCAAAGGCATATGGTATCTGGACAACGGTTTTTCAAGACATATGACTAGAGATAAATCTCTTCTAACTCACTTCAAGGAAGAAAGAGGACCTTCCGTAACCTTCGGTGGAAATGGAAAAGAATATACCAAAGGTTTTGGTATATTAACCAATGGTGCAACAACTTTCAAACGCGTTGCATATGTTGAAGGACTGAAGCACAATCTTCTTAGCATCAGCCAACT
>NC_037530.1:25967479-25969327 GCF_001531365.2 Cynara cardunculus var. scolymus
CCCTTCATAAAGGTATAAATTTCATTCACTTTTATTAGGGTGTTTACGTTAGCATTTTTTTTAGACCGGTTTATAAATGATGTTATGTCTAAGTTTACGGRTTGATATTKTTATAAGTATGATATATTTCATGTTTAGAATGCTAGGATTGATAAAATTGATGTAGAAATTAAAAGAGTAGATTATGGTTTCATTATGGTGAGATTTGGTGTATATGTTTAACGACACACCAATTGTTCGATATAATGCCAAAAAAAATAAAATTGCATGATTAAGCTTAGGTTAGTGATCATTGGATATGTTTTACGGTTTAGTATGTTGAAGTATGTTAATATCACGTAAATGTAGCGAATCATGGAAATTGGATTATAAAAATTAGTCGGGAATTGCGGAATCGGATTTTACCGACTATGCAGGTCCATACTTTGACAGTGTATAACTTGCAAACCATAAGTCGAAATAATATCATATTTTGCAGTTAGAAAACCCTTGATGTATACTACAACTTTCATGTAGAATCGAAAATCTAGTTATGATTCTAAGTGGCTCGAAACAGTGTGTTTTCGGGGCTGTTTGCAATGTATTTAGGATTGATCTGCTGTTTTGTAATATTCGTATAAAATAGATGGATAATCCAAATGAGGTGATTCGAAATCCAGTAGTTTCATTGCATATTATACTATATCTTTTATTTAGATAGTATTTTATGTATTGATCTCTAAGTGAGGTAAAAATGCCCCCGAAAATGAYGGTCAAAAACTGTTAAAGTCGAATTGGAATTATATAAAGCTAAGTGTTGAGTCGATTTCTCAATGCGTATTCGGCTGTTGTATTTGAGGTTTAAGTTGTTTATAAACATGTAGGACCTAAGTAATTTATTAGTATAATTAGGATATGATCTTACGTTGTTTAAGTAATAATCGATTTGCGCATTCATTAGACACGCGAGCAAGTCGAACTTTACCGTGAATCTCGTTTGATCGTGCTTTACTTCTCTATTTCGCTTAAGGTACGGATTTCACTTTCTTTGACTCTTGGGCAACTAGTTGTTGTAGTTGACCCTTCATAACGGTGGTTCACCACTTTGTGATTGATCGCTTAAAAGTGGTCAATAAATTACGTACTTATAAATTGTATATATATATATATATATATATAAACTCTTGAACCTTTATCGTAAACTCTTGAATCTTTATCGTGAACACTTTATTTTTAGTTCGTTATGTTTGAATCTTTCAATTTTGTTAAATTGATTGTCATATTTTGAAGTAGTTTCGAGTTTTATGAATTACTTTGAATGTTGACTTTTTATGAACGTCATTCTGGTAGTGGCACATATTTAGTTTTATTGGTTTTAAGAACAACCCAATTAATGGGCGCATTATTTGGGATGCCTTCTATGACGGCTTTGTAGTCATGGCGTTCTGCAGGTGAACTCGGTCCACAAGGTTAGGCCTAATAGTGGCTTACGTGAACCCACCTTGTGGACTAGGCCGATTTTATTGGCTCCAGGGCGGATGGATCGATCCTAGGATTACCTACCATGTGACCGTGGTTAAATTCACGGGGGACTCGGGGTGTGTGCCTGCACGCCGGCCCGATAGTTCGTGTGGTTTGGCCACCCCACGAACACTACAGGAATTGACGGATTGTGTTTAAATGATGTTTTGAAATGAGAACTGTGAAACGTCTTGATTTTTATGAATTCAGTTTATTAAGTCTTCTGCTTCATTATCAATGTTACGTATTATTTTTTCAAGTTTATATTACAATCTGTTCACTGAGCCCCGTTCTCAGCCGTGTTCTTGTTTCTTGACACGGCAGGTTCCAAGTGATTTTGATAAGGGA
>NC_037530.1:25969528-25975453 GCF_001531365.2 Cynara cardunculus var. scolymus
TGTTTACAAAGGAATGATCGGCTCCCTGCTGTATCTCACAGCTAGCCGACCCGATATCATGTACTCCACTTGCTTATGTGCAAGATATCAAGCTGAACCTAAGGAATCCCATCTGATCGCCATATTCAGATATCTTAAGGGAACTCCTAATATGGGTCTTTGGTACCCTAAAGGTTCAGGTTTTGACCTTATTGGATATTCGGATAGTGATTTTGCAGGTTGCAAAATTGATAGGAAAAGCACCACAGGAGGCTGTCAGCTTCTAGGTGGAAAGTTGGTGAGCTGGACAAGCAAAAAGCAAAATTCAGTGTCCACATCAATAGCTGAAGTTGAATATGTAGCTGCTGGTAGCTGTTGTGCCCAAATTCTTTGGATGAAAAATCAGCTGTTGGACTACGATCTTTAGTTTTCAAAGATTCCTATTTATTGTGATAGCACCAGTGCTATTGCTATTGTAAACAACCCTGTACTTCACTCCAAGACCAAACATATCGAGATCCGATATCATTTTAACAGAGATCATGTTATGAATGGTGATATTGAGCTTCACTTCGTTCCAACTGAGTATCAACTCGCTGACCTTTTCACCAAGCCTYTTGATGAGACAAGATTTAATATCTTGATCAGTGAATTGGGTACGTTAAACACTGAAGATTAATCTTCAGCTATTATACATCACTCAGTAAGTGAAATGATTCAGTGCTCTATCTCTAACACTGAACTTTTGAGTAAATATATCTTTTCTCTTTCAGGTATGATTACTTTTCTCTTTTTCTCAACTTAAAACCTTCACTGAAGCTTTCTCATCTTCAATGATAAATGTTTTAAAGGTGGTCTCAGTGATTCTCAACACTCACCACATCTCTAAGTATATCTTTATACTTTTCTTAAAATTCAAAACTATCACTGAATCTTTTCTTATCAGTGATTAATTTTTTTTAAATGCCAGTTTCAGTGACTCTCTTATCACTGAATCTGATGCCTTAAAACCCTCACTGAATCTTTCTTTTCAGTGATAAAATATTTTAAATGGTCTTATCAATGTTTTCTTAGACACTGTATGACTCTTCGTTTTTTTAAAAACTATTTGTTTTTAAAAGAAAATAGTTAATGAACCGTCTTTATGACGACATTCTCTATTTACTATGCGTGACGCTTTGAGACACGCAAAAGGTTCTGTCATTACGCTACCTCATTTAATGCCATCCAATCATGGATGAGAACGTGGTATATATTTCATCATGACCACATTCCCGAACAGTCGTTTTTTCTCTCTCTCGTATTATTTCTCTCTCCTCCTACCTATAAATATGAGACTTCTTCTTCACTTTTCTCTTTACGCTTACAAAAATTCTTAGACGAAACTCTGCTAAGATTTCTCCAAAGCAAGAACTCTCTTAACTCTTCAAAAACTCTTTGACCTTTCTATTTAATCATCTAAGGTCAATATCTTCTTCTTCTTTCTTTTACTATAAGAAATATTTAATCTGTTTAAGAATTTTCTTCTCTTAATACATTAAACTATAAAGATTATTTAATCATCTCCTTCTTGGTTATAATCTTATTTCTTTATACACTTTATACTTGAAAAACCCTAAATCTTCTTTGAGGATTTTTCAAAACAAAAGTTTACTTGTTCAAAAACTTTTTCTATAATCTTAACCAAAAACTCTTGGTTTAAATCTAACAAACTTGTTTGATTTACTTCTTATTGATACAAACAGATGAATGCCAAGAACGTCAACTTCTCCATTGACGAGATCTCCATCAAGGCTAATAACCACAATGCCTTGTTGGAGATACCTTCCTCCAAGGCACATTACCAAGATGCGGCTGATTTTCTCAAACAGTCGTCCTTGGGCTATGCACTCAACCATGAGCCCGTCATGGTGAAAGAACTTCTTCAGCAGTTCTGGCTCACTGCTGAAGTTGTCGAAGTCGAAGTCAAGCCTGGACGCAAGACTGAGCAGATCAACTTTATTTTCAATCGCATGGAAGTAAGTTTTGGTGTTCCCACACTCTGGTCAGCTCTCCGTCTTCCCAAGGTCCCCTTCGACAGCGAACCCTCTACCGCCGAGATCATTGAGCTTCTCGACGCCATTGGCAACCAGTGGCCAATGAAGAAGGACTCCAACGCCCCTCTGAAGTCCTTGACGAAGATTGAGAAGAACATGATGTCAGCTATCTGGCAATACCTGTTTTCTCATTTCATCCAGTGCATGGGTGGAAAAACTGGAGGTCAGGACCAGACCTCTAGGATCGCCTTGATCATAGGCGTATCTACGATTCAACGTCGCAATATAAATTATGTTGCGGTCATTTTTGATGACCTGGTGCTCAAGCTAAACAAGCGCCAGCGAGAAAAGGTGGTGCCTTACACCAGGTTTCTTTCAATGGTGTTTACCAAGATCTTTAAAGATCTTTACCCTAAAGAAGGAAACCTTCAGATTTTCAAGCTTGGATCCAGGATTCTGGATCATAAGCTGAGAGACAGTGATGTGGCACTAACTTCTATTGTGTCCATCACTACCTCTTTTCCTCAGGTGGCCAGGACAAGGGTAAACCCCCCCCCCCCGCGTCTAGCCAAGCCACCAAAACCCCTTCAAAATGACCCTCTCAACCAACTCTTGGTTCTCCTCAAAGAGCAAAGAAGTCCAAAAAGGGGACAACCACGTCTCTAGCTGGAGCCTCTCAAAAGGCTTCAGTTATTGAGACTAGCCTTATCCCCGAGGCGTTTTCTGTTCACCCTCCCAGCTCTTTAGTGATCTCTCCCATCATTGTCGTATTAGTGGTACCTACCCTCACGGCCTCAGTGACCCAAATCACTGAAGGTGTGAATATCAGCGCCGCCACCGCTGAACACCCACATTTCTTCTCAACCATTTTCTCTTCTCCTTCTTCCTTGGTCTTTATACATGTCGATGATGTATCAGCGACTGTCCTTCCTCATACTGAGACACGCACCACTGGACCTGAGGTTGCTCATCTCGATGCTCCTCTGCACACAGATGTGTATCCTCTCGAGGACATCTTTGCTCACGCCAGTGACAATCCTTTAGATGTCACTGATGGCCCCTCAGGTATTCCATCTTCCTACCCTTTCTTTTCTTCTAACCTTGAGCCTTCTACTCACATTTTTCTTTTGCAGGTCCTTCTTTGATGCATCAGTCTGATGCTCAGGATGTGGAAGAGGAAGAAAGAGAGAAAGATGATGGAGGAGATGAAGAGATCGATGATGCCTATGATATGGCTTCTGATATCAAACTTCTCCTTCCAGCCATTGATACTGTCCTCTGAAGGATCAACGAAATCCACCAAGAGATGTCCTGCCAGGGTGATCTTGATGCGACTTCCTTGCCATCCAGGCAGACGTTCAAGAAGTTCAGAGTCATCTCCAGACTTTCCAAGAAGCTGTTCAAGCCAACACCGATGCCATTGTTGTTCTTCACAGCAGGGCTGACGATGCTCAAGCTATAGCCGATCAGCAGACTGGCCTTCTTCAACAGATCCTAGATGCTATCCGTCAACCAGCTCCAATGATCCCACCTTCTTTCTCTGCCAGTGATCGCACCCAGCTCCATGAGACGCGTGAGGCAACGACAACTCTAGCCAGTGCTTTGCAAAGGCTATAGGGAATAATGGTTCTCCAGCGTCAGCGCTTAGACGAACTCTCTGGCCAATTCTCTCAAGTCTTAGCCAGAGAGGGGGAGATGAGGTCCAACGCTGGTGAATCATCTGATGCTGTGCTTACCCCTTCTCAGGCTGTTGGTCCAGTATCAGCTTCAGTTGCAGTTGAAGCTAAGGCTCTTAGAGCGGAAGCGGTTGCTGCTCCTGTAATCCCGACCACCAAAGCTGCTCCAACTGAGGATGTCGATGCCATCCCTAGGGATGATGCCCATACCATCACTGCTGCTGATGATGATGATGAAGATGAAGATGATGATGATGAAGACAATGACGAACCTACCATTCCAGACCCCGAAAGTGATCTAGATGGCGACAACGACGATGATGATGAAGATGACTTTACCATCAAGTACCAGAAGCCATCAACCGTCACCAAGGGAGTTGCTCTCAGGGATTCTACATCCTAGGGGGAGCAAAGGAAAGGTGAATCGACTCCATCAGGGAACCAGGACCCCAAGTCGAAAGGCAAGGCGGTTGCTGAAGAAGGAAACTTGAAGGTATTGTTCAATATCCCTCAACAACCTTTGTTTGAAGACTCTACCTCTCAGGTAGTGATTACTTCAAAATATCAACTTCATATTCCGTCAACAACCTGTGGTCGACTGGAGCGGGTACCTGATCAACCCATCTCTTGTGCTCCTACCGACCAGCAGATGTCTTAGCTGAAGGAGTCACTTGACCAGACTAGAGTAAAAATCCCTCTTCGTACCTCTAGTGGTGGTGAGTTCAACTTCTTGTCTGAAGCTGAAAGACTCGAGACAGGCTGAAGAAGAGCTAGAGCTTCAAAAGAAGTAGACTGAAGACAGCTTGAAGGTGGCCAAGTCACTAGCTGAAAAAGTCCTTCCCAAGAAGAAGTCCAAGAAAATGGTGAACGCTGTCCAAGCCCAGGATAAACTTCTTTCTATTGCAGAAGCTGAGCATGAGAAGAACCTGAAGCTAGCAGAAAAAGGACAAGCGATGAAGCGAAGCAAAGATGAAAAAGCGAGTCAGTCCCTGCCCGATTATCAGCGTCAGCATCAACAGACGTTAAGGGTCCTTATACACCCAACTCTGTGCATTTTAAACCTGAGTTAGGAGTTATATTCCTTGACTATGAAGGTGAAGTCAGATTTCAGAGAATGTCAGAGCTACATCTATGTCCAATGGATCATCTCGTTTACCTCTTGCTCTGGATAGATGATAGCATGCTTGGAAAAGTCGTAGATCTGAAGATACGAAGGGAATTCCTACGTTGAAGAAAACTTGGTGAAAATGTACCTAGTTACATAGATCTAAGAGTTCTAGAATAGTTTCTCTTTGTAACAACAATCCACTTTTCCTTGTAACTTCTTGTACTATGTCTACTTTCAGTGATTGTACTTATAATCTGTAAGCACTAGACATGTACTCTAATACTTGTAATATTTCCTATGATTAATAAAATGACTATTCCATGTACTTCACTGAAAAAGATCCTTGAAAAAGTAATAGGGACACAAGTCTATGAGTTCCAGTGTTACTTTTCGCATTCACTGACAATCTATAAGTCAGTGAATAAGCTTTCAGTTTTTGTTTCTGTACTTGTAATTTTCTTAGATATAACTTAAGAAAAATTTTCAAGCTGAGACAGGCTAACTGAAAAAGATCCCAATATAGTAAAAAGGGACATGTATTTTATATGTAACTTTTCCTTACTATCATTTGATAAGATAACCTTCTTTATGTTATCTTGTTATCATCAAATAGGGGGAGATTATTGATCCTCTCTCTTAGTGATTTGATGATAATCCCTTTTCACTTATACGTTGTATTTATGTTTATGTCTTTTTAGTTCCAGCGACCTTCACTGAGTATGTTCAGTGATCGCTGAAGAACTTGCATTGTAAATCTATCAGAGACAACAATACTTGAAGAAGATAACACTCACACCAAAGAACCTTCAGCAAACATCGAAGACTGAAACTGAAGATTAGAGACTGACGAATATGTGATCTGAAGCGGTATTCAGTGATTACAAGTCTATCTACATATGTGCGAAGACTGCTCAAGCTTCAGCGAATGATGAAGAGACCTTTAGGTCATTCCAACATTCAACGATCAAAGGAAGCTTGCTTAGCACGATTGTTGTTGTCTTGTCCTTATACACACAAAGGACAAAACCCATACCCTTATGAAAGTTTGTACGGTACGGAGCCAACTAGTCGACTCTATTGTCCACCAACTTTAGGTAAGGATGTCTGCTCATGAATAGTGCTTTTT
>NC_037530.1:25975599-25987123 GCF_001531365.2 Cynara cardunculus var. scolymus
AAGTTTAAGAAAAAGTACAAGAAGGGAAACTGAAGATCTTCTTTATCAACATATATTTTAAATTTGAAAATATTGTGTTTGTATTCATCCCCCCTTCTACAAACTGTTTTACTATTCTTGTAGACCTTCAAGTGACCAACAGTCGGCCAAAAAGAATCAGCACAATAAATTGTCACAACCCTACCCTATTAGTTTTGAAAATGATCCCGTCTTCTTTTCATATAGACATCATCTCATTTTATTAAATTGAATTCTCACCAATGTAGAAAAATCAAAGTAACACCTCAAATAATGATTGATATATATTGATTTCATATACTCAAATTTTTTTTTGTTATGAAAATAATAAGTTTTTTTTTGCAAAAAAAAAAAAAAATTTGGCAGAATGAGTCAACTCTATATTTTTAAACAAATACTTTTTAGAAAAATAAAAGAACCAAAAGTTAAATTTAACTAACTCAAGAAGTTTGCATCTAAATTCTTTATATCCTCCTATATAATAATATATATTTCTTTTGCAAAACCGATCAGTGGAAATGAGTAAACTATATATTTTTACACAAATATGTTTATGCAAAAAGGGATTTGGCCTAATGAGCCAACTCTATATTTTTAAACAAATATTTTTAAAAAAATACGGTGGCTAAAAGTTATATTTAACTAACCTAAGCATTTCACATTTCAATTTATCATCTCTTCCTTTTATATACTCACTCATTTCACATTTCAATTTATCATCTCTTCCTTTTATATACTCACTAATATTTGTCAAACATTATTCTCTCCATCAATGTAGGACAACCAACTTAAACCAGAATCCAAGATTTTTAAATTCTTTATCTCGTCCTATATTCTAACTCATTTACCGATTTGGCCGAAATGAGCCAACTATATATTTTTAAACAAAATTTATTTTTGGAAAAGAATAGTGGTTAAAATTTACATCTAACGAACCCAAACATTTCATATTTCAATTAATCATCTATTTCTTTTATATAATCAATAATATTTGTCAAACATTTTTCTCTCCATCAATGTGGGACAACCAACTTAAACCACAATCCCAGATTTGAGAAATTCTCAAATCTTATTATGTCATATCATTCACCACTGGTTATTCCTTTAATATTTTTAGAAAAATAAGGTGGTTAAAAGTTACATTTAACCAACCCCATCATTTCACATTTCAATTCAACATTAATTCCTTTTATATAATCACTAGTATTTGTCAAACATTCTTCTCACCATCAATGTGGGACAACCAACTTAAACCACAATCCAATATTTGAGAAATTCTAAAACCATATTATACCACATCATTCACCCTTGGTTTCTCCTTTAATCTATATATAGATTTTGTCTTGTTTAAAATTGGAACCAATAAGTTTTTTTCTTCTTATTTTCGGGTCAACCATTTATTGAGATATTTAAATGTTAAAGAAAAACTTGAGCAGCAGCAGCAGCAGCAGCAGCAGCAGCAAGTGGTTATAGTTAGTGGAAACTTTTAAGAGGTATAAGTTCTTTATGTTAAATGTATAAACTTTAAAGCTTACACATCCTCTGTTGGTCCCAATTGGGTCTACAAGAGTTTTAGAGAAACAATTTGTAGAGGGGGCGAGATGAATACAAACACATAAAACTTTCAAATTTAAAAAAATATATTGATAAAGAAAGATCAATACAGATTTTTGCAGATTGTATACGGAAATAGACAAGATAAAAATAACCTATCTAAAACAATCTAAGTTTACAAACATATATTCTTAGCAAAATAGAAAAGATTTGCTGAAAGATAAAGAAGGAAAGATGTTCTTCTTGGGTAAGAACTTTTAGAATACTAGCGAGAGATTCTAACTTGCTTGAAGTTAAGCATAAGTGTTCTTTTAGATGCGTGTGTGTGCCTCAGTATGGAGAGAACACTCATCTATTTATATCCATTGCATTAAATGCAATTTAGAAGGATTTGAACACGTGTCAAGCTTTTGGAGGAAAGCTTGTCCTTTGCTACAGTGAATAGTACAGTTGTCTATTCATGAGCATACATCCTTTCATGGAGTTGGTGGGTAATAGAGTCAATTAGTCAGCTCTGTACCATACTATACTCTAGAAAGGGTATGGGTATGTTCTCTGTGTGTGGAAAGACAAGACAAAAACAATCTTGCACAACAAGCTTCATTTGATTGCTGAATGCTGGAATAACACTGAAGGTCTCTTCAGCATTCTCTGAGGCTTGGGCAGTCTTCACACATATGTTGACCATGTTGTAATCACTGAATGCTGCTTCAGATCACGAACGCGCCAGTCACTAATCTTCAGTTTCAGTCTTCGAATTTCACTGAAGGTTCTCTGGTGTGTGTTTTGTCTTCTTGAAGTATCGCCGTTGCTGTAGCATTTACAATACATGTTTCAACGATCACTGAACAGACTCAGTGATGATCACTGGAACTGAAAGAATAGAAACATAATACTTCGTAATAGGTAAAAGGGATATCATCAAATCAATGAGAGAGAGGATCAACAATCTCCCTCCATTTGATGATAACAAAGCAACATAAAGAAAGTTGTCTTATCAAATAGTAGTAAGGAAAAGTTATATATAAAGTACATATCTCTTTTTACTATTTTGGGATCTTTTTCAGTGAATCAGTTTTTACTTAATAAGTTTTCTTAAGTTACAAGTTTAAGAAAAAGTACAAGAAGGGAAACTGAANTTACTATTTTGGGATCTTTTTCAGTGAATCAGTTTTTACTTAATAAGTTTTCTTAAGTTACAAGTTTAAGAAAAAGTACAAGAAGGGAAACTGAAACTGAAAGCATGTTCATTGACTTATAGATTGTCAGTGACTGTAAGAGAATACTGGAACTCATAGAGATGTGTCCCTATTACTCTTTTCAGGGATCTTTTTCAGTGATGCAGATGACATACTTATATTTATTCAAAGAAAAAAAGTACAAGTGTTTTAGTACATTTCTAGACTTACAAAATATAAGTTGTACACTGAAAGTAGACATAGATACAAAAGACATACAGTGAAAGATAAAGTTACAAGACAAAATTCTATAACTAATCTAAGTTGCTCAGATTGATGTAGTAAGGTACTTCTTCTCCAAGCTCCTTTCGATGTAGAAATTCCCTTCTGGTCTTGCGGTCCACCATTTCACCAGATATATCATCGTCCAACCAAAATCTGATATACATGAGATGTTCCATTGGACATAGATGTAGCTCAGACACTCTTTGAAAGCTGGTTTCGCCTTCATAGTCAAGGCAAATAAATCCTAACTTAGGTTTGAGATGCACAATGTTAGGTATGTAAAGACCCTTCTCTAGCAAGGATAGATTCAACATAGAGATGTCTGGCTTCTTCGAAGTCTTCAGGACTTCTTCTAAGGAGAACTTTGTTTCATGTTCATTCCTCAGGGTTGGTCCGTCATTAGGACTTGAAGGTCTTCTTCTTCCACCTTTCTTCAGTGATGGCTTTTCAGGTACAATGACATATCTTGACATCTTCTTGATCAACTCGCTGATGATGTCTTCAGTAAACGGCTTATGCCTTGACTTTGAGCACTGAATGGCTTGGCGGATCTCCAGCCATTCACTGTAGCCATACTGACCAAGGTAGGAAGGGTACTCCGTGACAACATGAAGATTGTCTTTGGTGATGAGCATTGAGACCAGAACTCCACCGTATTTCATTCGTCCGCTGATGGTGACGTTTGAAATAGGGTGAGGACTGATTCTCTTGTGTAGACGTTCTTCGGTCCATTTTCTGTCTCGGTCAACCAACTTCATCGCTTTCTTGTGCTCAACTTCTGCAATAAAAAGTAGCTTAGCCTAGGCCTTGACAACATTCACTAGCTTTTTAGACTTCTTCTTTGGAAGAAATTTAGCAGCAAGAGACTTGGCCAGCTTTAAGCTGGCCAAGTCAAAAGAGAAGGAGACCTCAAAAAAGAACCACAACACCAAGTCGAAAGACAAGGATATTGCTGAAGAAGGAAACCTCAAGGTATGTTTACAACCTTTTGAGCTCTTAAGTACTAAGTCGTACAACTTTACCACTATTACCTCTCTTTGTCAACTCTCCATCCCTCTATTACCTGCGGCCGGCTATAGGGATGGGTACCTGAAAACCCAACCTCCAGCGTTCCCACCGACCAGCATATGTTTCAGCAAAAAGAGTCACTCGACCAAACTAGAGTAAAAATCCCTTTTTGTACCTCTAGTTGTGGCGAGTTTGACTTCCTTTCTGAAGCTGAAAGACTCAAGGCACTCAAGGTCGAGGAAGAACTCAGACTTCAACGACAACAGACTTGGCACTCAAGGCCGAGGAAGAACTCAGACTTCCTGTTGTTCTCTTCGTCCATGGTTGGGGTCTCTTCGCAAGGACCTAAAAAGGAACAAGGTTGAGCATAAGATAACTCGGGGTTAGAATAAATGAAAGGGTAGGATGGTAAAGCACCTGAGGGTTCTTCAGCACCATCTGAAGGATTGATGCTGGTTCGCTCTAGGTTTGCCTTCGAGAGGATAGGTGACCATATGCTGAGATGCCTCGAGAGGAGCAATCTCATATCATGTGGTGAGTCTTCATCATCAGGGAGGACAGACGCTGATGATTCATAAGCACGTGTCGAGACCAAGGAGGGATGAGAGGAGAAAATGGCTGAGACTGAAGGACGTGAGTATTCAGCAGTGGCGATGCTGATATTCTCATCATTAGTGATTTGGATCACTGAGGCGGTGGGGATCGAAGCCATAGGTACGACATTGATTGCAGAAATCACTGAAGAGTTTCAATAGCTGAGACCTTTTCCGAGGTCACAGCCAGAGACGTGGGTATCCCTTTTCTGACCTTCTTGGCCCTTGATGGAGAACCAAGAGTGGGTTGAGAGGAGGAAGGACATTTGGAAGAGAGGGTGGTAGTGGTTGGGATAGACTTTGGGGGTTTTCCTTAGTCTTGACCACCTGAGAAGAAGAAGAAGAAGAAGGTACAGTCGCAGATAGAGAAAATGAAGAAACAATTTGCACAACAGCAGAAAGTGCAATGTCTTCATTTCTCAGCTTGTGATCCAGAATCCTGGACCCAAGCTTGTAGATAGGAAGGTTAACTTCCTTGGAGTACTTGTCACCGAAGATCTTGGTGAACACCATTGAGAGAAACCTGGTGTATGGTACTACCTTCTCCCTCTGGCGCTTGTTCAGCTTCAGCCCCAGGTCCTCGAAGATCACAGCCGCATAGTTGATTGGGGCGCTGGCATATAATAGAAACGCCGATGTTGAGCGCGACCATGGAGGCTTAATCTTGTCCGCCAGTCTTGCCTCCCATGCACTGAATGAAGTGGGAGAACAAGTACTGCCACACCGTAGACATGCGGTTCTTCTCGATCTTCGACAGTGATTTGAGGGGTTCGCTGGAGTTTTTCTTCGTTGGCCATACGTAGCCAATATCATCGAGGCAGGCAATGATGATTTCAGTCGAAGGATCACTGACGAAGGGACCCTTGGGAAAACGAAGAGCGTGCCTTAGTGTTATAATGCTAAAGCTGACAGTCATGCGGTTGAAGGTAAAGGAGATTTTCTCCACCTGTTGACCGTGCCTGTCCGTGTCTCGAACGCATTTAGCAGTCAGCCAGAATTGCTGAAGGGCTTCCTTCACCATGACAGGTTCATGAGTAAGAGCAAAGGAGATAGGCGAGTTCTTGAGGAAGGTAGCAGCTTCCTCGTAGTAGGATTTGTTCGCAGGGATATCCAACAAGGCCACATGATTGTTTGCCTTGAAAGATACGTCTTCGATGGAGTAGTTCACGTTTTGGGCAGCCATTTTCTGTTGTAGGTAAGAAACAAGAAATAACAGTTTTGTTAGTAGTCCAAGATTAGAATGTGAGCTTTTAAGTTTTAGAACAATAAAACTTCTTTTGAAAAATCCACAAAGAAAATATTAGGGTTTTTCAAGAAGAACAGGTGTTTTGAAACTTTAGATTATAACCAAGTAARAGAATGTGTTAATAATCTTAATGTTTGTATTTTAAGAGAACAAGTTTGATATGTGTTGAGAATTTAACACATAATGCATCTGTTTTACGTATTTTTAGTTAAAATTAGTTTCCTTTTGTTCCCACTTTGAGTCATTTTGATTTATTTCTTTATACTTTTGTTATGGAGCTAAAATATTGTGGTTTAACTTGTGGGGACATAAAAATATAAGCTAACGGAGAATTTTTTGTAAAACAGCCTGATGCTACAGCATTATAGCAGCAACCACCTGTTACGAACACGGTTTGGCAAGGGCTTAACGATTAAGCTGCTGACTTTTGGATGTTGATTGGATGACAACTAGATGCCAGCTGGAAGATTTTATTAATCAGGGATTTTTGGACTAATGGATCATCTTGTGCCTAGGATTCCCTTTGTTGTTAGTTTTTGGTCATTAACTAGTGGGTTATAATTTTGTTGCTTTGTGCTAGACTTTTTTTTATAAATAGGGGAGCTTGGGCATTTGTTTAAACACATCTTATAACATATTTGCAAGATCAAAATCAGCTAGTTAGGGCTAATTTTGAGAGCATCTTTTGAGAAAATTCCAAGTTCTTGAGTTTTCAAGTTTTCTTCTTTAAATTCTCGTCTTTTATTTTCCGTTCTTTATTTTATGCTTCTTTACGTTTATTGTCATTTACATTCCGTCATTTAATTTCCGCAATTTACATTCTCGTTATTTACATTCCCGTCATTTATTTTCTCGTTATTTATTTTCTCGTTATTTACTTTACGCAATTTACGTTTATGTCTTTACTTTTCGTCATTTATTTTTTACTTTCCGTTATGAGTAGCTAAGATTTTATAGCTTGGGTGTGAGACGGAAAGGTGAGATTTTCGAACCAAACAAAAGTAGCTAAGTGTTTTCGTAAACGACGTTTCATTATTTCATTCGAGTTTCTATAAAAACCAAGCATCCTTCTTGACGGGTTGATCACTTCGAAAGTGTTAAAGTGCAATGGACTTAGAGATAAGCCATTATTAAGCACGTCAACTTGAATGACATAAGAGGCAGACTTGAGAAAGTTGCCGACAAGGAGACTTGTCATTTATGTTTTTTTCAAAACKTAACTCCCGACGGGTTGGTCACTCTTCGAAAGTGTCAAAGTGTGATAKATTCAGAGATGAACTATCAAGAACACGCCAACTCGAATGATATGGGAATCGACTCGAGAGAGTGATTTTTAACAAARARATTTGTTTATCCATATATTTTGAAAACACCATCGTGTCACTATCCCTGGTCCGGACACCACATAGAGATATGGGTGGAAAGCTATAAGATAGTGAAATGGTGAAGTCCGAGAGGAATGCCTTCAAAATAGATGGTGGAACTTAGTTTCGAAACACTGCTTGCTGTAGCATTCCTATAGCATTGGCTGCTGGAATTTGTGTTTGGGTCTTACCTTAAGTCTTACACCCTTGCTTCTTTTATATATTCTGTATTCTGTTTTGGATCACCTTAAAATCAAAGAAAAGTCTTCAAAATCGTCATCTGAAATCATCTCTTTCATTGGACTCTAATATAAGTTTGGCTACAATCTCAGTGGACGATAATCCGATACATGTACCACTTTATTCCTTGGAAAAACGATGTTGGGCCGTATTGTATACTTGCTTTGTGGCCCAATTTCATTAAGTCTAAATGTGTGAAATATAACCGACCAAGTTTTTGGCGCCGTTGCCGGGGATTGCTTTGCTAAAGTTTTATTTTGAGTAAATTAAAAGATTTGATTTTTCTAGTACCATTGGAATTGTTTTTAAAAGTGGTGTATGCCACGATCACATCGCGGGAAATTTTTCGAATTTGATCCCGACATTGAGAGAAAGTTTCACCATAGGAGGAGGGCTCAAAGAGCATTTTTTGCTCTACTCCCTTTGAACATGGCGTTACCTCCCCCAATTATTCCGGAAATACCACATTTGGAAAACCAACCGCCGGGTTTTGAACAAATTCCACCATTCCCGAACTTTCAACAAGGACATCCACATAATGGTAATGATATTAATTTGGACACAAAATCGGAACCTAATGAGCACCAAAGAGCACAAACTCCGAACATAATTAATTTGGCAAATTCCAAAAATGGGAGGATCATGGATTATGCAATTCCGGATTTTGAGCAATTGAATTCCGGGATAGTTAGACCACATATGACCGCTCTCCATTTCGAGCTTAAACCAATAATGTTTCACATGTTGGAAACGAATGGCCAATTTGCCGGATTACCTTCGGAGGACCCACATTCGCATTTAAAATCTTTTATGGAAATCACGGATGATTTCTTGATCCCGGGAGTGTCAAATGACGCTCTAAGGCTCACTTTGTTTCCATTTTCCTTGAGGGATCGTGCAAAAGCATGGTTTAACTCATTAACWCCRGGWTCTGTGCCGTCATGGAGTAACATGGCRGMAAAATTTTKRCRAAAATATTTYCCACCAACAAGGAACGCTAAGTCCAGGAATGAAATCTGTCTTTTTAGACAAATGGACGATGAGGCTGTTCCTGACGCGTGGGAAAGGTTTAAAGAGTTGTTGAGGAAATGCCCACACCATGGCATTCCGTATTGTATTCAACTTGAGACGTTTTACAATGGGTTAAATCCCATGGCAAAACAAATGCTCGATGCGACTGCGGACGGAGCCTTTACAGCTATGACCTATAACGAAGGATATGAAATCCTGGAAAAGATAACAGTAAACAATGGGCACTGGACTGACCCACGTGCTCAATCACAGAAAAAGACTGATGGGATACATGATGTAGATGCATATACTGCATTAACAGCTCAGCTGACCTCCATTACCAACATGTTGAAAAATTTAACTTTTGGTCAGGAAGAACAGCAAGTTGCTAATACACCAGTCCAAACAGTCCTATCTGTGCAATGTGTGTGCTGTGGTGGGGAACACATATATGAACACTGTCCTCACAATTCTGAATCAGTAAACTATGTTCATAACCGAGCTAATCCATATTCCAACAATTATAATGCCAGTTGGAGACAACACCCGAACTTTTCCTGGAACAGTCCAAGTTTAAATCCACCAGTCCATAAGCAACAAGGAACTTTCAATTTCCAACCACAACATCATGGAAACAGTTCCAACTCTCAGACTCACCAACAAAGTTTTCAGAATTCACAACCACCTTTTCAGAATAAACCTCCTCCACAGTCAGAATCATCTTCTTTGGAAGCAATGATTAAAGGACTATTTGCACATGCACAAGCACAAAACCAAGCTTTGATAAATCAACAAAGTGCAGCCATCAGGAATTTAGAGACTCAAGTCAGTCAACTCGCAGTTAACCAGAACAATCGAGCCCTTGGTACCTTGCCCAGTAATACAGAGGTCCCTAAAAACCTAGGTAAGGAACATGTGAAAGTAGTGACCCTTAGGAGTGGCAAGAAGTTGAAAGAAAAAGTGCCCAAAGTTAGTGCACCAATTTTGACAGAAGCTGATGCTACAACATTGGTTCCTGGAAAAGAAAGACCGGTCCTACCCTTAGAGAAACAGGCATTAGAGACCACCACTTCTGTCCCCTCTAGATCAGACTTTCCATTACTCTTTCCTGAGGATGCTCTAAAAAAGTCACAAGAAACTGAGGTTTTAGTGACCCCTAAGCTTGATGCTAACATTTCATCTGAACCTCCAAAGGGCACCACAAAGACCCAAGGCATTCAAGACCCGTCTTGCTCAACACCTCCAAGTAAGAATGTAATAAAACCAGTCCTTCCTTATGTTCCCTACCCCCAAAGGTTGAGGAATCAAAAAGAGGAACTGCACTTTAAAAAATTCTTGGATGTGTTTAAAGAATTGCACATCAACATCCCTCTTGTTGAGGCAATTGAGCAAATGTCTAGTTATGCCAAGTTTCTGAAGGACATCCAAAGCAAGAAGAAGAAGTTGACTGAATATGAGACAGTAGCCCTAACCGAAGGATGTAGTGCGCTTTTGACCAATAGCATACCCCCTAAGCTAAAAGATCCAGGGAGTTTTACCATTCCTTGTTCAATAGGAGGGAAGGAGATAGGGAAAGCCCTATGTGACTTGGGAGCTAGTATCAACCTTATGCCCTTGTCCGTTTTCAATACCCTAGGCATAGGAGAAGCTAGACCAACCACAGTCACACTCCAATTGGCCAACAAGTCCATAGCATATCCTAAGGGAAAAATTGAAGATGTTTTGGTACAAGTTGACAAGTTCATATTTTCGGCGGACTTTATCATTCTAGATTTTGAGGTAGATAAGGACATTCCTATTATCTTAGGAAGACCATTTCTAGCCACTGGAAGAACTTTGATAGACGTCCAAAAAGGAGAATTGACTATGAGACTCCAAGACCAGAAAGTAACCTTTAATGTCTTCAACTCTCTAAAGTACCCTGATTACTTGGAAGAATGTTCAAGAATATATGAGATAGAGAAAATGTGCTTTGAAGAAGGAATTTAGAAGAACTTTAAGTTGAAAGAGGAGTTTGATGAGGAAATAGAAGGAGATGTTGAGGAAATAGAGGAAGTAGGAACTGATGTTGTCCCAGTTGATGCTGCAGCATTTGAGCTGCTAGAAAATAATGAGCAAAAACACTTCACCCCGTCCATAGAATCACCACCTGATTTGGAGTTGAAACAACTCCCATCCCATCTAAAATATGCTTTTCTAGGAGAAGAAGGCAAATTGTCTGTCATTATCTCATCTACCCTAGAATTGCAACAAGAAAAGAAACTTGTGGATATGTTGAAATTGCATAAGAAAGCCTTAGGATGGACCATTGCTGACCTTAAAGGGATTAGTCCCTCTATTTGTCAACACAAGATCATCCTAGAAGATAAAAATTTCACTTCCATAGAACCTCAATGAAGGCTAAATCCTGTCATGAAAGAGGTAGTCAAAAAGGAGATTTTAAAATGGTTAGATGCCGGAATTATTTTTCCGATTGCCAGCAGTTCTTTGGTTAGTCCAGTCCAATGTGTTCCAAAGAAGGGAGGGTTCACAGTCATCACAAATGACAAAAATGAACTTATCCCTACTAGAGTTGTCTCCGGTTGGAGAATATGCATGGACTATAGGAAACTAAACATGGCTACCCAAAAAGACCATTTTCCACTACCTTTCATTGACCAAATGTTGGATAGGCTAGCCAGAAAGGAGTTTTATTGTTTCTTGGATGGTTATTTAGGGTACAATCAAATAGCCATTTCTCTGGAAGACCAAGAGAAAACCACCTTTACTTGTCCCTATGGCACCTCTGCTTTTAGAAGAATGTCATTCAGACTTTGTAATGCCCCAGCCACCTTTTAAAGGTGCATGATGTCCATCTTTTCTGATATGCTTGAAAAATCCATTGAAATATTTATGGATGATTTTTCTGTGTATGGTTCATCATTTGACAATTGTTTAAATAATTTGAAAAAGAGCTTGGAAAGGTGTGAGGAAACAGACTTGGTTCTTAACTGGGAGAAATGTCATTTCATGGTCAAAGAAGGAATT
>NC_037530.1:25987578-25991302 GCF_001531365.2 Cynara cardunculus var. scolymus
GTTTGAGAGATTTAGGTCCTACTTGATGGGAACAAAAGTCATTGTGCATACCGATCACTCAGCCATCAAGTACCTAATCTCAAAGAAAGATGCAAAACCTAGGTTAATAAGATGGGTGCTTTTATTGCAAGAATTTGACTTAGAGATACTAGATAGGAAGGGAGTTGAGAATCAAGTAGCGGACTATTTGTCTAGGTTGGAAGAACCCGAGAAAGTAGGAATGGAAATTAGTGATACTTTTCCAGATGAAAGAATCCTCTTGATTGACCAACCAAAAACACCATGGTTTGCTGATTTAGCTAATTTCTTGGCCTGTGGCATAAAACCTTCTGATTACACAAGCCACATGTTGAAAAAAATTCTTTCATGATGCTAAATCTTATCTTTGAGATGAACCATTTTTTTTAGACTTGGTGCAGATTAGATTCTAAGAAGATGCGTACCTGAATCTGAAGTGGCAGCAATCCTACATCATTGCCATCATGCACCATATGGAGGCCATTTTGGAGGCCAAAGGACTGCAACCAAAGTTCTACAGTCCGGTTTTTATTGGCCAACCATTTTTAAAGATTCCTACAATTTTGCACAAAGGTGCAACGAATGTCAAAGGAGTGGCTCCATTTCCAAAAGGAATGAAATGCCATTAAATGGGATACTCGAAGTTGAATTATTTGATGTTTGGGGAATAGACTTCATGGGTCCTTTCCATCCATCAAATAATTGCCAATACATACCTGTGGCTGTTGACTACATATCCAAATGGGTGGAGGCTATGGCATGTGTGTCAAATGACGCAAAAACTGTGGTTAAATTCCTCCAAAAACATATTTTCACACGGTTCGGTACCCCAAGGACACTAATTAGTGACGAGGGTACCCACTTTGTGAACAATTAGTTAAAAGGAGTCCTTGAAAAAGACAACATTAACCATAGAATTGCCACGGCTTATCACCCACAGACTAATGGTTTAGCAGAACTGTCCAATAGGGAAATCAAAAGCATCTTGGAAAAAGTGGTCAAACCCAACAGGAAGGATTGGGCATTCAAATTAGACGATGCTTTATGGGCATACAGAACCGCTTTTAAAACACCAATTGGTATGTCTCCATATAAGCTAGTCTACGGAAAAGCCTGTCATCTACCTCTAGAACTTGAGCACAAAGCATATTGGGCGATCAAAGAGCTCAATATGTCTTTGGATGAAGCCGGAAAGAAAAGAAAGTTTCAACTTTGTGAAATGGAAGAACAAAGACAAATGTCTTATGAAAACGCCAAACTTTATAAGGAAAAGACGAAAAGGTGGCATGATAATAGAATCCATCACCGGGAGTTGAAAGAAGGGCAAAAGGTTCTCTTATTTAACTCTAGGTTGAAACTATTCCTGGGAAAGCTCAAGTCTAGGTGGTCCGGACCCTTTGTCATTCATAAAGTTTACCCTTATGGAGCGGTTGACCTCGTTAACCCGGAGGACAACACGGTGTTTAAAGTAAATGGGCAGCGAGTTAAGGTATTTCATGATACTGTAGCATTCCCAGAGCATTGCTCTGAGAATTGGGCTACACCTTAAATGAATGTGTTTTTGGACTTTTTCAAGTCCAGTGATGTTTGTAAATATGTTTCCTTTTTTTATATCTATATATTAGAACAATTATGTTTTATTAGTTTGTTAATGTGCAGGATAATTTTGAAAAAGTTGTGAGAAAAGCTGATGCTTTACTGATGCTGTAGCATTCCTGTCCAGATTTCACATGTGAAGTTAGGTGAAAATTTTGAGAAAATCAAAGGAAGTACAGTGACATCAGCAGCAGCCTGGCAAAATCAGAAAATAATTTTTGTCAGCCTATTCTTTTCAATTTTTGTCTCCCATGCAAGCACCACCCACTCCCTCCATAATGATATGTTTTCTTAACCTCCATATAACCGTTTTATTCACCAGTTCTTGACTCAACCGTCAATTTTTTTTTTCAAAAGAAAAAGATGGGGACTTAATTGAGAAGAGACACTCCATCTTCCCAAGAAACATCATCACCATCGCCTCTCATCACCGTTGTCGGCCTCTCACTCACCGGCTCAATCACTTCAACAAAGCCCTCAATCACATCTCATTCCTACATTTCTCTCTTCATAAGCCTACACTACTATTCTAATACAAAATCATGGCTCGTTCAAATAAGCCCGTCATCCGTGACCCACCCCCACCGCCGGTACGAAGGAGCAATCGCCGGCGAGCCGCTACCTCTGCTTTGCGACTGACGAACGAGCCCGAATGGGTGGACCTCGTCGCCAACAGCCCGTCAGAGTCTTCGCCCTCTTCACCATCGCCGCCTAGACCACGGTCGGTCACACCCCTCATCGCCAATTCTTCGCCTAGGGCTAAGCGCACAACAAGACGACCACCGTCTCCTCCATAACCCACGGCCGAATTCTGCCAACCGTCGACGAACCTTCACTCTCTCCACTTACTGTCGCCGACACCATTCCTGCAACCGCACCAGCGATTGCAAACCCTAGATTGGGTCTTGAGGTAAATCTTAATTTCAGCCCTAATTTGTTGGTAGAGGGACTTACAACCTCTGACTCCTCTAAGGAGGAAGAAGATTTCATGAACATTTCAACACCATCACCTACTGATTTGAATGAGACAAAAGTCTATCTTTTGACTTGGTATGATCACCCTTGCACCCACTTGCCTGAACCCACAGTTGTGACCGATTCTGCTCCCCACACTTTTGAGGAACATAGTGAGTTTGATCATAGTACACCACCTGTTGAGGATGAATCTGTTGCCATTGACCACTATGCACAACCTGTTGAAGACTCTTTTGAGTTTGATATTGATACACAATCTGTTGAAGAACCCACTAAGTCCCCTACAATTGGGATGGACTTAGAAGCTGATCTTAGGGGTATGACACCTATACCCACAAAAAAAAGGGCTAGGGAGAGTGTTTGCAACTAAATCCAAAGTAGTACAGCCTCCAAGAAAACGAGCAAAACATACTCCTGCACCTTCTGTTCACTTACGGCACACGGCCTTTGCACCACGTAAGTCATCCCGAAAGGGATCCTCAATACAGTCCGAGACAGCAGGTCCATCTGGGGTAAAGTCCAAGCCCAAGCCCAAAACCATTACGAGGCCCCAGATGCCTTTTGATGGATTCAGTTCAGACAAGGCGCGAGAAATGTTTGACAAGTTTAGGAACAAGAAGGTGTTGCCCGATAAGGGATTTGATCAAAGGAGCGTCGAGGAATTTGGTTTTATAAGGGAAGTCATTGACAAGCACGGTTGGCAAGCATTGTGTGAGGTAAAGAATTCTTTTAATTTGACATTGATAAAAGAATTTTATGCGGAGGCTTGTGTTTTTAGTACCACCAAACTCAGAGTGAGGGGTGTTAAGGTCAGTTTTTCGGCTAAGGCCATAAATAGACTTTTTGGCCTATCACCCCCGAGAAAAACTGAGTATGGTACCCTCTCCTTCAAAGCATCCCAAGCCAAATTAGAGGAGATTGGTAGAGAGTTAGGCAAGCCCGGAGCCACATGGGACTCCCACAGCAATTACATGCTGAGATCTTTTAGGGTTTCCAACTTGACTCCCTATGCGAATGTTTGGATGAATTTTATTCGACACTCTCTGTAACGCCCCAACCCACATATTGCATGTAACACATATTTCATACCAAAGAAATACATATTCATATACATCTGGGTCCCTTAGTACAAGAA
>NC_037530.1:25992892-25994583 GCF_001531365.2 Cynara cardunculus var. scolymus
TGCTAGAAATCGATCCCTTTTGAAACTTGACACTTGAAATCACCTTGAAAACACCTCCTTTTCTAAACCGGACAACACTCTTCAAAACCTCTCAACTTTCTTAAAATGGCAGGGWAAAAGAAAAGGAGGAGGTGAAGCCCCTTTTATACCTCCCAAATAGGGATGGTTGGCTAACCGCCTTCTTTCCCCCTTCCACCTCACACTTAACCACATATGCACACATGCACATACACATACATACCTTTTCCATGCATACATCCATGCACATGTTATGCAAATAATCACACACATATATATATATATATATACTCACACAATATATATATATATATATTTATATATCCAAATTAATTCACAAATTCACATACCAGCATGTATCAAATTATTATGCTAGCACGTAATCATTTAATCAAATAATCACATGTAAATTACCTTGAGTAATAACCAGGATCTGGTTATCACATTATCCACCCCTCAAGAGAATTCCGTCCCGGAATTCCTTTAATAAAAAAGCCACGTGTATTCTAATCTCATCTTTGATTCCAATTCCCATGTCGCTTCTGGTCCTTTGTGAAACTTCCACTGTACTTTAACCAGACTTATCTCTTTGTTTCTCAATACTCTGATCTTTCTATCTACCACGGCTTTTGGTGTCTCTACAAAATTCAATTTACTGTCTAATTGAATTTCCAGCAAAGGTACAGCTAAATTCGGATCAGCCAAACATTTCCGCAGGTTCGACACATGAAAAGTGTTATGAATCTGATTTAGTTCTTCTGGTAGTTCTAACTGATACGCCACTGGCCCAATTCACTTACAGATTCTAAATGGCCCAACATATCTCGGACTGAGCTTTCCTTTCTTTCCAAATCTGATAACACCCTTCCATGGCGAAACTTTTAACATTACAAAATCGCCTATATCAAATTCAATCAGCTTTCGACGATTATCTGCATAACTTTTCTGGCGATCTTGTGCAGTTTTGATTCTTTTGCGGATCTGTTCAATCTTTTTAGAAGTTTCTTGTACAATTTCAGGACCTGTTAGCTGTTTCTCGCCCACTTCATTCCAGCACAACGGCGTTCGACATTTACGTCCATACAACACTTCATATGGTGCCGCTTGGATACTGGAATGATAACTGTTGTTATATGCAAACTCTATTAATGGTAAGTGATCTTCCCATGATCCTCCAAAATCAATAATACAACTTCTCAACATATCTTCTAGAGTTTGAATAGTCCTTTCACTCTATCCATCAGTATGTGGATGATAAGTTGTACTTAATCGAATTTCGGACCCCAGAGCTTTCTGTAATCCTCCCTAGAATTTTGAAGTAAACCGATTGTCTCTATCAGAGATAATAGACAAGGGAACACCGTGTCTAGTAACAATTTCTTTAATGTAAATCTGCGCTAGCTTTTCTAAAGAGTATGTTTCTCTTATCGGTAGAAAATATGCAGACTTAGATAAACGATCAACAATTACCCAAATCGCGTCATAACCTTTTGGAGTTCGAGGTAGTTTCATAACGAAATCCATGGTAATGTGATCCCATTTCCATACAGGTATTTCCAAAGATTGAAGGCTTTCATAAGGTCTCTGATATTCAATCTTAACCTGTAAACACGTTAGACACTGTTCCACATACCGTGCTATATCTCTTTTCAATCCTGGCCACCAATAAAAAG
>NC_037530.1:25994633-26018967 GCF_001531365.2 Cynara cardunculus var. scolymus
CATATATATATATATATATACTCACACAAAATATATATATATATATATATATTTATATATCCAAATTAATTCACAAATTCACATACCAGCATGTATCAAATTATTATGCTATCACGTAATCATTTAATCAAATAATCACATATAAATTACCTTGAGTAATAACCAGGATCTGGTTATCACATTCCACCCGACAACTCATGATAGCTCCATTTCAGTTGAGAAAGTTATTTTACTATATTGTGTAGTTATGGGTAAATCAATTGATGTGGGAGAGGTTATTGAAAAGGCCATCCTCTATTGTGCGAGGAGGAATCAAGGGAAATTATTTTTCCCGGGCCTACTTAACAAACTATTGTTGTAAGCGGGGGTGCCTCGTTATACAGATGACTTAGTGATCAAAGAGATTGAGAAATAGTGGTCAATCGATATGAAAGCAGTATCACGGCTCAGAGAGAGAGGTGACCTAGGAAGGGAACACACAGGAATGACAAGGGTTATGGAAGATTTGTTCGCCCAGGGCAGCAACTTAATGGACAGTTTGATGGACCACCGGGTTGAGATGGTAGAGAAGATTGAGGGAATGCAAGCTGAGTTGATGGAGCAGTTGAAGAAAAGTGAAAGAAAGGCAAAGAAGAGGTTCAAGAAATTGAAAGATGAGCTGGAAAAGGGAGCTGATGGTAAGATCAAGAAGCTGAAAAAGAGGTTGACACATTACAAGGAAGAGAATGCAAGGATAAAGGCAGAAATCAACGCGGTTATCCGGAGCACACAGCCTACTCCTTCGGAGTAGGGCAGGTTCTACCACGTACTTTAGTCTCCATATTTTATTTAATTAAGTTGGGAACAGTTTTTTTTTAAAAATTTTATAGCCTTATTTTTCTATGCATGATCACTTAGGTTGAGTCATAACATGAGTTCATAACTTGAATAATTCTTCAGATTACTTGACATTCACCCAAATCACTTTGTTCAAAACTAGAACTAGCACACCACTTTTTGGGAAAATACTTTGATCACACAACTCACAATAGTAAATGATTTAGGCCTTCTTTTCTATACTCATATTATGCCTTTTTGCACCCTTTCAAACACTTTCTACCCCATAAAGCGCCAATGAGGACATTGTCAAAATCAAGTTTGGGGGAGGAGTTTATATAAGGAAATAAAGTCAATACCAAAGAGCAAAGCTCTAATTTGACTCCTTATCACCAAAAGGGTTTAGAAAAACACAATAAAAGTCCCATAGGGGCTATGTGTTTCAAAATAGCAGAATAAAAAGTTCCATAGGAAATATGTGCACACTCCAATCAAAAGAGGCCAAAGTGCCCAAAATTTTGAAAAATTCATATGCATCCGTATAAAAGGAAAAAGTCAATGAGAGAAAAGATATGCCAAAGAGAGTAAACCCTTCAAGCCCTATTGATCCTATTTTGGTGATTGTGTTTGAACTAACAAAGAAAAGGGAATGCTAGCCTATGGTTCACATAAAATGGTTTGGTTTTGAATAACTCATCAAGGAATTATGAAAAGCTATGAACTTCATGTAAGTATGACTCTTGTTGGGTTGGCACTTAATGCCTTGATCATACAAGTTTTTATTGAGTCTTTATATTTGTCTTTTAGTTGCTTGGGGACAAGCAACGATTTAAGTTTGGGGGTGTGATATGTGTTGAGAATTTAACACATAATGCATCCGTTTTACGTTTTTTAGTTAAAATTAGTTTTCTTTTGTTCCCACTTTAAGTCATTTTGATTTATTTCGTTATACTTTTGTTATGGAGCTAAAATATTGTGGTTTAACTTGTGGGGACATAAAAATATAAGCTAACGGATAATTTTTTGTAAAACAGCCTGATGCTATAGCATTACAGCAACAACCACCTGTTACGGACACGGTTTGGCAAGGGCTTAACGATTAAGCTACTGACTTTTGGATGCTGATTGGATGACAACTAGATGCCAGCTGGAAGATTTTATTAATCAGGGATTTTTGGACTAATGGATCATCATGTGCCTAGGATTCCCTTTTATTTTTAGTTTTTGGTCATTAACTAGTGGGTTATAATTTCGTTGCTTTGTGCTAGACTTTTTGTATAAATAGGGGAGCTTGGGCATTTGTTTAAACACATCTTATAACATCTTTGCAAGATCAAAATCAGCTAGTTAGGGCTAATTTTGAGAGCATCTTTTGAGAAAATTCCAAGTTCTTGAGTTTTCAAGTTTTCTTCTTTAAATTCTCGTCTTTTATTTTCCGTTCTTTATTTTATGCTCCTTTACATTTATTGTCATTTACATTCCGTCATTTAATTTATGCAATTTACATTCTCGTTATTTACATTCCCATCATTTATTTTCTCGTTATTTATTTTCTTGTTATTTACTTTACGCAATTTACGTTTATGTCTTTACTTTTTGTCATTTATTTTTTACTTTCAGTTATGAGTAGCTAAGCTTTTATAGCTTGGGTGTGAGACGGAAAGGTGAGATTTTCGAACCAAACAAAAGTAGCTAAGTATTTTCGTGAACGACGTTTCATTATTTCATTCGAGTTTCTATAAAAACCAAGCACACTTCTTGACGGGTTGATCACTTCGAAAGTGTTAAAGTGCAATGGACTTAGAGATAAGCCATTATTAAGCACGTCAACTTGAATGACATAAGAGGTAGACTTGAAAAAGTTGCCGACAAGGAGACTTGTCATTTATGTTTTTTCAAAACTTAACTCCCGACGGGTTGGTCACTTTTCGAAAGTGTCAAAGTATGATAGATTCAGAGATGAACTATCAAGAACACGCCAACTCGAATGATATGGGAATCGACTCGAGAGAGTGATTTTTAACAAAGAAATTTGTTTATCCATATATTTTGAAAACACCATCGTGTCACTATCCCCGGTCCGGACACCACATAGAGATATGGGYGGAAAGCTATAAGATAGTGAAATGGTGAAGTCCGAGAGGAATGCCTTCAAAATAGATGGTGGAACTTAGTTTTGAAACACTGCTTGCTATAGCATTCCTATAGCATTGGCTGCTGGAATTTGTGTTTTGGTCTCACCTTAAGTCTTACACCCTTGCTTCTTTTATATATTCTGTATTCTGTTTTGGATCACCTTAAAATCAAAGAAAAGTCTTCAAAATCGTCATCTGAAATCATCTCTTTCATTGGACTCTGATATAACTTTGGCTACAATCTCTGTAGACGATAATCTGGTACTTGTACCACTTTATTACTTGGAAAGACGACGTTGGGCCGTATTGTATACTTGTTTTGTGGCCTAATTTCATTAAGTCTAAATGTGTGAAATATAACCGACCAAAGTTCTTAAAAAAAACAAACAACAATTTCATAGAAGAAGAAGAATAGATCAAAATATAAAAGAAAGAGTATCGACCTTAAAGATTTAGGAGAAAAGGTCGAAGGGTTTCGAGCATTCTTAGTTCTTGCTTGCAAATCTGTTTTGGCAGAGGTTTGTTGTTACGAGAATTATATAAAGTAAATCTCTCGGACTGTTAAAAAATGGAGGTTAGTGTAAGTATACACTTATCAATTCACTATCGTCTTTTACAAATAATAAAGTGGTAAAAATACCGAATATCTTTCACGAGGAAGAAATAAAAGTTCATTTAGAAGTCTAAATAAAGATATGATTTTAGATGGTGAGTTCAAAGAAATATTTGTGGTGAGTTGGTTAAACACTACTGTTGTGAACAAGTAATAAAAGAGAGCTAATGGTGTAGGGATTTGTTAAGATATTAAATTGATTTTTAAGTAGACAACATGCTACAACATTTTTCTATAGCATGCTTTATAAATGACTTGTTGTAACATCCAACTTACTAAAAGTTTATTTATGTTGCTAAACATGTTTAACTAAGTCAATAAAGTATATTATGGGTTTGTGCTTATTTATGTTAGTTGAAAAGTGAAAATGATAAAAGTGCACAAAAAAAATGTCTAACTGTGCACTATAGGGCCATATAGGGGAACCCATGTTCTTGTAGTATATAAGTGAAAAATATCGAAGTTAGATTGGAATATGGACTTCTAGATCGAATTAGATGCTGAAGTTTTATACTTAAACTTCTTATAGGTTAACTAAGAGATCTGGAAAGTTTCGTGCGAATCGGAGTTGAAAAGAGCAAGATACGCATGAGGGACTAAATCTGCCAATTGTGTCAAACTAGGTTGACTTGTTGACCAAATTAGTACAAAAACGAGATTTTGACTCTTTAATGGTATTTTACACTCCAGAACCTTCACACACTAGAAGGTGCGATTTTCACATAGTATTCTCCTCAAAGCTCAAAATCAAGGAGATTTAACAAGATTTTTGGTGAAATTGAAGGATTAAGCAAATATACAACACTATCTTGAACCCATTTCATGATTTTTTTGGTGTTTTGTTAAGAATTTGAGAAGTCTAGGGTTTCATGTGGTTGGGATTTTTGGTATTTTCATGTTATAAGATGGTTGTATAACATGATATTGATGTTAGATGGTGATTAGTTTATGTTTTYTTGCTATTACCGTATAATCGRATCTATGATAGGTATGGATTTTWATMAATAAGTGTATTTCTTGTTAGAATATGGTAATGTATCATGTTTATAATGGTAAAGATGAATAAATTCAAGTAATTTATTCTTTTATAAACTTATGATCAAAATGTGCAAGTATTGAAACATATGGTACAACTCATGGGTATAGGTTATGGAATGAGAAATTATGCAAGATTTCATGAAGTTTTGCTAAAAATAATTAAAATATGTTATTTTACGTTGAAAATATGAAATTTGGAGCTGTATGGGCTATTAGAACATGCAAACATGAAGATTTTCGAGTGAAATGACTATGTAAATGTGCAGAATTTAAAATTTTGTATAAAATCGTAGAAAAATCCAAATTACATAAGGTCAGTTGAATTGGTTAGATATGTGAGTCTAGTTTATTTGGTATTTTGAGGTCATGGCATGAAAATGGGTCTAAGATATGCAAAACAGGTCTACAAGTGACCTTGGTGCATAAAGAAGTCAATCTAGGATAATCAAAGTTTGTGTAGCCATAACTTGGAAATGCTTTATTGTTTGATTATGAAATTTGAAATGTGCAATCCAGGGGTATTAAAAAGGATATCTGGAGCTTGGCATGGGCTAATTCCATTTTTGGGTCGGAAATGGAAATTTTCGCGTCGGTTTGAATCATATCGAAACATAGTGAGTTTATATCGAATGCGTACTTACGTGTAATATACATATATTATATTTCTTCTATTTGTTAGATAAATTTTCATGTGTTATTGAATATCTTGAGCGTGTCAAGTCCCATGGTCTTGAATTGGTATTTGTTGTTCATTCCGAGATGTCGGTCGAGTCTGGATCCGAGACCCTTTTTTTTGTTTATAGGTAAACCATGATCTACGGGTATTACTTTGTGTGATATGCCGTAGCATGGTGTATGTCCATGTATCCCAAGGAGAGGGAGGTTGGGTGTGGCATACCAGTTGTCGTACTCACGTATCCCGAATGGTAAGGAGTCGGGTGTGAGTACTTTGCACGGGCCGAGTAGATGAAGAAGGGTGTGGTGCACATATTTACTCTACTCTTGTTGATCATGCTACTGAATTATTATGATAGATATGGTTTCATTGACGCTAAGTACTTTGTGAGCTGTATGGCTTCTTGATACGTTGATTTGATCCGGTACCGAAATCATACATGTAACCCGTTGATTCCAATTTTAATTACAAATTTGTAAGGTATGTTATGTACTCATTTCTGGTTTAATTATAAATCAGTAAGTGTTCATTTGACGTATTAAGGATCAGTGAGTCGTTATGGTTTAGTTAATTCTATATGTGATATGTTTCCGCAAAATTTGAAAGCTAGAGATTAATCGGTTTTGCCTCCTAATTCTTTTGTTAAGATATGTATATTGCATCTAATTTTATGCTTTGATATATATTCACTAAGCGATTCGCTTACCCTCTTAAGTTTAAAAATCTCAGGAAGAATCGATACGGGTCGAGATAAAGGCAAGGAGGGTTAGCTTTCGGTTGACACATAGAAGATTTGGAAGTAACTTTTGGTACAGGTTTCGTAGGTTTTTGATGTTTCGGGTTGGTAATTATTACTCGTATGTTGGGTAGTTATACTATTGTCCCGACTTTTGGTTTGTAAAAGTCTTAGTCTGTAAGTTGTTTAAACAATTTTCAAAGGATGTTTGACTTACCGGTCAAACTAAACTTAACTTTTGGTGGATAATTAGAAATTGTATCCCGTCTTGGTTTTGGGTGAATTTGTTTTTGATCGGTTAAATATTCCTGAAAATTTGTTTTTTATTTTGTTTTAGTGTAATCGCGATGTTACACTTGTCTTTACAACTAATAGCTTCTTTAAGGTACTCTCTCTCTCTAGATGTAGAATGGTACACAGTCATAGATTAAGCCTTCATATCTCTATGCAAGGTTGGAGTCTCGACATTGGCTCAAACTATTTATTTTATAAGCTAAATGGGGTGAAAACGAGTCTCCTCGATTCTAAGTAGCTCTCTCGAGCCTAATTTCATATCATTCAAGTTGACGTGTGCTTGTTGGTTTATCTCTAAATCCAACATATTTTAACATTTTTAAACAAGTGATCAACTTGTCCATGGATGAAGTTTTTGCAATATAAACTTGAATGTACTAGTTGTAAAGATTTATAATTTATATTTCTACAAACGGAATCGGTATTTCTCTTAACATCACCCAACACCCAAGCTATATTTTTAGCATACCATACTTGAAATAATAAAATTAATTGCATAAATAATAAAACATAATAAGTAAAGCACAAAAAAAGAAAAGAAAGTAGAAGAAATAAATGCTAAAAAGAATTATAAAAGAGACTTAAATGTAAAGAGAATTTAAAATACTTCCAAACACTATTTTCATACCCAAGAGAACTTTCAACTTACATCCAAAGTTACTTGCAAAATTACTCACAAAAGTACTTGCTAAATTTCTTACTTCCAAATGCCAAACATCCCTCCTTTATATAGGAGAAGGGAGGACAAAGACCAAAAAATAAATCTAATATCCAACTTTTTTCATTGTCCAAAGGATAAATCAATGTTTATCCAAAAGATAGTCAAAAAGATCTTCAATATACACCATGAGATCTTTAAAACTGCAGAAGATGGGCTGCCAAAAAAGAGGATTAAACATCAAAAGATCCTCCGTACTATTTTCAAAAACGCCCCTGGATTCATCCTGCAGCACACGCTGTAGCATGCTTCAACCAAAACACATATTAACATGGTTTTTCCCAAAAATCAGCACATACCCAAGAAGTAAACATGTTTATCACATCAATTTAGCTCTAATATATAAAAAATAGAAAAATAAAACAAAAAGATTCAATTTGTAGAATTTTGGGAAAATAAAATGGATAAATAAAGTAAGAAAAAGTGTAAAAGCATCAAATAAGTTGATACTTGTCATTCGTCAATAGAGTTTGAAAGCGTAAAGAAAAATGAGAGGAGAAGTCTCATATATATAGGTAGGAGGAGAGAGAAATAGAATGAGGAGAGAAGAAAATACGACTGTTGAGGATGTGAAATGATGAAAAAGTAGCACGTTCTCATCCATGATTGGATGGAATTTTGAGAAGTCGTGTGTGTCAGAACTTTACGTGCGTCTCAAAACAAAATCGTATTGGTAAAAGAGAATGTCATCATAAAGACGGTTTATAATCTATTTCTTTTAAAACAAAAAGGTTTTAAGAAATTTAATAGTCACATTCAGTGATAAGAGAATGACTGAATAAAAGAAACTTTTAAAACATTTGATAACTGAAGAAGAAAAGCTTCAGTGATGGTTTTGTTCTAAGAAATAAAAATATCTTATGGGGATATATTTCCATAAAAGAGTCAGTGATAAAAGAAACACTGAAACTATCTTTTAAAAACTTTTGAATCACTGAAGAAATAAAGGTTCAGTTATCATTTTGATTTTAAGAAAATACAAGTACAAAAGAGATATACTTACTTAAAATGTTCAGCGATAGAAGGAATCACTGAAGCAAACTTTTAAAACATTTTGATCACTGAAGAAGAAAAGCTTCGGTGATAGTTTTAAGTTTTAAAGAAGAAGAACGAGTATACATATCTTAGAGAGAAGAGATATATTTACTAAAGAGTTCAGTGATAGAATGAGAGCACTGAATCATTTCACTTACTGATTGATGCGTATAGCTAAAGAAAGTTAATCTTCAGTATTTAGAATATCAAGTTCGCTGATCAAGATGTTAAATCTTGTCTCATCAAGAGGCTTTGTGAAAAGATAAACGAGTTGGTAATCAGTAGGAATAAAGTGAAGTTCAATATAACAATTCATAACATGATCATTGAGAAAATGATATCTGATCTCAATATGTTTGGTCTTGGAGTGAAGAACAGGGTTATTTGCAATCACAATAGCACTAGTGCTATCACAATAGATAAGAATCTTTGAAAACTGAAAATCATAGTTGTTAAGCTGGTTCCTCATCCAAAGGATTTGGGCACAACAACTTTCAGCGGAAACGTATTTAGCTTCAACAGTTGATGTGGACATTGAGTTTTGCTTTTTACTTATCCAGCTCACCAACTTTCCACCTGGAAGCTGACAGCCTCCAGTGGTGCTTTTCCTATTAATTGTGCAACCTTCAAAATCACTATCCGAGTAACCTATTAGTTCAAAACCTGAACCCTTAGGGTACCAGAGACCCAAGTTAAGAGTTCCCTTCAGGTATCTGAAAATGCGTTTTACAGCAATCAGATGGAATTCCTTACGTTCAGATTGATATCGTGCACATAAACAAGTAGAATACATGATATCTGGTCGACTAGCTGTAAGATACAACAGGGAGCCATCATTCCTCTATAAACAGTTACATTCACAGGCTTTCCATTTGGATCCTTGTTGAGAGAAAGAGGAGGAGCCATAGGAGTTTTCATAGATGAGATGTTAGAGAGATTAAACTTTTTCAACATATCACGGATATACTTACTCTGATTGATAAAGATACCTTTATCTGATTGCTTGATATGGAGACCTAAAAAGAAGGTTAGTTCTCCCATCATACTCATCTGGTATTCTTTCTTCATGCGATCAGCAAACCGAAAACATAAAGAGGGATTAGTGGAACCAAAAATAATATCATTGACATATATTTGGATTAGAATGATATGACATTTAACTTTCCTAAGAAATAAGGTCTGGTCAATCTTTCCATGGATGAATTTCTCATAGATGAGAAACGAGGAGAGGGTATCATACCAGGCACATGGAGCCTGTTTTAACCTGTAAAGAGCTTTATCAAAATAATAGACATGGTTTGGATACTTAGGGTCAAGAAACCCCGGAGGTTGTTCAACATAAACTTCCTCTTGGAGTTTTCCATTTAGGAAAGCACTCTTTACATCCATTTGGTAGACTTTGAAGTCTCTATGGGTAGCAAAGGCTAGGAAGAGTCGAATAGCTTTAAGTCTATCCATTGGTGCGAAGGTTTCGTCATAATCAATTCCTTCTTCTTGTATATAACCTTGAGGAACAAGACGAGCCTTGTTACGGGTTACCACACCTTCTTCATCTGACGCTGAAGCCTTAGTGTCAGTAGTTGTCTTCACTGAGCCTGAAGAAGAGGCTCCAGTGGATTTCTTCACCTTAGTTGTTTTAACAACCTTAGTGATAGATTTTTCCTTTGTAAATTTCTCAGCCTTGGCTACTTTCTTGCCCTTTGCTGGGGGACCAGCCTTGGCAGCAGAAGGACACTTACTGGCAATATGTGTAGTTTTACCATAGTGTCTACACTTCTTATAGTTGAGGCTAGCTTTAGGGCCAGGAAGTTCCAGAGAAGAAGAGGGACAAGATCCAAGGATTCCCTTCACATTTGTTCTTGGAGGAACTTTTGAGGATTTGGAGTCCTTAGTTGAAGCATTCACCATGAGCTTAGACTTAGATTTCTGAGAAGGTTCAGATATCTTGATCCCTAAGGAAGAAGAAGGTGCATAAGTTGAAGGAATGAATTTAGATCTATGTGACTTGTTATCCTTCTTAGGAAGAGGTGTTGTGACAATGAATTTACCTTTGTCCTTGCAACCTGAACTCGAATGAGTTCCTTCAAGATGACTCTCAGTAAAAGAAGACTGAGAGAAAGAAGTGTTAGGAATAGAAGAGACGAAGGTACCAAACTTGAGCATGGACCTGTCTGTGACACTATCTTCCTGATCATAGAAGAGGCATAGATCAATCTTTATCTTGGCAGGGATCTGAGCGTTAATGATCTCAGAGTCTTTGACAGAGGCTTTGCATCATCCTTCAATGGTAGCTTTTTCAGCCCTGAGTTCAGCAATTGCTTGCTCACGCTTAGCAATAACATGTTCGCGTTCAATAGTGATGGTCTGGTTCACAATGACCTAATCTTTAACATCTTCTTCGATCTTAGTCAATTCTTTGATCTTGGAATGACAAATCTTYAACTRTTCTTGAAGATCAAGATTAAGCATTTCTACTTTAGATTTGTCATTCAGGGCATTGTAAAGGTCAACTGTCAACGTAACTAACGCTGATAGAAGAAGAAGAAGAAGAAGAAGAAGAAGAAGAAGAAGAAGAAGAAGAAGAAGAAGAAGAAGAAGAAGAAGAAGAAGAAGAAGAAGAAGAAGAAGAGGGTTCATTTAGGAGACATACCTAAGCAGAAGAGGATGATGAGGGATCATGGGAAGTTGACATCTCAAAAATTTCTTCCTTGACATCCTTAGCCATCAAGCAAAGATAGGTCGTGTCTTCCTCGTTAGAGGATGATTGATTAGACAAATCAGCCCATTCATGCTCTTCAGCGACAAGACCTTTGGCCCTTCGCTGGGAACTCTTCATCTTTTATATTTCTCCTTTAGCTTCATGTATTTATCATCTTTAGTTCTGAAGAAGGAAGGGGTTTTCGAAGATGGCATCACAACCTTCTTTGACCTACACTCACCTACAAAGTGACCTTTATGGTGACAATTGTAGCAGACCGCTGAATTCTTGTCAACATTATCTGACTTTGGATTTTCCTTAATGGTCAGCGTGGGAGATCTGCGGAAATTACTTTTCCTGGCGAACCTTCTATATGACTTAGTTAGAAGCGCCATCGATTCATCAAAGTGTGTAAGGTCAGACTCTGATAGATCCTCAGAGTTGGTGGAGTCTAACTCCGTTATAGAAACAGAAAAAGGAAGAACAGAAGAAGAAGAAGAAGAATGTTAAGAATGAAATTCTATGTAAAATTGTATTCGTCTTGAAAGATAAAATTGTCTATAATTATAGAAAAGTCATCGTGTTTGACTTTTCTTAGATAGTTTGACTTTGACCATTTGTGTAATGTTTGACCCTATAAATAGGGTGTTAGTCTTGTAATCTTAGAAGGATGCTCATTTGTAATCATAGGGACTCACAATTGGTATCAAAGCCTGAAATGCACGAAATCGGAGAAGAAATCACGGTTTTTTTGAAGATTATTTTCTGAAAAAAAATTTGTTCATATTGTTCTTATTTTTTTCTTGAGTTTGATCCGAAATTTTTTCAAAATTTTATGTTTTTGTGTTAATTTTGGGATCATTTTGTGCGTAATCTTGTTGTGAATCTTTGTTTTACACAAAGATTTGCATTTTGATCACCTGATTTCAAGTTTTTGATGAATTGTGTGAATTTTAAAATTTTCATGTTCTTGATTTTTTTAATTCCAGTGTTTTGATCTTTTTTTAAATTTTTTTTTACTGTTTTGTGCTTTTAGATTCTTAATTCATAGCCCATACCATTGTCAGGCCCATAATCTTTCAAGCCCATCCGGTTTAGTTTAACCTAGCCTAGCCATCTTATTCATCTTCATCGCTTAGGTTATCTCACAGAAACAATTGGATTTAACTTCTCCAAGTCTAAATCGATCACAACCTGAGCGGACAAGAGATTAAATCGATCACAACCTGAGCGGACAAGGGTTTAAATCGCAGAGGTCTTGATCAGATTATCAGTAGTGTGTTGACCGAACTTCTTCATAACAGTGTAAGTGATTTTGTGTTTATCGCAAACTTCATAAGTGATTTAAAGAGGAAATCGCTTGGGGCTCGATCGGAGTTTGCTTTCATCGTATAAGGTTTGATCGAATTTGGTCTTAATTCTTTCATCCCCTTGTCCGATTTCACTCTGTCCTTATTCAAATTCATTCGATTTCATTAAATCAGCTGCCTTGAACAGATTTCTAGGACTGGGTTAGAGAGCCTGAGGTAAGCAATTTAATTGTTTTACTTGATTGTGCTGAGTGATTTAAGTCCATGTTTGTGAGCGATTTAAGTTCATCTGTTTGAACTATTAATTCATTTTTTTGTGAGCGATTTTCATTTTGCTGAGAGCGGTTTAACTAGCTTGGTGAGTAATTTAAGAAACAACTGTAAGCGATAATTTTGAGCGATTAAGAGACAAGCTTGATTGTTTTAGGTTAGAAGTGAGAAATCTGTTTGAGTGTTTTAGTCACTGCATTCATAGAACAAGACCATCCTTCATCCGATTTAAGAGTTCATCGCTCATATCCTCATCCAGTTTCTACTCGAATCGATCAACAGTTCATCTGATTTCACTAAATCGTTGAAAGCTTAATCGATTTAGGAATCTGCTTGATTGATTTAGTTGATTGTGTGAGCGATTTAGTCTTAGGAGTGAGCATTTTAGAACAGGTTTTGAGCGATTTAAGTTTTAGTCTTGAGTGATATCGCCTAGGTCATGAGCGGATATTGAGCAATTTAGTTTACGTTTGAGCGTTTGAGATTTGGTTGAGCGATTTAATTTCAAATTGAGCGATTTTGACCGGATTAAAATCAAACTGTGAACGGATTACACTTTGTTTAGTGCGAGAGTTTTATCTCTGTTCTAAGTTGCAGGCTTGATTTGGACAGGTTAGTGGTGGAGTTCTAACTAAATCGCATGACATTTGTCTGTTTTCATTCTAAATCACTCATCACCCTGTTTAATTTTGACTGTCTTTATCTAATTCTTCTTTATCGCTCAAGTCTTTACTGTTCACAATTACGAATGCAGCAGTTAGTGTTCGATTAATATCCATTTGTTTGTTGTTTTATCAAAGAAATTGCTGACTGTTTTGCTTCATTGTATCTTTTATGTTCATGATAATCAGATTCCTGATTACAATCAAGTGGAAGCTTCAATCCATCTTTGTCATCTCACATAATATCTTTTGAGCGGACTAATATCAGATCTTGTTTGATTTACTGCTGTTTGTTTTATAAACTGTGCTTTGTGCAATTTAGTCAGTGTGTTGAGAAATTTAAAACAGCAGGTTTAAGTTTTGTAGACAGTTTAGACCAAAGTTCTGTTTTCCCTATTGGAGAGTGTAATTTGCGAATTAGTATATATCAGAGTTCTGTTAATAGGGTGGATTATTTGTCCATGCGTTTGGAAAGCAAAGATATTGAGAAGGCTTCAATCTCGGATAGGAGTTGTTGGTGTTTGTTTCGCATAGGGATTCATATGGACGATTTGCTGCTGATCTGGGTTTTTGGTGGTTGATACAGCTGTTTTTCTTTATCACATATTTCATTTTTCTCTACAAGAAATTCTATTGTAAAGGTTACTAGATTGACTGTCTTATTGTAGTTTTTTCACAGGGACTGGATTTAGCAACAACAGAAGCAAGTGAAGCTGAATTTTAAAGAAGTTTGGTCGGAGTAAACAGTTGCTGATGTTTGATAAGAGTCACAGACCTGCGTTTTTTTTTATCATTTTTGAAGTTGTTCGATTGTAAACAGAAATTGGGAATTCTTTCTTACCAATGTTTAGATTGTAAACAGAGATCTTTTGTCCGGTTTTGTTGTAAATCGATCATAGGAACATTATACATTTTGGGCTTGTATCTTTTTGAGTTTTAAATTTTTTTTTTATTTTTGGATCGCTTGTTATCTGTTTCTGTTTTGTGTTTAAACTGCTTGAGAATCTTTGAACTGTTTTACGTCGTCTAAACTGTTTCTTATCAGTTTTAATTGTTTTTAACAGTTTTAACTGTTTTTACTGATTTTAGACAGTTTTTCGTCGTTTTTCTAATTTCTCATCAATTTCAGTCTGTTTCTGTTTTTTGTTTTTTTAGTTTAATTGTTTGATTTCTTTTGATTGATTTCATCGCATTAGATCCTCTAATTGATCAATTTTATTTTTTTAATGGTAGATATCCTAGAGAAGGAGAATCAAGAAATGAGAGCTCAGATTTGCAAGATGAAAAAGAGCATAGAGAGCTATAAAGAGAAATATATTAATATGTTCTACGAGAATCATGATAATGTAGAACTTATTGCTAATCTACATCAAGATCATAAACTAGCATTGGAAAAAGTTGAGAATGATTTTATGGATAAAATTAATAAACTTGAGAACACTCTGAGTTCAGTAAGGAAAAACTATGATGATGATTTGAGAATTTAGAGTAAAGCTAATAAAGACATGTTCAATAAACTTCAAGAGCAAAAAACTGAAAGGAATTCTTTTGGGAGAAATAGTAAAGAGTCAGATGTTTTAACTGATAAATCTGAAAGTGACATGGTTGAACTAAGAAAGCTTCTAAACCTAGAGAAAGAAAAGGTTTTAGAAATGGAGAAGAATTTTAATGCTGAAAGGAATAAATTTGAGAAAGAGAAGAGGAGATGTATTGAATTTGAAAGAAAATTTGGTGCTGAACGCGTATCTTTTGAAGATAAGATAAACTCTCTTGAACCGAATGCTAAAATGTTGTTAAAGCAAATCTCAGATTTTGAGCAGCTGATCATCTCGGAACGAGTCAAGAATGATAAAGAAAAAAAAGATATCTCCGAAGACTGTCAGAGTCAATTACAGAAATTGTCTGAAAGCATTGATCTAAAGTAAAAGGCTTTAGACGAAGAGAAGAAGCAATTTGCTCTTGAGAAAAGAAATACTTCAAAGAAGTATACAGCAATTGCTAAAGAGCTTGCAAATAAGAAAAAGTGGCTTGACATCGCCTCGGAGAATGACAAGAGTAGCTCAGATGAAGAGAAACGAGAGTTAATAAGTCAGAAGAGAAAGTTTGAAATGCTTCATAAGGAGTTAGAAGGTAAACTCCTGGACACTACAAGCAAATTGTCTGATCTAAAGACAGACCTTGAAACTGAGATGAAGATGAGAATTGAACTTATAAATTAAATTTGATTTAGTTACTGCTGAAAGAGACCAACTTTTACAGAAAGTTAAAGACTTTTAGTGTGCTCAAAGTTCAATTGGTTCTCCATCACAGTGTAAAACCAGTTTTTATGACTGTTCTAAATCGAACAGTTATTCAAGTAGTCATAAATCTACTATTTCTAAGATATTCTCGTTCTTCTAATTAGTATTTTCAAGGGTACGTCATTGAATCACCCAATTATTCTTCTAAAATTAAAAGCATTTGGGTTAGCAAATCTGAATTTGTTTTAACTCGTACTCCTGTTACTACTAATAATCTTCCTTGTTTTGTGAGATCCAATTCTGATTTGTTAAATCTTAGCAAGAATAGGATCATGTGCTCCACATGTAATTCAACAGATTTTGTGAACAAGAAGATATATAACAGATGCAGTACAGACAACAGATATCAGAACAGTTCGAAAGGTAAGAACATATATGATCACAATTACTGGTTTGGATCATATTTTATTCCTAATCATCCTGTTCATAGTGCTAAAAAGAATATATCTAATAAGAATAAATGGTTTGGAAGTTACAACATACCCCAACCTGATACTAACATAATAGGACCCAAATTTATTTGCGTACCAAAATCTATTTAATCTGGTTTTGCAGGTGTGTCAATTTTGTGTTGATCAGAATATCATTTCAGTGATACACCAATGCAGGGGGAGTTGTAATTTATTCCAAATAAGGCTTCTAAACACTCAATTTAGAACCCGGGCTTAAAATGTTTCCTTTTTAATTTTTTTGAGCTTAACTAAAACATTTCTGAAATCAACTTTCTAGGGGGAGTCTCTAGAAGTTTTAGATAAATGTTTTCTGGAAGTAAATAAATTTTTGGAAACGAGTACATTCTCTGAACAGGTATTTCCTGAGATTTTACTTGTGTAATTTCTCGTCGTACATAACTCCAATACCTGTTTCAGCTATTCTTCAAATTGTTATTATCACGTCTCATAAAGAAAATCATTTTCGGTGATAATACGCTCGTTTGTATTCAAAGCTTGTTTTCTAATATTTTTTTTACTTTGATTGATATACATTCAATAATTTTTTGAATATCAGAATCTGTAAACTTGTTCTTACAGATCTTCATTCATTTCTCTCATATACCGAATAATATGTTCGTTGTCGCATCATTCCTTATTGACTGTGCTTACAGCCAAGTTTTTTGATCAATTTTATCTGATCTTTGTGCTTTATATGCAATATTATTTTTGATCAACTCTTGTGATCAAATGTGCATAACTATAAATTTTTAGGAGGGACTGAGTGATTATCAGAAATACCTCAATGGAATGTCAGAACCGACAAACCTACCTATGAGGACAACCATATCTGAGTGAGCTTAAATACAAAAGGGTTTGTGTGTTGAGACTAAAATGAAAATGAGAGGGGTAGTTGTTGTGAGATAAAATAATTGACGAGAGTTGTGTCAGGATTAAAAGAATATAAGAATCCTGTTCCAAACTTATATAATCTGGGCATACCACACAATATATTAGTTCTCAATTCTTTCGAAACTAATATGGAAAAAGGCAAAGCCCAGGCCAATTCTTGTCACAACCCCACCAGCTACTCATTTATCTGTCAACAGATAAGTGTTTCAATAACACTTGGGGCATGCAGCTCATCCTCTATCAATTTCTCATTCGGAGAAAGTTGATATTGAATCAGAAGGATATATGTCCCCCCTTCAAGTCTTTTTGATAACTAATTGAGTCTGATAAATTTGTGTAGTCCACACGATTTATCTTTTTGAGCCTAAACAGAAGCATTAGTTGATTTATCTTTTTACACTACATTGATTGCATTTTATACGTTATTTTGCCAAAACATTCATAGATATGCTTTTATTAAGCTATCGATGATTGAATGGAAGACCTGGTGAGATGAGCCTAAAAAAGTCTCATATATACAATACATTCGTTGTACTGAGTATATCTGTTATACTCACAGGCCAATCTTTTTATAAGATTGAAAACAATTTCATTCGTTGAAATTGGTTGTTACCTTCCCATTCCCTTAATCTGAAAAGATTAAATAAGTGGATTTGCAAAGATCTACTTACAATTTCATGAATTGACGGCTTACGCGGAGGATTTCATTCATTTCTGTGTATGATGGAATGATTCTCATTTCATCATAAGGGAGAGTATGTAATAATGAATGAAATATCCATTTCCGATCATTATAAAGGGAAATCTGATGTAAAGATCAAGGGGGAGTAACTTCAAATTTGGCAAAAGACTCAGAAGGATTGCGACTAGAGATGATTACAGAAGATTATTCCGATGCTAAAATGTCTGAGAGATGTTGAATGTGAAGATCCATTTTACAACACTTTACTGAAGATTGTTTCTGAAGTTTGTTATTGTTTCTGATCTACATTGTCAAAAAGAGAAGATCATCGTGGTTCTACATTTGAGGGGAAGAATGTTAAAAGATCTTTCTCAACAGATAATTGTCTGAAGATTTCAAGTGAAATTTGTTTTGATGTTTTTGAAGAAGTCATAGAGTGTGTAAAGAGACAAAGTTCAAACGAGATTCAACACGCGCAAATTCTTTGAAGTCTGAATACAAAGGGGGAGAATGTTAGGAATGAAATTCTGTGTAAAATTGTATTCGTCTTGAAAGATAAAATTGTCTATAATTGTAGAAAATTCATCGTGTTTGACTTTTCTTAGATAGTTTGACTTTGACCATTTGTATAATGTTTGACCCTATAAATAGGGTGTTAGTCTTGTAATCTTAGAAGGATGCTCATTTGTAAATTCATATATGTAATAGAAGAGTTGACCAGATCTTTGAAGTTTGACTTTCTCTCTCAAAGTTCATCTTGAATGTGCTTAGTGTTCATATCAGATCTGCCATTGTTATTGAAGCTTTATTGAAGATTGATCATAGGGACTCACAAAGAAGAAGATGAGAGTTCAACTGAAGGAACTTTAGAGATCAAAGTTAGCGGAGAGTTTTTCATGTCTCTGGAATCCTTGATTAGATTCCTCTTTAGTTGTCGAGACTGCTCGTGATTGAGCAGTATCCCATATAAAGTGCAAAGAGAGAGGATGATATGTCGTTGGACATCTTGAGACACATAAAATTTGTATCCCAAGATTCTAGTAAACATTCCAGAAACTTCGTTAAAGTTTCAAAGTTGGAATATTCTCTGCCAACTGTCCTCAAATCAATTAGAAGACAATAAAACCTTAGATGTACTTCAGAAAACGTTTCAGTCTTTCCACAAAGAAAACTTTCATATTGTCTTACTAAGTTTATCTTCCTCGATTCTTGTACCTGAGAGGTACCTTCATCTTCAACATAGAGAGTGTCCCATATGGTTTTCGAGGTTCTAAGTTTCATCATCAGGAAGAGACATAGCTATTATAGATGTCACACGAGTATCTATAACTATCTTCTTCTTGTCTTCTTCACTCCAGTGATGAGGGAGCTTAGGAATCTGTCGTTCAGGAATCGCAGCAGTCGTAGCTGTTTCGGGAACAGCCGAAGATATATCATATGGAACATAAGGTCCATTTTCTATATAGTGTGGAATTTGAGGATCCACAACTTCCAAAAAGAGAGACATCCGATTCTTCGAGAGACTAAAGTTATCTCTGATAAATCAGGGAGGTTTGGCAAGGGAGCCATTGTCGTCAAAGTTTGTGCTCGTGTTTTGCAAAGCCATTTGAAAGAAGTAAAATTTTCTAGAAAGAGAGAAAATGAAATGCAGAAAAACAACTAAACAAGAAGAGAAGAAAACACTGCTCTGATACCACTTGTTGGTCTCGGTTGGGTCTACAAGAGTTTTAGAGAAACAGTTTGTAGAAGGGGGGGGGGATGAATACAAACACTGAAAACTTTCAAATTTAAAAATATATATTGATAAAGAAAGATCAATACAGATTTTTGCAGATAGTATGCGGAAATAGACAAGATAAAAATAACCTATATAAAACAATCTAAGTTTACACACTGATATTCTTAGGAAAATAGAAAAGATTTGCTGAAAGATAAAGAAGGAAAGATGTTCTTCTTGGATAAGAACTTTTAGAATACTTGAGAGGGATTCTAACTTGCTTGAAGATAAACGTAAGTGTTCTTTTAGATGTGTGTGTGTGTCTATGCATGGAGAGAGCAATCATCTATTCATACTCATTGCATTAAATGCAATTCTGAAGGGTTTGAATACTTGTCAAGCTTTTGGAGGAAAGCTTGTCCTTTGCTACAGTGAATAGTACAGTTGCCTATTCATGAGCAGACATCCTTTCATGGAGTTGGTGGGTAATAGAGTCAACTAGTTGGCTCCGTACCGTACTATACTCTAGAAAGGGTATGGGTTTATCCTTTGTGTGTGGAAGGAAAAGACAAAAAAATCTTGCACAACAAGCTTCATTTGATTCGCTGAATGCTGGAATAACACTGAAGGTCTCTTCAGCATTCGCTAAGGCTTGGGCAGTCTTCACACATTTTTTGACCATGTTGTAATCACTGAATGCCGCTTCAGATCATGAATGAGCCTGTCACTAATATTCAGTTTAAGTCTTCGACTTTCACTGAAGGTTCTTTGGTGTAAGTTTTGTCTTCTTGAAGTATCGATGTCGCTGTAGGATTTACGATACATGTTTCAGCGATCACTAAACAGACTCATTGATGATAGCTGAAACTGAAAGAATAGAAACATACTTCGTAATAGGTAAAAAGAATTATCATCAAATCAATGAGAGACAGGATCAACATCCTCTCACCTCTTTCGTTTATTGAAAAATTAAATTATTTTAATTTCTAAGTTACACTTTATACCTTTATAATTAATTATTTAATTTACTTTAAATACCTACCAGGGGGTAAATCAGTAATAGTCCAAGTACCATTTCTATACAGAGCTTCCATTTCATCATTCATAGCAGAAATTCAATTTTTATCATTACATGCCTCTGAAAAAGTCTTTGGCTCAACAGACTTGTTCAATTTTGACACAAAACAAAAAATTTCAGAATCAACTTGGAGTTGTTTACTACTCTTTCTATTTCATACTTAACTTTGTCTTCTATTACAAAATCATCAATTTTTTTAGGAAAGTTGGAAGCTCTACTCATTCTTCTAATGACTGGTATGACTTCTTGGAATTGAAATTCTTAACTTTGATAGTGGTATATGTATATCTCAAAGAAAGTATTGTTTAGAATTACTAAATGACTTTGGATATTTAGGATGTAAACCAATTAACACACTAATAGACATGAATCTTACTAATATAGATTATGTGAATTCTCTGTCTAATGATCCCTCTCTGCATGACTTTACCAGTTATCAAAAATTGATTGGAAGGTTAATTTACCATCTTCCAACTCATCCTGACATTGCCTTTGTTGTTCACTGTTTAAGTCAGTTTATGCACTCACCTCGACAATCACATCTTAAATTGGTTCTAAGAGTTCTTAGGTATTTGAAGTCTTCAGCAGGAAAGGGTGTTAGTTTTACCAGGTCAGGATCTTTTCATTTATCTGCTTATGTTGATGCTAACTGGGGTAAATATCTTTCTTCATGAAGACCTGTTACCAGTTATTGTTTTTTTTTTTGGGAAAATCTATGGTTTATTGGAAATGCAAGAAACAAAATACAGTTTCTCATTCTTCTGCTGAGTCTGATTATAGAGGTATGACTTCTGTTACTTGTGAAATAATGTGGGTTCTTAATATTTTATCTGATTTAAGAGTTAAAGGTTTACTTCCTGTAAATCTATATTGTAATAATAAAGTTGCAATAGAAATAGCTTACGATCTTGTTTTTCATGAGCGTACTAAACATATTGAAATTGACGTTCATCAAGTTCGTGAAAAGGTTAGTACTGGGGTATTAAAATTGTTAAGATTCTCTCTAAAGAGCAGTCTGCTGATATTTTCACTAAGTCTCTTGGTGTACATCAACATAGTTACCTATGCTCAAAGTTAATGATGATTGACTTGTTGAAATGCCAAGATTGAGGGGGGATGTTAAATATAGCTTATTCTAGTTCAATCATGTCATTTATAAGCTTTAGTCTTATTTTGTAGGGAATTATGTTGAAAAATGGTGTTTCTGTAATTTCTGGAAGCTTAAGGATCTGGATTGAAGCTGTTAAGAGCTAAAGGGCACCGGTGCAGTTTTGGTTAAAGTTCAAGGATCATTTGTGTAAATACTGGTTGAGTATATAAACAACTTTGTATCAGATTGGGAGCTTAGAGCCTCATTTTTTGTCCTTTCGATATCTTTTCAATATTGTATGTATTCTTTTTCTTCTTGAGAGCTTTAGGGTTTTTGTTTACGATCTCTTTGTAAATCAAAAGATTTGTTGGTTTGAAAAGATAACATGTCATGGATTATTTAGGGGCTGTTTACTAAACGTTTACCGGGTAATTTTCCTTACAAGATGAACATGACAAGGGTCAAAAATCTTGCCCAGTAAGAACAATGATAAAGATGGAGAGTCTTACTCGTTAAGTGAGGGTGACGACTCTTACCAAGGTAAGTGCTTACCGGGTAAATGGTTGCATACGATACCATTTTGATGTACAATATTATCCGGTAAAATAAATTGTAGTGTTGACTCCTAACAGTAGGTACTTACCGGGTAAGCATTTAGGTAAACGACCCCTTAATTTTCTTTAAGCATTTAGGTAAACGACCCCTTAATTTTCTTTAAGAGTCAACTTGTGATATGTTGTAAAAGAAGATATGAACATGTATTTGTATCCCATATATGACGTTTTTGAGTTCATAGAGAGAACAACTAGATGTAAAAATAAGATTCGGTTCAATAAAACATGATGATACTTGAATCTTGTAAAAATGATCCGATGGATATTTGAATATAACATACCTTTCACAAATCATAACAGTAGATATTTTGACATCTTTTAAGGATTTGAGATTTAACTAAATGAATTTTGAAAGAACTTCCACCACCCACTCAATGGATCTTTAAAAAACTTCCGCAACCCGTTGCATTGTACGGATACATAACTAATTAGTCATAATTAATGATAATAGTCAGTTAGTTATCATAATTATCTTTTTTATTTCATTTATAAAATATGAATATAATAAGGATGTTATATATTTAAACTAAAAGCGATCAAATTTACACGATAAATAAAATGACATTTATAAATAGAAAATGAATGTTATCTACATATTGATTTTTCAATTATTTTATTTAATAATACAACATAAATATATAATGAGTTACGTAGATACTAATTAATGGTAACGCTCATTTTTGTCATATTACACTAATATGTAAATTAAATGTTATTAAATTGACTTAAATTTTAATTTTATCAAAATTAGGAGATAAAATCAAAATAAGCTAAGAATGACCTCTCCTTAATCATCTCTCCATTGTTTTCTTTTTATATATAAATAAATGCAAATCACCCATATTTGTACAAATCGTGTAAACCACATTCATCCATCGATTTTATTGTTTAATCACAGAATTTTTTTTCAAAAAATTGTTTAATCTTATGAAATTGTTTCATATAATATTTTTTTTTATGAAGTTGTTTTATATATGGTTATGAAATTTTAATAAAACTGTTTCATTTATTTTTCTAAAATTAATATAATGAAAATGATAATATCCATTATTAACACACTCCACAATAAAAATGATTAATCAACCTCTCATAATTAAATATTTTTTTGAACAAAATAAAAAATTATGATTGGTTGAATGAGGTTTACTTTGCAAACCACGTTATTTGTACAAACTGTATAAACCTCATTCACCCAATCATAATTTTTCATTTTGTTCAAAAATTATTTAATTATGAGAGGTTAATTAATCATTTTTATTGTGAAGAGTGTTAATCATGGATATTATCATCTTAATTATCTTAAGTTTAGATAAATACATGAAACAGTTTCATTAAAATTTCATTACGAAACAATTTCATAATCATATATGAAACAATCTCATTAAAAAAAAGTATTATATGAAACAATTTCACAAGATTAAATGATTTCATGAATAAATTTCATAAGATTAAACAATGAAATCGACGGATGAGGGTAGTTTGCATGTGTGTGTGTGTAGGATGTTTACTTTGCAAACCATATTATTTGTACAAACCATACAACCTCATTCAACTAATCATATTTTTTTCATTTTGTTTTTTTTTTTTTTTGTAATTATGAGATGTTGATTAATCATTTTTATTGTGGAGTGTGTTAATCATTAATATTATCATCTTCATTATTTTAGTTTTAGAGAAATACATGAAACAGTTTCATTAAATTTCATTAACTATTATATGAAACAATTTCATATCCATATATGAAACAACTTCATCAAAAAAAAATATTATATGAAACAATTTCATGAAAAAAATTTATAACAAAATTTCATAAGATTAAACAATGAAATCGACGGATGAAGGTGGTTTGCACGGTTTGTACAAATTGGGTGGTTTGCATTTGATCGTTCCTCTCTCTCTCTCTCTTTATATATATATATATATATATATATAGAGAGAGAGAGAGAGAGAGAGAGAAAGAGAGAACTTGGTTCAAATGTAAACCAAGATTATTGTGTTAACTTTGTTAATCAAACTCAACCAATGAAAATCCATCTTTTATCTAGGTTCATATTCATCTCATAATTTAATGATAAGGGTAAATATGTAATTTTAATTTGTATGTAACTCCATATCATTAATTGGGAGTTACAAAATAAAAAATTCTCATAATTGTTGTTGATTTACTAATGAACTTATTTTTCTATAATATTGATTTATCTATCTATAATGTTCTTGAATTTGTGATTGTTAAAGGAGATCCGATAGTAAAGTTTTCGATATCATTCAATCTAATATGTATAAACTCATTAGAAAACAACTCGACAACAATGAGAAGGTTAAAATGTGTTCACAAGTGTTCATATGTATACTAGCAGTATATCTCAACATTGACTTGCTCCTGAATGTGTTCATAATGAATGAACTATTGTTCACAACTTGTTCATATTGAGTCCATATGTATACTAACCGCATATCTCAACATTGACTTGCTCCTGAATGTGTTCATAATAAAGAAACTATTATTCAC
>NC_037530.1:26018972-26019105 GCF_001531365.2 Cynara cardunculus var. scolymus
ATATCTCAACATTGACTTGCTCCTGAATGTGTTCATAATGAATGAACTATTGTTCACAACTTGTTCATATTGAGTCCATATGTATACTAACCGCATATCTCAACATTGACTTGCTCCTGAATGTGTTCATAAT
>NC_037530.1:26020576-26021705 GCF_001531365.2 Cynara cardunculus var. scolymus
GATCGTCGGACAATCCTCTATTTCGGAAATGGTGATTCGGAGTGCTCACCGTACCGTTTAAGGCAACATACTTTCGCTTCCCCCTATTCTCAGAACTTTTCCTTGACATAGGCTACAGGAAAGTTTGAAAGAGTATTACAGGCCTTATCATAGTTTGAAAGTGCATCATATAGAATTTGAAATGAGTGCATCATATTTCAAATGTTATTACATCGAATCCACGTATTTTGCAAGACAAGATCTGAACCATCTGGTTTGGTTAGGGATCCATCAACAATGATTGAATAATACCAATATTTAATTATAAACAACTTACATGAAACTAGAAAATAAAAAATCCTATAGTTGTAAATTTGTTAACAACAGATGGAATCATTTACTGGGTTCACTTATACAAACCAGSAATAAAATCCTATAGTTGATTGAATTGTATTCGATTAATCTGAAAACCATAACTTTACTTAATTTATCAGCAACTAGATCAAAAAGATCTAGTCGTACAGATAGAAGAACAAGCTGATGGATTTTCTTTTTCTATGAGATTAAAGGAATGAAGATCTTATCCATGGATAAATTAGATCAGAAATTCTATTAATACTAGCTTTCATATAAAAAACGATTAGACTGCAAGATATAGAAAATAAACAACTTACATGAAACTTCTCCGAACTCCAGTAATCGCAAAGTATATGCCAAGCATCATCTGTAACGTTGTGTGTATGTGTGTGTGTGTGTGAGTGTGTGTGTGTGTTCATATGGTTCTTACATTAACATAATAAATTAACAAAAATAATGAGATTTTTTGATTTTGTAACTCCTAATTAATGATATGAGAGTTACATAAAAAAGAAAATTACTTAAATACCTTTTCCCCTTTGTTCACATATGTTTTTGAAATTGTAAATTTTAAAAATTAATTTTTTACACTACAAGAAAAATGAATTTCAGAGAAGCTTTTATTTTGTACTTAAAAGTCTTAAAAGCTTCTCTAAAAGTATTGGTTTTAGTGAGACTTTTAGAAAACCTTCTCTAAAAACTTGTTCATATTGAGTCCATATGTATACTAACCGCATATCTCAACATTGACTTGCTCCTGAATGTGTTCATAATAAAGAAACTATTATTCACA
>NC_037530.1:26023445-26023889 GCF_001531365.2 Cynara cardunculus var. scolymus
TACAAGGATAAAAAAGTTAATGCTTCATCAACAACATAAGCTTCTGCAATTGAACCTTCAGGAAAAGCTGCATTTCTAACATAACGCTTGTAAGTGCCTAAACATTGTTCAGCACTATACATCCATCGACTAGCAACAGGTCCACCCAAAAGTGCTTGATCTGGTAGATGAATACAAAGATGAACCATTATTGTATAGAAGGAAGGAGGGAATATCTTCTCTAACTTGCATAAAATCACAACAATCCCCTTCTTTAAGCCTTGAATATCTGCCACTAAAAGAGTACGAGCACAAAGTCTTCTAAAAAAGTTGGACAATTCAGTTATAGCAACACGAGCATCCTTGCATAACAAACCTACAATTCCAATTGGCAAGAGATTTTGAAGCAAGATGTGAGAATCATGTGTTTTTAAGTTTGTCAACTTCCGATCAGATGTCACGCAA
>NC_037530.1:26024369-26026428 GCF_001531365.2 Cynara cardunculus var. scolymus
GATTGGTTAACAAAGTTAATACAATAATTTTGGTTAACACTTGAACCATCCCTTATATATATATATATATATATATATATATATATATTATATATGTATGTATGTATGTATGTATGTATGTATGTATGTATGTATGTATGTATGTATGTATGTATGTATGTATGTATGTATGTATGTATATGAACGATCAAATGCAAACAACCCTCTTTTGTGCAAATCCTACAAACCAATCTCATCCATCCATTTTTTTGATCAATGGTTATGATTAAAATGTGTTATATTAAGAAAGTAAAAAAATAAAATAAAATAAAAGGTTTAATATTTAATCAAGAAAAATGCAAAATTGGCAAATCATTGTTCGTCTCATTTTTAGATATTGGTTTTATTAATATAAACATTTTGGAAACTGTATCTCATTTTTTTCGTTAGTGAAATTGGTTTCATCAATAAAAATATTTTTGAAACTGTATCTCATTTTTTTATTAGTGAAATTGGTTTCATTGTTCGTCTGCATAATGAAATTTGAGCTAGATATAGTTCAATCAATGAAACATTTTTCAAAAAATCTGAATAACATGTTTTCGTTAATGAAATTCGTTTCATCATTGAAATTGGTTTTATGGACTCCACAATTCCAAAAACTGAATGACAATGTTTCAGCAGTGAAATTTATCAAAATGTTTCCTTACCAAAATGGAATCGGTTTCATTGTTTATAGCCAAGATGAAATTAGTTTTATTAATGAAAACAAATATGGTTCAGTCAATGAAACATTTCAAGACCATAATACTATTATTTCATTAATGAAAGTAGTTTCATGGTTCCTAACCAAAATGAAATTTGATTCATTTTTGAAAATATAATTTGTAAACGAGAGAACAAGATCGTGGATATTCTAACATTAATAAAACAAAATCATTGTTTTAAAATCTTTATATATGATTTTATCATTAGAAAGATTTTAATCAAAAATATTAGATAATCTGGAAAATTATATGTTGGAGAAAAATTATCTTTATTTTATGACTAAATATTATAAATTAAATAACCTCCATATTAAAAATAGAGCCAACTAAAGAACAATAAAACGAGATATATTCTAATAAATGATGAAACATAAAAACATACTTTAATCAACAATACAAAATGAAGCCTTTTGAAAACTAAATGAAATATTTTTTAAACTGAATAATTTATTTCATCAGTAAAACTGGTGTCATGACTAATACATTTCGCAAACTAAATAAAATGAATTCATTCGTGAAATTGAGTTCATGTTCAATATTCAAAAAAGAATTACTCTCAGATTCATCTTCAGTTAATAAAACATTATTGGATTTAACAAACATTTCATTACTGAAATTGGTTTTATAAATGAAATTTGTTTTCCAAAATAAATAATACGATTTCATTAGTAAAATTGGTTTCATCAATAAAAACTTTCTGAAAACTGTATCTCATTTTTTTCATTAATGAAATTGGTTTCATTGTACGTCTACATAATGACAGTTCCTAACCAAAATGAAATTCGTTTTATTTTTCAAATATTTTGAATACTTTATAATATGGTTTCAATAATGACATTTGTTTCATGAATGAAAACAAAACAATATACTCAAAATCTGGAAAATATCACAACTATATTATTAATAAATCAGATTTTCCTTTAGAATTGAAAAAAAATATCAATTTTTTTGTTATTATAGCAAAGAAATAAATAATTTCATAGAAAAAATTTAATTTAATAAAAGTTAAAATATTAATGGTAATAATTATAGATTATAACAAATTGATTTACAGCTTATATAAAAACAGTTACTATATTTAATTTACATATTTAAAAACAATTAAAACATTACCAAAATTAATTATTACAAAGTAAAATGACATTCATACCCTTATTCATTAAAAATAAAGGAAAAAACATGAAAATTTTCTATTGGTTAATGGTGGTTTCTATATTTACATGAAATAGGAGTTTTGAAATCTAAACCCCCCCTCTCTTTATATATATATATATATATATATATATATATATATATATATATATATATATATA
>NC_037530.1:26026676-26066252 GCF_001531365.2 Cynara cardunculus var. scolymus
AATACATGAAACTGTTTCATTAAAATTTCATTAAGTAGTATACGAAACAATTTCATAACTATATATGAAACAACTTCATCAAAAAAAAAATATTATATGAAACAATTTCATAAGATTAAACAATTTCATGAAAAAATTTCATAAGATTACGACGGATGAGAGTAGTTTTTACGGTTTTTACAAATTGGAATGATTTTCATTTGATCGTTCATATATATATATATATATATATATATATATAAAGATAAAGATAAAGATACATAGATATAGATTTTTACATACATATAGTTAAATTGATTTAAAATAATACCATTGTAGATGTCACACCAATACTTCATCATCTTCATTTTATCATTTAAATATTTATAGATAAATACTTCAATATCTTTCTTTTATGTATATATAATTAGAGGTGTTCATGGATTGGGTTGATCGGGTTGAATACATTTGAACAACCCTACCCAATTCTTGTAGTTTGAAAAATCTTAATCCAACCCAATCCGAACCAAAGTGCAACCCAACCCAACCCGTACGGGTTGGTCGGGTTAGTCGGGTTGGTCAGGTTGATACTTTGGTACATTAAAATATTCTTCTAACCTAGAATATGTTATTTCTCTACTTATAATTTCTTTTTCATAATCAACCATTTGATACAACTTATCCATACTTCTTACGTATATCACATTCAGTTAATTTTCTCAATTCACATATATATGTTCATATTTACTGATCATATATACGAATGAGTTATATAAAGATGTGAATAGATTGAAAATATATGTATATGAAGAGCATACATGATAATGTAATTGTCTAATGTACATATTAATAGAAATTCAACAATCATATTAAATCCAAGAAATAAAAGGATATCGGGTTCATCGGGTTGGGTTGGGTTCAAATAATAATAACCCGATATCAACCCAATACCTACGGTTTGACAAATTTACAAATCGATTAGACATCGGGTTGTGTTATTTTGTGTTGGGTTGGGTTGATCAGTTTGATCGGGTTGGTCGGGTTTTTGAGCACCCCTACTAGAAAACCAACCATGAAGTCATGAACCATCAACTAATAGCCTAATACCTTGCTTTCTAATCAGTTCCACAGGAAGAAAAATTTGGATGACAGGACCAATTTGAAGTATTATCTTGATTCTTGAACAAACTACCATTCTACCAATATGGTTTTACATCAAGAAATCAGAAATGGTAAGTTATAGAGGTTACTGGTTGGCCTATTACTTTGCAAAAGACAACCACTCAACCAGAAATATTTCAATTAAAAGTACCAGTTAGGGAAGGGGAAGAAGACCGAAGACTACCTGAGACTGAGAGGGAGCAACGATTAGGAAAGGGGAAGACCGAAGACGGAGCACTGGAGTGGGAGCCAGGTGGGAAGAGGAAGACGAGGACGGAGTCTAGAGAATGGAGATTATCCGTCGGCCGATTAGGCGATTATCGAATAGAGGAAGCGAGGAGGTCTGGAACCGATGAGCCGAGGAGGTATAGTATAGCGGACTTGGGCCTGATTCACTTGGGCTGATGATGCCCTGGGCGACGACCCATGTCCCCATGCCCAAGAACTTGGTTTTCATGTTCCTGAACAGGGGTGTAAATGATACAAGACAATTCGTTAGCTATTCGAAATCAACTAGGTCAACACTCGACTCGAATAAACTCGGCTTGAACTCGAGCTCAGTTCGACATATTAACGAGCCTTTTAAGATTATAGAAGCAAGTACTAAAAGTATCAAGTAATCAAAGCATTCAAAAGTAATTCTAGTTATTAGGTGTTGACTCTTTTGGAGAATAGAATAGAATTGAAAGATGACTTAACATAAGGCAGAAGATTAAAAAGATATGAAGTAAACCCCATAATATCGACTTACCAATTGGTGAGATGGGCGGAGCGATGGAGCCAGTGAGAAAAGTTGGGCGGAGCAGCGTATTCTCTGTGTCAAGGGCTTCTGGGTCTGAGGGTGAGGTGGGCCTATAAATATTTCCCTATTGGGCATGGATTGGCAGGAGGTCAATTACAAAAATTTTGAAGCTTTCAGGATGGTTTTGTATTAAATCATGTATGGATAAAGCTGATTATATGGATTACCCCCATGGAATTTTCAAAATCTAATGTTCTGGATATCATTGAAATCCTCTGGATTTCAATTCCGCATTTTTCTTTGAACAAAACATGTGAGTGGATGCATCCGATTTTCAAATCACACCAAAATACCATAGCTAAAAAGGGCCCTTGCTGTTTTTTCTTGAATAAGAAAACATTGTCTCGTATCATGTAAGAGGTGTTTATCCAGTAAGAAATGTTGGTTTCTATCAACAATCTTATCGTGTTATTTTGCTAATTGAAAATCTTACCCAATAAATAAAGATGATAACTTAAACTTGGTTAGTATCCATCGGGTAAAAAGACGTCTATATTTTGTTACTTTGATGACCAAGAATTTACTCGGTTTGTGTTGATAAACGGCCATAAAATCAAYATCAAAATAAAAAAACGCTCTTATTGCTTATAATGATAAATAGTTTAAATATGTATAATTTTGTATGTTGTAAATATTAAAAACTTACTATAACCAAAATAACTGGAGTAGCGTTTCAATAAACTTCATGAATCTTTTGTTAGTTTTTCTCAATTATATCTCTAATTAGTATTAACTATTGTTTATTAATAGTAGTAAATACTGATTATAAATTATTAACTTTGGATTATTAATTAATTTTAATTATAAATTATTCATTGATATTAAGTATTTAAAATTTACTATTTTTTATTACCATTATTGTTACCTTTATTATTATTCGATATATTTAATGTTCGAGAAATAAATATAATAATTTTAAAAATATTTTTGTATATCATATAAGAGTTAGATAAATAATAAACTTCCATAATTTTATTTAAATATTTAAATATTAATTTTTTTATTCATATTATATGTAGTGGTWATTTAAAATCATTATTTAATATAGATATCTTATAAAATATGTATTTTGTCATACAAATATACAAAATATAATATTGTATATACATATAATAATTCTAACTAAAATTTATTAATTAACATATTATATTACTTAATTTTCTTTATCATTTGGTTTGTATTAATCAAAGTGTTATTTATTTTGATTATGAAATATTATAATTGACTAATTATTTAATGTTATTTTGATCATTTTACAATTTTCAAATAGCTTATCGACTAGTTTTTATCAAAAAATAATGTAATTAGTTCATTAGCTAATTAGCTACTTCGTCAAACATAGTCTAAAAGACATGTCTTTAATTGAGAAGCAAAGACCTCAATTCTAATGAATTTTGTCAATAAAGTAATGTCTTCTTACATCCAAAAATCTGAAGTCGGAAAACTTGCACCAATGAAAATTAAGGTCAAGTCCCCACTCTCCAATTGCAAGACTTGGAGTCAAGTTCTTAATTTAAAATGAAATTTGGACCACAAACTCATTTGACGTCGAGTGTATATTGGGCATGGAGTCAAGATCAAGTATTCTACACAAAATTTTAAACAACATCTATCATCTTGCTGATTTTTTGAAATCCAAATCAATCCTTGTTATTAGTCAAAAGTCCTTCCAAAAGCAAACAAGCATCCAATACCTTCATTTCTACACGCTCTGTTTTCCATGAACTGCCCACAAAAAACTACTTTATTTTACATATGCAAAATAATTTGAAGTACTATGGTAATAATTTTTCTACTTTGAATTAATAATCTAATCGTCACCAAATAAGTTTACTTGAAAGTCTAGATAAGTAGCCAACAAAAATTATACTGGATACCTTATATCCAGATTCCAATTCAATCTATTAGAAAACCTTGTATGCGTATTTATAGCATTGAACAACTTGACACTTGCGATTAAACAAAATGAATCATTCAAAGATGCATTGTCTCTCCTTTTTCCTTTTCTCTTTCTTCATTTGCTCCTCTTATTCTTCCAATAAAAGATGCTCTCTTACACAGACTAATGCTTTGCTTCACTTCAAACAAAATCATCTCCCTTATAATCACATGTATCATAAACATGAGGATTATGATTACTTTTGTCATGCTTAGCTTGGTTCCGACTATTATCCAATTATGATGAATTGGAACATGAGCATTGATTGTTGTAATTGGGATGGTGTCAATTGTGACCACTTCACCAATGACGTCATCGCTCTCAACCTCAGTTGTGGCATGTTATGAGGTACCATCCATCCTAACTCCACTCTCTACCACCTTCCTCACCTCCAAACACTCAACCTTGCTTTCAATAATCTTACCAATTTTCAACTTCCACGAGAATGGAAGGTTTTCTCATAGTCTCATACATCTCAACATCTCTTCTACTAGTTTATCGGCCAAGTTCTTACGAATATCGCAATTCTTCGTAAGTTGGTGTCTCTTGATCTCTCTTTGAATGATTTAAAGCTTGAACCTCATATCTTCTACAATATCTTACATAACTCTACTAATTTGGAAAGGATTTTGTTGGATGGTGTTGATATCTCATCAATTTTACCCACCAATCTTAATCTCTCTTCTTCTATGAAATCACTCTATCTTATTCACACCGGTTTGCTAGGGAAATTACCCGATAACATCTTCAATCTTCCGTATCTTGAAGAACTTGACTTGTCACTTAACTATGCCATCATTGGTTGATTTCCCAAAGTTTACACAAACACTAGCATCCTTCTAAAGTTGTTAGATTTCTCAAGCACCAACTTATCAAGAGAAATACTCGACTCAATCGGCTATCTCAAGTCTTTGAATAACTTGTATCTCACAGACACCAACTTATCAGGAGAAATACCCAACTCAATCGACAATCTCAAGTCTTTGAATATATTGGATCTCTCATACACCAACTTATCAGGAGAAATACCCGACTCAAGTGGCAATCTCAAGTCATTGACTAAGTTGGATCTCACATAAACCAACTTACCAGAAGAAATACCCAACTCAATCGGCCATCTCAAGTCTTTCACTGAGTTATATCTCTCAGGCACCAACTTATCAACATAAATACCAACTTAATCGGCGATCTCAAGTCTTTAATTCGCTTGGATCTCTTATACACCAACTTATCAGGAGAAATACCCGACTCAATCGACCATCTCAAGTCTTTGAATTACTTGATTCTCTCAGACACCAACGTATCAGGAGAAATACTTGACTCAATCGGCCATCTCAAGTCTTTGACTGTCTTGGATCTCTCATACACCAACGTATCAGGAGAAATACCTGACTCAATCGGCCATCTCAAGTNTCAAGTCTTTGACTGTCTTGGATCTCTCATACACCAACGTATCAGGAGAAATACCTGACTCAATCGGCCATCTCAAGTCTTTGACTGTCTTGGATATCTCATACACCAACTTATCAGGAGAAATAACCTACTTAATCAGCCATCTCAAGTCTTTGATTATCTTGGATCTCTCATACACCAACTTATCAAGAGAAATACCCGACTAAATCGGCCATCTCAAGTCTTTGAATTTCTTGGATCTCATAGGCAACAACTTATCAGGAGAAATACCTGATACAATCGGCCATCTCAAGTCTTTGAATTACATGGATTTCTCACACACCAACTTATCAGAAGAAATACCCGACTTAATCGGCCATCTCAAGTCTTTGATTCGCTTGTATCTCTCAAACACCAACTTAGCAGAAGAAATACCTGACTCAATCGGTCATCTCAAGTTTTTGAATTACTTGGATCTCTCAAACACCAACTTATCAGGGGAAAATACCCAAATCAATCGGCCGTCTCAAGTCTTTGAATCACTTGGATTTCCAATTCAACCTGATTCAAGGGTCATTCCCTCCATCAATTTGCAACATGAGTTATATGTGGTATTTAGATATGTCCAATAAAAGATTTGATGGAAAGATTCCACAATGCTTGGGTAATATCAGTTTGGATATAATGATGTTAGACCTAGGAAATAATAGTTTTCATGGCACCATTCCAAATAAATGGGATGATTGTGATGAATTAGAGGGACTTATTTTGAATGGAAACTCATTAGAAGGATAGGTGCTGAGGGGGTTGTCTAAATGTAAATCCTTGGAAGTGCTTGATTTGGGAAACAACCACTTAAATGGTACATTCCCTCACTAGTTAGCTAATCTTCAACATCTCCAAGTTCTTGTTCTTAAATCAAACAAGTTTCATGGTCCCATAGAAACCTCTTCAATCATTAAACACCCATTTTTGAGTCTCAAAGTTCTCGACTTATCTCAAAACAAGTTTATAGGCCATCTCCCTGGAAAATATTTTCAAAATTTTGATGCGATGAAGAACGGGGTTAAGAAGGGCATAGAATTGGAATATTTGAGAATTATCAAGTTCTACTCTATCATTGTTGCGGTGAAAGGTTTGGAACTTCCATTTCCAAAAATTTCAGTTGACTACACAATTGTTGATCTATCTAGCAACATATTTGAAGGAGAGATTCCATATGTTATTGGTAGGCTTAACTCTGTGATAGTACTAAACTTATCCCACAACAAGCTCAATGATCGAATGCCAAAAGCTCTAGGAAATCTCCTAAAGATCGAGTCCTTAGACCTATCATGTAACCATCTAATAGGAGAGATCCCTCAAAGTCTTGCCTTTATCACGGATCTTGAAGTCTTAAATCTCTCGCAAAACCATCTTGTAGGTCCCATTCCTGATAGAACACAGTTCAAGACATTTGAAGCAACCTCATTCGAAGGGAATCTGGGACTATGTGGGTTTCTGCTGCCCAAGTGTGAACATCGGAGTGCCCCATAGCTTGAAGTCGATGAAGACAAGGAGAATGGATTTACATGGAAAGTGGTGATGTTGGGATATGGATGCGGAACCTTACTTGGATTGGGGATGGGATATATGATGTTGTCAACCGGAAGACCAAAGTGGTTCAATGCAGTTGCTGATGAAATAGAGCATATGATCATGCGGAGGCGAAATAAGAGAAGACATGTTTATATCAAAAAAATGAAATCAATTCCTTAATTAACTGGTGTGTTATTTCCTTAATTTTTATGTTATTACGAATGATGTGTTAGTGATTAATTTGTGTTACTACCATGTTTTGGCAAACATAAGTTAGCTTACTTTTTAAAATTATTACAAAAGTCTCGTTTGAAACACTATTTAAAGTAACGTTTCAATAAGCTTCATAAGTCTTTTGCCATTTTTTTCCAATTATACCTCTGATCAATATCAATTGTTATTTATTATTAATTAAATAAGCATTGAATATAAATTGTTATTTATTAATAAATAATAATTTCAAATTCTTAATTAATTTCAATTGTAAATTATTCATTAATATTAATTATTTAAAATTTAGAATTTACTATTTTATCAATTATTTTGAGAGACAGAGACTAAAGGACATGTCTTTTGTTGACAAACATTAACCGAACAACAATGACCTCAATTTTTATGCAAATAATTGGAGCATGATTCGTCGATAAAGTGGCGTCTTCTCAAATTAATAAATCTAAAGTTGGAAAATTTGCACCAAAATAAAAATAATAATAATAATAATAATAATAATAATAATAATAATAATAATAATAAGACCAAGTCCACACCCTCCAGTTTTAAGACTTAGTCAAGTTTTTTATTCAAAGGGAAATTTGGACCATAACCGGTCTAGTCGTGAATAGATAAGTATCCTTGAAAAGTCTACACAAATAGTCAAAAACAATTATGCTCAATACCCAATATCCAAATTCCAATTAAAAGACTTAGAACAACCACATATTGCTCGTATTATCCAAATTCCAATTCAAGATATTAAAAAAATTAGAACTATCCAACACACTCACGAACATAAAGACTTGATGTTGGGTTATGTTTTGTTTATAGGTTATTAATAGCTAGCAAAGTTAAGTTTATTTGTGTTTACTGTCATGTTTGGCAAACATCAGCTAGCTTATTTTTTAAAATTATTACAAAAGTCTCGTTTGGATGGTGAAAAGTAGTTTATAAGCTAGTTTATTGAAACATTACTAGAAGGGTATTCGCGCGATGTAGCGAGATACATCTTGATTTTAATATTTTATTTTATTTTTTTATCTCAGTCGACGTTATAGTATGATTTTATGTGATTTTGAAAAAAATGATGATGTTTTTATTTTTTTGAATAAAACATAAATTTAAAGATATCATAAAAATTTGACAAAAATATATTGATATTAGTATCATCAAATTAACTATTTAAAATTTCTCATTTTTTGTGTAATTGTCTAATTCAATTTTTATATAATTTAATTTATGTTCAATAACAAAGTAATTTATACTTGGTTTAATAACGTAATTTTTTTTATAAAGATAATAATTAATTATTCTGTTATAACTCAATAATTATCATAATTATATTTCAGATTTTTTATATTTTAAAATGACATGTTTATCCTCTATTTGATTATGTTTATCGGCAATTATTTACACGAATTCAAATATGGAGCTTTAATAAGTTGTACTTATGTATAATTTATTTGTAATCTTGAATTTTAAGTAATATGCATCAATATACTGTATTTCATGCATAAAAAATGGTTTTTAAGAGTTTTTGTCAAATGTTTTATAATATAGTATAGATTTAGAGTTACATTTCAATAAGCTTCATTAGTCTTTTGTCATTTTTTTCAATTTTGCCCAAGAAAATGGAACCTGGTGAATTGAAAGGTCTACCTATCATAATTAAAACTTTAGACAACCTCTAGTATTTTCTTAGAGGCTACAATTAGGGGCCGTTTACCAAACACTTACTTGGGTAAGTGAACACCAAGTCACATTACCTTACCAGATGAATATGATAAACACCAAGAATCTTACCCGGTATGAGCGAGACAAAGACCAAGAGTCTTACCCGGTAAGTGAGGGCGACAACTCTTACCATGGTAAACGCTTATCGGATAAATTGTTGCATACAATATCATTTTGGTGGACTAAAATTTTACCCACTAAGTAAACGATAATGTTAAATTTCACCAGTAAGCGCTTACCGGATAAGTGTTTGGTAAACGACCCCTTATATGCAATCTTTTTAGAATTATAACATTTGACTGACGACTCAATTAAATATTTGTATATTTTTTAAACTTTGTAAAATATTTTAAAAAAATGATGAACTTTGTTGATGATGGTTACCAGAAAATGGAATTGTTTGTTAATGTTTTGTAGAAATTTGAAAGTAAAATACGATTTAATTGACAAAAAATTTACATGTAAAAAATATAATAGATATTAACAACTACATGATATACAAACTTGACACTTGCAATTAAAGAAAATGAATCATTTTAAATGTGTTTTGTTATACATCACATGTAATTCTATTTTTTCTTTATTTTTTCTTTTCAATGTTTAATTTGAATTATTATTTTTCAAGCTTGAAAACACTGTCAAAAAGAAACTAATTAGTTGTGAATCATATGTGATTTTGAAAAAAATTGTAATTTTTAAAATATTTCTTTAAATAAAAAAAATGAGTTCTTTAAATAAAAACTACATACGCTTATTTTAAATGCATGAAATATAAAATATTTTTTCAAATAAAGAAATTAAATCATATTAAAATCATAGATATGGTAAAAGTTTAATCTTAAATAAATATCATAAATAACTTTTATATAATTAAATTAGTTACAATTTTTAAATTATTGTTTGAAAAATAGTAACATCTTTAAGTTGTATAAGATTTTTAAAAGAAATTAAAAAATTGGCATTGTTTCTTAATTTAACGTTTTGTTGGAAATTGGGAAAATAAAATATGATTCAGTTGACAAAAATTACATGTTGGAAAAAATCTAACAAATATCTAAAATACAAAAACCTTGTATATTTATTTGTAGCAATCAATAACTTGACACTTGCAATTAAACAACATGAATCATTCAAAGTTGGTTCTTCTCTCCTTTTTCCTTTTCTCTTTCTTCATTTGCTCCTCTTATTCTTCCAATAAAAGAGGCTCTCTTACACAGACTCATGCTTTGCTTCTCTTCAAACAAAATCTTCTCTCTTATAATCACTCGTATGATGAAAACGATTATCATGATTACCGGTGTCATCGTTGGCTTGGTTACAACTATTATCCAATTATGATGAATTGGAACACGAGTATTGATTGCTGTAATTGGGATGGTGTCACTTGTCACCACTTCACCAATGACGTCATCGCTCTCGACCTTAGTTGTGGCATGCTACGAGGTACCATCCACTCTAACTCCACCATCTTCAACCTTCCTCACCTCCAAACACTCAATCTTGCTTTCAATAATCTTATCAATTCTCAACTTCCACGTGAGAATGGAAGGTTTTCTAATAGTCTCATACATCTCAACCTCTCTGATAGTGGGTTCACAGGCCAAGTTCCTATGGATATTACAATTCTTCGTAAATTGGTGTCTCTTGATCTCTCTTGGAATGATTTGAAGTTTGAACCTCATATCTTCTACAATCTCCTACATAATTCTAGTAGTTTGGAAGAGCTATCGCTAAATGATGTTAATATCTCGTCAATTTTACCCACTTATCTTAATCTCTCTTCTATGAAATTACTCCATCTCTTTAGGACCGGTTTGCTAGGGAAATTACCCGATAACATCTTTAATCTTTCGTATCTGGAAGAACTTGACTTGTCAGGTAACGATGACCTCACTGGTCGATTTCCCAAAATCTACACAAACATTAGCATCCCTCTCAAGTTGTTAGATCTCTCAAACACAAAATTATCAGGAGAAATACCCGACTCAATCGGTCATCTCAAGTCTTTGAATTACTTGCTTCTCTTAGGCACCAACTTATCAGGAGAAATACTCGAGTCAATTAGCCATCTCAAGTCTTTGACTTACTTGGATCTCTCATACACCAACTTATCAGGACAAATACCCAACTCAATAAGCAATCTCAAGTCTTTGGGTGACTTAGATCTCTCATACACCAACTTATCAGGAGAAATACCCGACTCAATCGGTCATCTCAAATCTTTGACTAGATTATATCTCTCAGTCACCAACTTATCAGGAGAAATACCCGAATCAATCGGCCATCTCAAGTCTTTGATTCGCTTAGATCTCTCACACACCAACTTATCAGGGGAAATACCCGAATCAATAGGCTATCTCAAGTCTTTGATTCGCTTGGATCTCTCATACACCAATTTATTAGGAAAAATACCTGACTCAATCGGCCATCTCAAGTCTTTGACTGACTTGTATCTCTCAGACACCAACTTATCAGGAGAAATACCTAACTCAATCGGCCATATGAAGTCTCTGACTCACTTATATCTCTCAGACACCAACTTATCAGGAGAAATACCCGAGTCAATCGGCCATCTTAAGTCTTTAGAATTCTTGGATCTCTCAAACACAAAATTAGCAGGAGAAATACCTCACTCAATCGATGATCTCAAGTCTTTGTATTACTTGGATATGCATTCCAACCTAATTCAGGGGTCATTCCCTCCATCAATTTGCAACATGAATAATCTGTCGTATTTGGATATGTCCGATAATAGATTTGATGGAGAGATTCCACAATGCTTAGGTAATAACAGTTTGAATCTTGAGATGGTAGACTTGGGAAACAATAATTTTTATGGCACCATTCCAAATACATGGGTTGATTGTGGTGTATTAGAGGGATTGATTTTGAATGGAAATTCATTAGAAGGAGAGGTCCCGAGTGGGTTGTCTAAATGTGAATCCTTGAGAGTGCTTGATTTGGGAAACAACTACTTAAATGGTACATTCCCTCACTGGTTAGCTAATCTTCAACATCTCCAGGTTCTTGTTCTCAAATCAAACAAGTTGCATGGTCCTGTAGAAACCTCTTCAATCATTAAACACCCATTTTCTAGTCTCAAAGTGCTCGACTTATCTCAAAACAAGTTTGTAGGACATCTCCCTAGAACATATTTTCAAAATTTTGATGCGATGAAGAACGGGGTTAAGAAGAGCAGAGAACTGGAATATTTGAACATTGGCAAGTTCTACTCAATCACTATTGCAGTGAAAGGTTCGGAACTTCCATTTCCAAAAATTTCAGTTGACTACACAATTGTTGATCTATCTAGTAACATATTTGAAGGAGAGATTCCAGACGTTATTGGTGGGCTTTACTCTTTGATAGTACTGAACTTATCCCACAACAACCTCAATGATCGAATCCATGAAGCTCTAGGAAATCTCTTGGAGATCGAGTCCTTAGACCTATCATGTAACCATCTAGTAGGAGAGATACCCCAAAGTCTTGCCTTTATCACAGATCTTGAAGTCTTAAATCTGTCGCAAAACCATCTTGTGGGTCCCATTCCTGACGGAACACAGTTCAAGACATTTGAAGCAACCTCATTCGAAGGGAATCCGGGACTATGTGGGTTTCCACTGCCTAGGTGTGAACATCAGAGTGCCCCACTACTTGAAGTCGATAGAGATGAGAAGACTCGATTTACATGGAAAGTGGTGATGTTGGGATATGGATGCGGAACCTTACTTGGATTGGGGATGGGATATATGATGTTGTCAATGGGAAGACCAAAATGGTTCAATGCAATTGCTGATGAATTAGAGCACATAATCCTGTGGAGGCAAAAGAAGAGAAGACATGTTTATATCGAAAAATGAAATCAATTCCTTAATTAATGGTGCGTTTTTTGCATTAATTTTTATTGTAATCAAATTGTGCAAAACACCTTATCCTTGTTGCTTTTCTTAAAATTTTATGATGTAGGTAGAGATGAAGTTCGGGATGTTTTGAATTATGTAGTTGCAGAGCATGATTTGAAATAAGATAGAGCCAGATTCGACATGGTATTAAAGTTGTGCTATTTCATTTGTTGCTTTCTGCATCTTCTACTTTTTTCAGTTTTGTTTGTAGACTTATTTTCTGTTTTAGCTCTTTATTAAATTTCATTTCATTTTTTTTATTTTTGTTGGTGACATTGGATGGTATCAACAGTCTCATTTCTATTATGGATAACATATTTTTAAAATCTTCAATTTGTTACTTGAGATGTAGCATTTAGGTACCTGGTTCTCCTAACAAGGGCAAAACATAATGGAGTTTTAGATGTTGTAACATACATCACTAATGCTTAATCAATGTAAAATTCCATATATGAGTTTCTATGTTATTTTTGGTAATCTTAGATTGAGTTTCAAAGGATGAACATGTTGTATGCACATCCTTATCAACATAAACATCTTCTTCTATTTCTCTTGCTTCAACTTTAACTACAACTAAGAAAATTGAATATGAAAAGCAAGGTAAAGAACGACCTTTGAAGCCTACTGACGTGCATAACACCGCAACAAGTCCATTTGACTTTCTCTTAGCAAATTTGAGTTTAGTGATGTTGTATCTCTAAACCTACAAATCAGGACAAATTAGAATATTGTTATCAAGCATACTTGATTTTAAAACTCCTTATGAAATTATAGAAGCATTATTACATAAACAAGTTCTCTTCTCATGGTATCAAAAGCAATGAAATATAACGTAAGTTATGAACCAGGACGAGAGAGTTATAAAATACAGAGTAAATTAGAAATTTGGTCCATGTAGTTCATACCTCTAATTCATTTTAGTCCAAAATCAAAATGAATGCAAAGATAGGACTCGTGGTTTACATTTTTGCACTCTTTGAGTGCCTTGTAACAAAGTTAAAAAGATTTTGTTAACACAATTAAATCCAAGGTATTTTGGTCTTTTACATCTCTTTTTTTTTCTTTATTCTATTAAACACTTAAAAAAATATTACACACACATATATATATATATATATATATATATAGGGTTGGGTTCACGTGAGACTAAGGGTTTTTCGTGAGACCCGTAAGACCAATTTATATTCATTGATCAAATTTATAAATTAATGATCTAATGGTTGCAAAGTTGCAAGGTGGCAATTTCGTAATTAGTGAGAAGTCTCGTGGTGTTTATAATTGTTCATATCTGACGATTGTAAATCTAATCCAAGGGTTGAGAATTGGTCTTATAGGTCTCACGAAAAACCGTTGGTCTCACATGATCCCAAGTCTATATATATATATATATATGAACTACGAACATTTCAACTTGTGACTTTATTGGTCCCTTGTTGGCTTAAAGTTAATAATATAATTTTCTATTTTCATATATTTTCCTGATATTCATGTTATGTTTCATGTTGTTTGATGGTTGAATGTTTCACATAACACACATCACTAAAGATTTGCTTGAAATGAGGTTGAGAGTAGGTTGGTAGGTATGTATAAGTGGAGATTTTCCTACTATAAAGGATTGGTGTTGAACAGAACCATGACCTCTTGTTATATTCAACACATATAGTTATTTTAATTCTAAGGACTAACAGGGAGGAACATGATAATCCAAAAAATGACAATAATCTTGAACACAAAAAGAGCTCAAAAACCTGTTATCATGTTTCCTAATTTTCCCAAGATGAACATAAGATGAGAGGAAAATGTAAAAGTTGTGTGAAGATATATATAACCAACTAAAAGGATCTAAAGATCCTATTCATTAATTTCTTGGTAGGAGCTGGATGTCTTAATCCTCAAAAGGCATACCACATCATGATGTTATACCACTCATATAATATCATCATGCTGGTCATGGTTCAACTTAACAAATAACATACAAACTGGATGTATGTGAATCAGCTGTTTACATATAAGCAAGCAGCTAAGTTCCAGTTCATAATATACAACTTCGTATTTTAGGTAAAGATCCTTGTAAAATCTTAATGGTTATGCTAGACAAATTAATGAGGTTCTTAAAAGTTATTGTAACATTTGCAAATCAAAGAAGGAGAACAATTAAATCTGAATACATATAGTTAAGATGAGTATTACTTTCATTTCACACACCAGTTTGCTCACACACTAATACAACTTCACTTCCTTTTTTCAAATACCCAGTAAGTAAATAGTAGTGTTAAATTTTACGGACAAAATGCGTGAAAAAGCAACCTACTTTTACAAATTTCCTTATTATAGTATTGTACTTTCAGTTTTTTCTTATTACAACAATGTACTTTCAAAATATATTTTATTAGGACATCATACTTTCAAAAATTTACTCATTATAGCATTAGATAACATTTTGAAGTAAGCCATTCTCGTATTATATATTTCAAAACGATAATTTCTTGTTGCTCTTTTAAATTAAAAATCATGCATGATGATGTTGTTGTCCATTCTTTCAATTGATTTTTCAAACTCTAACCAATCAATAAACATACAAATCATTATTATTTAACAATAAATTTGTTTTCCAATGCAAAATTATTTTTCATAAACAAAATTTTAAAAGCATGAAAAGTAGTGTCGGTAGTGATGGTAAAAAACCGGTCTCGGGCCGGGCCTAACCGGTCCCAAGATTTCTTATAACCGGTCATAACCGGGTCCAGGCATAACCGGTCCCGGTCCTGCTCGAAAAAGTTGAGCCCGGTCAAGTTTTATTGTAACCGGTTATGGGCCGCCGGTCATTAAAAAATATTTTTTTTTATTTTTATTTTTTTAATGATATACATTTTAATACATTATAAAATTTGTAATTGGGTCACTCAAATACACTTTAAAAATACGTTTTATTATAATTAAAATTACATTGTCTTACAAAATATAGCGAGAAGCCGATAATTGTGAACGTTTTCTTTTTGCGAATCGAGAACTTGGTATGTAAATCTCTCAACCAAGACACTTATATATAGTGTTTAGAAAGCAAAATATACAAAAAAGGGCCAAAAAAGGGCCAAAAATGGCTACATTAAAAAAAATAGTTACATTTTTTAAAAATCGGGCCGGGCCGGGCCATAACTGGTCCGGATCCCACGAAACACCCCAAATCCATAACCGGTCCCAAATTTCGGTCCTTTAACCGGTCCTTACCGGTTCCGGGTCAGACCGATTTGGCCATCACGTGCAGGTAGAGAACTTATTGTGTTATCATCTTATAATATAAAAAATAACATTAACTCCAAGTCATGAAATTTGTAATAAAATCTAAATGAGAAAAAGTAGTAATAATTAAATGATTGAATTAAATTAGTCACAATTTAAGTTATTGTTTGAAAAATTTACATCTTAAGATGTATCAGGTTTTTTAAAGAAATTAAAAAATTGGAATTGAGAAAATAAAATATGATTCAATTGACAAAAATTATATGTTGGAAAAAATCTAATTAAAAATACACAACCCTTATATGATTATTTGTAGCAATGAACGACTTGACACTTGCAATTAAACAAAATGAACCATTTGAAGTTGTGTTTTCTCTCCTTTTTTGTTTTCTCTTTCTTCATTTGCTCTGCTTATTCCTATTCCTACTCCAATTCTTCTAATAACACCGGTAGGAGATGGAGATGCTCTCTTATACAGACTCATGCTTTGCTTTTATTTAAACAAAATCTTCTCTCTTATAATCACTCGTATGATGAAAAAGATTATCGGGATCACAATGTCATCGTTGGATTGGTTCCGACTATTATCCAATTATGATGAACTAGAACACGAGTATTTGATTGTTGTAATTGGGATGGTGTCACTTGTGACAAACTTCACCAACGACGTCATCGCTCTCAACCTCAGTTGTGGCATGCTACGAGGTACCATCGACCCTAACTCCACCCTCTTCAACCTTTCTCACCTCCAAACACTCAACCTTGCTTTCAATAATCTTACCAATTCTCAACTTCCACGTGAGATTAGAAGGCTTTCCAATAGTCTCACACATCTCAACATCTCTTATACTGGGTTTATCGGCCGAGTTCCTACGGATATCACAATTCTTCGTAAATTGGTGTCTCTTGATCTCTCTAGGAATCATTTGAAGCTTGAACCTCATGTCTTCTACTATCTCTTGTATAATTCTACTAGTTTGGAAGAGCTTTTTCTCAACAAAGTTAATATCTCGTCAATTTTACCCACCTATCTTAATCCTTCTTCTATGAAATCACTCCATCTTAGTAGCACCGGTTTGCTAAGGAAATTACCCAATAACATCTTCCATCTCCCGTACTTGGAAGAACTTGACTTGTCATATAACTATGACCTTATTGGTCGATTTCCAAAAGCTTACACAAACACTAGCATCCCTCTCAAGTTGTTAGATCTCTCATACAATAACTTATCAAGATAAATACCCAACTCAATCGGCCATCTCAAGCCTTTGATTCACTTGGATCTCTCAATCACCAACTTATCAAAAGAATTACCCAATTCAATTGGCCATCTCAAGTCATTAATTAAGTTGTATCTCTCAAACACAAAGTTAGCAGAAGAAATACTCGACTCACCCAACCATCTCAAGTCTTTGAGTCGCTTGAATATTTCAAACAACAACTTATTAGGAGAAATACTCGACTCAATCGACCATCTCAAGTCAGTGACTGAGCTGTATCTCTCAAACATTAGCTTATCAGGAAAAATACGCAACTCAATTGGCTATCTCTAGTCTTTGAATATCTTGGACTCTCAAACACGAAGTTAGTAAGAGAAATACCTGATTCAATCGGCCATCTCAAGTCTTTAATTTGGTTGGATTTGCATTCCAACATGATTCAAGCGCCATTCCCTCCAACAATTTGCAACACAAGTTACCTGTGGTATTTGGATATGTCCAACACAGATTTGATAGAGAGATTCCACAATGTTTGGGCAATATCAGTTCGGATCTAGTGATGGTAATATAATTCACAACCATAAATTTTATCATTTGTTTTGTTTTCATTTCTACCATAGAATTTCATAACCACATTTGGCATTCTTTGATTGGTGCTTCTTTTAATATATTATATTGATATTGATTCTTGATTGATTTGAAATTCATTCTTTCCTCATTTCATATATCTACCTCACTTTTTGAATATATTAAGTTTTCATGGTAAAATTTGGGTAATCTAAAACGAGTCAACAATGTTAGTTAACACAAAAACATTATTTTAATTATTTTTTATATAAATATATTTTTTTTACAAAAAATAAAGTAGGCCAAGTTAACCCAATCACATGACATGAAAAAAAAAATTCGTAAACCATTTCTTTCTTATACTCAATTCCTATTTTCAAATTTACGTCTTCTCATCAATTTGGGATTATGAAACTCAACCACATTTTAAGATTTGAAAATTATTCAAATCTCATGTTGTCAAATCATCATCCATGGTTTCACCCCCTATTTTCTTATACTTATTTCCTACTACCAAACATGCATCTTCTCACCAATGTGAGACGATGAAACTTAAACACATTTCAAGATTTAAGGATTACTTAAACCTCATGTTGTCAATTCATCATCCATGGTTTCACCCCTCTTTTCTTATACCCACTTCCTACTACCAAACATGAATGGTGGATGATGAAACAAAACCACATTTCAAGATTTGAGTATTTCTCACATCTCATATTGCCAAGTGATCATCATCCTTGGTTTTTCCTTCAATTTATTGTGAGTCCACAAGTTGATCAATTTTCAGATAATCTTAATGAATTCAATGGCAGATGAATATAACATGTAAGAAAACTTGGAAGGAGACTGAGAGGATTAGTCAACAAGTCAATGATCTATTATGTACATATATGTTTACAATGAAGCTCTCCTTCAAAAAACACTAAAGACAAAACTATATATAGGGTCAAACTAAAACCCTTCTTAGTCAAAGTCAAACTTACTTACAAAGTCAAACACAATATCTCTACAATTATAGACAATAGTAACCTTTCAAGACGAATACAATTTAACACTGAAATTCAGACCCAACATTCTCCCCTTTTGTATTCAGGCTTGAAAGAATTTTCGCACTTTGAATTTCGTTTGAACTTTGTCACTTTAAGCACTTTATGACTTCTTGAAAAACTTCAAAACAATCTTCATACGATCTTTTGTTGAGAAAATCTTCTAACATCCCCCCCCCCTCGAATGTAGAGCAGCAATGATCTTCTCTTTTGACAATGTAGAACAATATCAACAACGATCTTTAGAAATGATCTTCAAGATATAATTTTCAAGACTTCTCTTCAGATAACAGATTCTAACATTCTCCTCAAAAATGAAATTCTTCAGATAACAAACAGACATTCTTCCTCAAAATTAAGCATTCTCTTCGATGAGAAATCTCTATCAATAAACTTTTGTAAGGATGATTTTTACATACAAAAACTCTCAGACATTGTAGTACATGAATAATTTTCAGTAATAATCTCTAATCACACTCCTTTGAGTCTTTTGCCGACCTTTGATGTTGCTCCCCCTTGATTTTGATAATGTACTACCCCATTCCACACATTGCATGCAACATAAACTTTATATATAAGAAATACATGTTTGCATTCCACATTGGTCCCTTAGTACAAGAATCTACCGGTAAAAAATACATGGTCCAAAAATTTAAAATACAATTCTTGCACTAAACCAGATCCATCTAACAAAACTATACATGTCGTCAATAAATCTTCATGCAGATAAGCATATAGGGAAATTATTACATTTTTCCCTTCCCTTTACTCTCAGCACTTCCTGCAATACATATTTAAAATCACAGAACGAGGGTTAGACCGAAAGGTCTATTGAGTTACCCTATTTATGTCATTGCAGGGTGAAAATCACCAAAACCCTTAGATAAAACAACTTTTCATATATATATATATATATATATATATAACATATAGATAAAACAACTTTTCATATATATATATAACAATTATATGAATAAGTAGAACATAAGGTCAATACCTTCCACCTTTTAAGCCATTAATCTCTGCTCGCAAACAATATATCAAATCCCAACAGGTTATAATAACCAAATTATTACAATGCCACTTTAAAACCAATCCATTTAAACAAGGTTTATTCAAAGTTTCAGGCCACACCTGTTATCTCATTCTCTATAACATTCAAACTATGATTTCCAATAAGAACCTTGATCCTAAGTCTTTATAACATTCAAACGATGATATGCCACACCTGTTATTCAAAGTTTCAGGCCACTCTTATATCCAAATGTACACCTCTCCTTGATATGCTACTCTTATCCCATGGTACACCTCTCCTTGATATGCCACCCTTATCCCATGGTACACCTCTCCTTGATATGCCACCTTTATTTCTTCATCAAAACATTTTACCAAAAACAATTCCAAATAGAATAGGCCGCAGTCAATGGAATTATTATTAGTTCAAATTCATTTTGTCAAAATTCCCATTTATTGCTCCAAAAGAATCATATTTTGACAAAACAACAAGTAATCCGGTCACAAAAGTTCTCTTGGTTTGTCCGATTTAAAACTTTAGAAAAAGATTCTAACATTTTTACTATGCCTTTTTGCCCGATTTAGAATAAACCGGCCACCTTTTTGTCATATTCCTACTTATCCGGTTTAAACATTTGTTATAAAATCAAAGATTCATAAGTCGCTCGTCTCACATCCTGTTTATTCTAATCCGGTCAATGCCTCAGGCAGTTTATCTTTAAACCGCTTATCCTTTGTCCGATTTAAATTAAATCCTCAGCTCTCTTTGTCCGGTTTAATCTAAATTGATTATACCTTTCCCGATTTAAGACTAAACCGCTTAACTCTTGGCCGGTTTGTCTTAAATCGCTTGACTCATGCCCGATTTAAACTTTAAATCATCCAACTCTTATTCGGTTTAGATATAATCCGGATAATATTCAAATGGTTAAAACTCCCAACTAGATAAGAAGTAATATAAACAGTTCATGCATTTTCCAGGAGTTTGAAACATTTAAAATCACTCATCTTATGCAACTTCCTTGAAAATCTGATGAGTTCTTTTCTAGAATGAGCAATCCGAATACTACTTCTCTCAAAACTCTCTCAAGGCTCAAAGGTGGCAAGAAGCTTTATTTGCAAACATAACTTCCTATTTATACTTTTTTCTAAAAAAGGCATGGTGGCAAAAACCGCCCTTAACCATACATCTTGACATGCATGCATTCATACACATACCATTTTTCATGCATACCATAACCTATATACATATATTCATGCATATATACTCAATCCATGCACATAGATCATGCATACATATATAACACACACATATATATATATATATACATATCATATTGTACATACAATACCCACGCATAAAATACACATACTCACGTTTTTAACGGATGTAAGCATGTATTCATATAAATGATTAATTCACATAATAATTACCTCAGGTGATACCAGGACCCAGTTATCACATTATCCACTCCTCAAAAGAATTCCGTCCCGGAATTCCTTTAATCAAACAACCATGGGTATTCTGATCTCATTTTCGTCTCTAATTCCCAAGTCGCTTCTGGTCCTTTGTGAAACTTCCACTGAACCTTAACCAAACTGATCTCTTTGTTTCTCAACACCCTGATCTTTCGGTCAACTATAGCTTCTGGTGTTTCCACAAAGTTCAGTTTACTGTCAAGTTTGATTTCTGGTAGCGGTACAGCTAGACTCGGATTAGCTAAACATTTCCATAGATTTGATTCGTGGAAAGTGTTGTGAATCAGACTTAGTTCTTCTGGTAGCTGTAATTGATATGCCACTGGCCCAATTCGCTTACATATTCTGAATGACCCAACATACCTCAGACTGAGTTTACCCTTCTTTCCGAATCTGATGATACCCTTTCACGGTGAGACTTTCAACATTATAAAATCACCTACAGAAAATTCAATTAGCTTTCGACGATTATCAGCATAACTTTTCTGGCGGTCTTGTGCTGTTCTGATTCTTGCGCAGATCTGTTCAATCTTTTCAGAAGTTTCTTGAACTATTTCAGGACCCGTCAACTGCCTTTCACCCACCTCGTTCCAACACAACGGTGTTCGGCATTTACGTCCATACAGTACTTCATATGGTGCCGCTTGAATGCTGGAATGGTAACTGTTATTGTATGCAAACTCTATCAACGACAAATGATCTTCCCATGATCTCCCAAAGTCAATAATACAACTTCTTAACATGTCTTTGAGAGTCTGGATAGTTCTTTCACTCTGCCCGTCAGTTTGCGGATGATAAGCTGTGCTTAGTCGGATTTCAAACCCCAAAGCTTTCTGTAATCCTTCCCATAATTTTGAAGTAAACCGACTATCTCTATCAGAGATAATAAATAATGGAATACCATGCCTGGTTACAATTTCTTTAATGTAAATCTATGATAATTTTTCTAAAGAGTACTTCTCTCTTATTGGTAGAAAATGCGCAGATTTAGATAGACGATCCACAATTATCCAGATCGTGTCATACCCCTTTTGAGTTCGAGGTAACTTCATGACGAAATACATTGTAATGTGATCCCATTTCCATACAGATTTCTCCAAAGATTGAAGGCTTCCATACGGCTTTTGATGTCCAATATTAACCTGTAAACATGTTAGACATTGTTCCACATATCTGGCTATGTCTCTCTTTAATCCGAGCCACCAATAAAAAGATTTTAAATCTCTGTACATCTTATTGGTACCTGGATGAATAGAGTATTGGGACTTGTGACTTTCATTTAATATAGTGTTCCGGATATTTTCAAAACACGGTACCCAGATTCGCCCTTGAAAGCATGTTATTCCTTCGTAGTTCGGTTCCAAGGTTGAAATCATCTTACCCAACCTTTCTGTTTTAACAAATTCTTCTTTCATATCTTCTTGTTGACATATCTGAATTTCCTTACGAATGTCAGGGACCAAATTCATTCTCATTGCTACAACTTTAGTGGTTTCGCTCTTTTCTTTCCTGCTTAAAGCATCAGCTACTACGTTGGCTTCTCTTGGGTGGTAGAGGATTTCACAATCATAGTCATTTACAAGTTCAATCCACCTATGCTGCCGCATATTTAATTCTTTCTGGCTGAACAAATGTTGCAAACTCTTGTGATCAGTATAAATCTGACACTTTGTCCCCAAAAGATAGTGTCTCCAGATTATTAAAACAAACACTACCGCAATTAATTCCATATCATGAGTTGGATACTGCTTCTCATGATCTTTCAATTGTCTTGATGCATAGGAAATCACTTTTCCTCTCTGCATCAAAACACATCCTAACCCCAACTTTGAAGCATCATTGTATACCACAAAGTCTTCAGATCCATCTGGTAAGGTCAACACCGGTGCACTGCAAAGATGATCTTTTAATAATTGAAAAGCCTCTTGTTGCTCTCTTTCTCACTAAAATTTAATGTTCTTCCGAGTGAATTTAGTCAATGGCACGGCTATCTTGGAAAAGTCATGGATGAACTTACGATAATAACCTGCCAGTCCCAAAAAGCTTCGGACTTCAGAAGGATTTTTCGGAGCTTCCCATCTTGCAACTGCTTCTATCTTAGCTGGATCCACCATTACCCCGGCTTCAGATATGACATGACCCAGAAATTGTACTTCTTTTAACCAGAATTCACATTTGTATAACTTTGCATATAGCTTTTCTTTTCTCAACAATTCCAATATTAGACGAATATGTTCTGCATGTTCTTCTTCGCTCTTAGAGTATATAAGAATATCATCGATAAATACAATAACAAATTTATCAAGATATTCCTTACATACCCTATTCATTAAATCAATAAAGGGTACGGGCGCATTAGTTAAGCCGAATGGCATAACTAAGAATTCATAATGTCGTACCTAGTTCTGAAAGTTGTTATAGCAATTTCGTCTTCCCTGACTTTGAGCTGATGATACCCCGACCTTAAATCAATTTTGGAGAAATAACTTGCTCCCACCAATTGATCGAACAAATCATCAATCCTTGGTAAAGGATATTTGTTCTTGATCATCAATTTGTTCAATTCACGATAGTCTATACATATTTGTTCTTATCAGTCAAATTTTTTAACTGTGCAACCAATTCCTTCCACTCAGATAGAGCTAACCCGTACGGTGCCTTTGCTACTGGTGCAGCTCCTGGTATGAGATCAATTCGAAATTCGATTACTCGATCCGACGGTAATCCAGATAAGTTCTCCGGAAAGACTTCCAGATATTCATTAACAATCGGGATCGATTCTTCTTTCCCTTTCTCTTTCCTCATATCAATTATGTATGCCAAACATCCCTGGCACTTCTTCTGAATACTTTTCTGAGCCTTCATCACGGTCAAGATGCTAGTATGGTGGTTCTGACGATCACCATAGATAACAACTGTTCCTTGATCTGGAAGAGTAATTCTGATCATCTTCTGATTGCAAACAATATTAGCCTGATATTTTGCCAACCAGTCCATACCCACTATCACATCAAATTCCTTCATCGGCATGGGGAATAACCGAATCGGTAGTTCACAACTCTCAATAACAATAATACAGTTATTGAACACACTAGTAATAGTTTCTTGACTATTAGCAGTATCAACTACTAATTTGTCATCAAGTAGTACAAAATTCAAGCATGCAATTTGAGCAAACGATGGTGATACAAACGAAAAGGTTGCACCAGAGTTAAATAACACCTTAGCACGTATTGAATTCAGTAGGAAAGTACCTGTTACTACATCTGGTGATGTTTCTGCCTCATTCTTTGTCATTTGGAAGGACCGTCCCCGCGCCCCTCCTTGCCCTCCTCTATTCATAGTAGGTCTTCCCCGATTACCCAACACATTACTCCCCATTGTTAACTGCAGAGTTCTTAACAATGGACAACTCGGTCAAATATGATCTGGAGAATTGCAATTAAAACTTCTTCGGTTAGCTGGGAAACTTCTAGACAAATGGCCTGCTTCACCACACTTATAACACTTTCTTGGGTCCATCTTGCACTCACCCTGATGAACTTGTCGACATTGTGAGCAGACTTTCTCACATACCTTCTGCTCAGGTTTGTTATCATATTTTACTACTTTTGGCCCTCGAAAATTAGACGAACGCCCTTCCCATCTTCTCTTTTCCACAATCTTTCCTTCTGATTGCCGATTCTTATTTCGTTCTATTACTTCAGCCACATCCACCGTCAGTGAAAAGGTATTGGGGTTCATATCAATTACAAATTCTCTGATTGAGGGTTTCAAACCCTAGATATACCTTTCTATTTTCTTGGATTTAGATGAAACATAGTGCTCGGCAAATCGAAAGTATTCAATGAATTTCTTGGTATACTCCCGAACTGTTTCATTTCCCTGTTCTAGTTTCAGAAAATCTTCTTTTATTTGTCTCACTGCTGTCTTGGGGCAAAACTGATCCTTAAATCAATTCACAAATTCTATCCAAGACAATGTTTGTAAAACATCCGTTTTGGCCGATGATTTAACTTCCCACCAGAACAAAGCATTTGATTTCAGGACTGAAACAGCAAATCGAACTTTATCTGTTTTCGGACACCGAATGGTATTAAACACAGATTTCATCTCTTTGATCTAGAACATGGATTGCACTGGATCCCTTTCTCCAGAAAATGTTAGTGGCTTGCATGCCAAAAACATTTTGATATATCCCTCTTTGTTATGAGTAACTGATACTGAGGGATGAATTTCTACTCTTTCTGTTTCTATCCCCATGATAGAAGTCAGAGTTTCCCATAACTTTCCCATTTCCTCTGCCAACATATCCCTGGTTCATATTCTGGGTGTGGCACCGATCTTTCCTGAACATTCCCAGAATGGGATTCTTTAGGATCAGAATGAACATCAGTATGACCCCTTCCTTGAGACTGATTTCTTCCTCTGCCTCGTCCCCTTGGTCTTCCCCGACCTCTGATTCCAGATGTGCCAGTCGGGAGATTAACAAGTGATTCTTCCCTTTCTTCAGACTCTGGATGAGCCGTTCTTTCAGATATTCTAATTCGGCTAAACATCTGCAGATTTTAGTATTAATAATCATGTATTCATATTTCCAAATATAATGAAGTATTTAAGTTCAGATGTGTATCTGTAAATTTATAATTACACTGGCCAGATGTAATTAAAATTTACCTTACACACTGTTCTTTCAACTCATCATATTTATTTCCAATTGAGCTAACTATGTCCGAGACCCTTAACATACAATAAAACAATTTACGTCTAGGTATCATACTGTTGAATACCTAAATCCCTTAAACTCAGGMTCTGATACCACTTTCTGTAATACCCCATTCCACACATTGCATGTAACATATACTTTATATATAAGAAATACATGTTTGCCTACCACATTGGTCCCTTAGTACAAGAATCTACCGGTACAAAATACATGGTCCAAAAATTCAAAATACAATTCTTGCACTAAACCAGATCCATCTAACAAAACTATACATGTCGTCAATAAATCTTCATGTAGATAAGCATATAGGGAAATTATTACATTTTTCCCTTCCCTTTACTCTTAACACTTCCTGCAATACATATTTAAAATCACAAAACGAGGGTTAGACCGAAAGGTCTAGTGAGTTACCCTATTTATGTCACTACGGGTGAAAATCACCAAAACCTTTAGGTAAAACAACTTTTCACATATATATAACAATTATATGAATAAGTAGAACATAATGTCAATACCTTCCACTTTTTAAGCCATTAATCTCTGCTCACAAACAATATATCAAATCCCAACAGGTTATAATAACCAAATTATTACAATGCCACTTTAAAACATTTCCATTTAGACAAGGTTTATTCAAAGTTTCAGGCCACACTTGTTATCTCCTTCTCTATAGCATTCTGATTATGATTTCCAATAAGAACTTTGATCCTAAGTCTTTAAATCACAAAAAAATAAATATTTCAGACTATGGTAATCTTAAGGGATATAATAGTAAGAGTTATATTATATATATCACACATACAAATCCCACTCTTATATCCAAATGTACACCTCTCCTTGATATGCCACCCTTATCCCATGGTACACCTCTCTTTGATATGCCACCCTTATTTCCTCATCAAAACATTTTACCAAAAACAATTCCAAATAAAATAGACCGCAATCAATGGAATTATTATTAATTCAAATTCATTTTTGTCAAAATTCCCATTTATTGCTCCAAAAGAATCATATCTTGACAAAACAAGAAGTAATCCGGTCAACCTTGTCCGGATAACAAATCCGGACAACAATTCTCTTGGTTTGTCCGATTTAACACTTTAGAAAAACATTCTAACACTTTTGTCTGGATAACAAATTCAGACAAAATTATGCCTTTTTGCCCGATTTAGAATAAACCGGCCACCTTTTTGTCATATTCCTATTTCTCCGGTTTAAACATTTGTTATAAAATCAAAGATTCATAAGTCGCTCATCTCACATCTGGTTTATTCTAATACGGTCAATGCCTCAGGCGGTTTATCTTTAAACCGCTTATGCTTTGTCCGATTTAAATTAAATCGCTCAGCTCTCTTTGTCCGGTTTAATCTAAATCGATTATACCTTTCCCGGTTTAAGACTAAACCGCTTAACTCTTGGCCGGTTTGTCTTAAATCGCTTGACTCATGCCCGATTTAAACTTTAAATCGTCCAACTCTTATCCGGTTTAGATATAATCCGGATGATATTCAAATGGTTTAAACTCCCAATTAGATAAGACATAATATAAACAGTTCATGCATTTTCAAGGAGTTTGAAACATTTAAAATCACTCACCTTATGCAACTTCCTTGAAAAATCTGATAAGTTTTTTTCCTAAATGAGCAATCCAAATACTGCTTCTCTCAAAACACTCTCAATGCTCAAAGGTGGCAAGAAGCTTTATTTGCAAACATAACTTCCTATTTATACTTTTTCTAAGAAAGGCATGGCGGCTAAAACCGCCCTTAACCATGCATCTTGACATGCATGCATTCATACACATACCGTTTTTCATGCATACCATAACCTATATACATATATTCATGCATATATACTCAATCCATGCACATAGATCATGCATACATATATAACACACAGACACACACACATATATATATATATATATATACAATCATATTGTGCATACAATATCCATGCATAAAATACACATACTCACGTTTTTAACTCATGTAAGCATGTATTCATATAAACGATTAATTCACATAATAATTACCTCAGGTGATAACCAGGACCCAGTTATCACAGATAACATACTCCCCTTATAACATCCAGTATTGATCATTTCATTCATTATTTCATACTCCCCTTTATGATGAAATGAGAATCATTAGCATCATACAACAGAATGAAATCTTTAGCAAGATCCGTCAATGCAAAATTTTGTAAGCAGATCTTCTCAAATCCACTTGTATAATCTTTTCAGATTAAGAGGATGGGAAGGTAACAACCAGTTTCAACTTATGAAATTGTTTTCAATCTTATAAAAAGATTGTCCTGTGAATATAACAAATATACTCAATACAACGGATATACTTTATATATGAGACTTTATGAGGTTCATTTTACCAGGTGTTCCATTCAATCATCGATATCCTATAAAAGTATATCTATGAATTTTTCGGCAAAATAACATATAAATTGCAAAATCTGTGTAGTGTAGAAAGATAAATCAACATATACTTCGGTTTAGGCTCAAAAAGATAAACCGTGCGGACTACACAAATTTATCAAACTCAATGTGTGATCAAAAAGACTTGAAGAGGGAACATATATCCTTCTTTTTCAATATCAAATTTTTTCAAATGAGAAATTGATAGATTGTGAGCTGCATGCCCTAAGTGTTATTGAAACACTTATCTGTTAAGAGATAAATAAGTAGTTGGTGGAGTTGTGACAAGAATTGGCCTGGCTTTGCCTTTTTCAATATTAGTCTCCAAAGAATCCACAACTAAAAGATTACGTGGTATGCCTGGTATTTAGAAGTTTGGAACAGAATTCTTATAATATTTTAATCCTGACACAAATCTCATCAATTTTTTGGCTCACAACAACTACCCCTCTCTTTTTCATTTTAAGCTCAGCACACAAACTCTTTTGAATTTAATGCTCACTCAGATATGGTTGTCCTATTAGGTAGGTTTGTCGGTTCTAACATTCCATAGAGGTATTTATGTGAAGCACTCAGTCCCTCCTAAATACATCAGTATGCTCAAATGATCATTTCAGTTGATCAAGATGTTATTACAATAAAGCACAATGATCAGATAAAATTTGATCAAGATGTGACTTTTAAGCACAATTAAAGAAAGAGTGATACACAAAATTAGATTATTCAGTATGTGAGAGAAACGAATGAAGATCTATAAGAACAAGTTTACAGACTCTGATATTCAAAGAATTATGAAATGTGTATCAATCAAGGTAAAAAAATACGAGAAAAAACAACCTTTGATTACAAACGAGCGTATTATCACCGAAAATGATTTTCATTTTAAAAGACGTGATAATAACAGTTTGAAGAATAGTTGAAATAGGTATTGGAGTTATAATCGATGAGAAATTACGCAAGTAAAATCTCAGGAAATACCTGCTTAGAAAATGTACTCGTTTCCATAAAAAAACAATTCAATTTCCGAAAATATTTATTCAAAATTTCTAGAGACTTCCCCTAGAAAATAGATTTGAGTAATATTTCGGTTCAACTAAAAAAAAATGGAAACATTTTTAGCACGGGTTCTGAACTGTTGCGTTCAGAAGCCATTTCATTTAAGTGCGGATACTAAATTGAATGTTTAAAAGCCTCTGTTTGGAACAGATTACAAACTACCCCTGAATTTGTACATCATAATCATGTAATTCTAATCAGCACTGTAATGACGCACCTACAAAATCAGATCAGACGAATTTTGGTACCCAAATGAACTTTGATCCTTCTTTGTTAGTATCAGGTTGTGGGATATTGTAACTTCCAAACCATCTATTTTTGTTAGATGTTTTCTTTTTTGCACTTTTAACAGGATGATCATATACGCAATAAGATCCATACCAGTTATTATTATCATACATGTTATTATTCTTCCAGCTCTTCTATATCTGTTGACTTCAGTCCACCAGCTGTACCGTTTCCTATTCACAAAATCTGTTGTCTTGCATATGGAACACATGATTCTTCTCTTGCTAAGATTTATCAAATCATTAGTAAATCTCACAAAACAAGGAAGATTATTGTTAGTAGCAACAGAATTACGAGACGAAACAGATTCAGCTTTATTTACCCAAACACTTTTAACTTTAGAAGAATAATTGGATGATCCGATGACATACCCTTGATAGTACTGATTAGAAGAACGAGAATAGTTCTTAGAAACAGTTGATTTAGGGCTGCTTGAATAACTGTTGGATTTAGAATAACCATAAAAGCTTGTTTTACATTGTGAAAGAGAACCAGTTAATCTTTGAGCACAAGAAAAGTCTTTAACTTTCTGTAAAAGCTGGTCTCGTTCATCAGCAACTAAATCATACTTCTCTTTAAGTTCAGTTCTCATTTTCAATTCAGTTTTAAGTTCTGTCTTCAGATCATACAATATCTTAGAAGTATCCAGGAGTTTACCTTCTAACTCCTTCTTCAGCTTTTTAAACATCTTCTTCTCTTTATCAAACTCTCGTCCCTCTTCATCTGAGCTGCTCTTTTCATTCTCAGAAGCAATGTCGAGCCATTTTTTCTTTTATGCAAACTCTTTGGCCATAGCTGCATATTTCTTTGTAGTATTTCTCTTTTCAAGAGCAAACAACTTTTTCTCTTCGTCCAAAGCGTTCTGCTTTTGAGCAATACATTCAGATAATTCCTAATTCTTGTTCAGACATTCTTCTCTTTATCAATCTTGGCTCGTTCCAAGATGATAAGTTGCTCAAAATCAGAGATCTGATTCAATAACATTTTAGCATTCAGCTCTAGTAAGTTGATCTTATTCTCATAAGATATGCGTTCAGTATCAAACCGTTTTTCCATTTCAGTTATACTTTTCCTCTCTTTCTCTATTTCTGTTCTTTCAACATTCAAACTCTGTTCAACTTCCAAAACCTTTCTTTGTTCTAATTCCAGTTACTTCCTTAATTCAATCAAATCACATTCAGACTTATGAAGTTTCTCAGTGATGTCCTCAGTCTCTATATTATTCCTTCTAGAAGAGTTTCTCTCAGCATTTAGTTCATTTTGAACTTTTTGAAGTTTATTAAATAAGTCTTTATTTGACTTACTCCACGTTTTTAACTCTTCTTCACAATCTTTCTTACTACATCCAAGGCTTTCTCAAGTTCACTAACCTTATATGATAAATCTTCTTCAAAATTTTCTCTCAAAGCTCTATTCTCTCCTTGTAGATCCTTAATTAATTCCTTATCTGCATGATTTTCATAAAACGTATTTATATATTTATCTTTGTAGTCCTTTGTGCTCTTTTCCAACTCTGAAATCTTAACTCTCAATTCTCTATTCTCCTTCTCAAGATAAACTGCCATTTCCAAAAATTTGCTATTGATCAAAGAATCTAATGTAAAGAATGAAATCAGTCAAAGAAATTAAAAACCAACAAAATCTTTCAGAAATCCGTAAGCTCAAAAGTATCAGAAAAATCCAAAACTGTTCAGAAAATAGAAAATCAACGAAAAAACAGTTAAAAATCAGTAAAAACAGTCAAAAACTATTGAAAACAGTTAAAAACAGTCAAAAACGGTTAAAACTGATCAAAAACAGTTTACGCGACATAAATCAGTTCAAAAATCTCAAAAACAGTCCAAGACAGTTCAGAATCAGATAAAATCCTCAAAAATCAATTAATCTTATGCAGTTCAAGAAATCAATCAAAGAAATACAATCTAAAAATATATCAAAAATCTCGCACAATTCAAAATTCACACACTTTGCAATCTTTCCAGAAAATTCAGAATTTATTCAAATTGAGAATTCTAACAACAACAGTCAATAACGAAATTGAAATTCCAATACAATCTTTTTGAAATACAATCTGGTCAAAAATCAAACAGTCAATCTTGAAAACTGGTCAAAACAAAATGATCAACACAAAGACGTAATCTGGACAAATTTTACTTGAGCTGACGCATGAAACAGTTTAAAACCGGACAATATGGTGACCAAATAATATCAAGTATGGTCAATCATGTTCAGGAGGATGATCAGATCACAGCCTAATCCAGAACAGAACCTAATCAAAGAACATAAACTAGACAGAAAAGTATCCAGAGTCACTAAATCCGGACAAAGGGATAATCAACAAGACTTAGCCAAAAACACAAGAACACCGGTCAGGAAAGATCTTGGTGGTCACCTGATGTAATAAATATGTGATTATTTTTTATATATGATTACGTGACAACAAGATAAATTGATATATTTGATCATGATAGGGTGTGAAAATATGCAAAATGTAGATGCATGTATAAGATTATGTGTATATGTGGGCATAATTATATATATATATATATGATGAAATATATGCTTAAGTGTGCATGTGTATATATATATATATGATATTACATGCATGCATGAAATGGGTATTGAAAGGAATGAATGTGTATGCATGGGTTTTGTTAGTATGAATGCATACTTGTGAAGAAGGCTGTAGTCAGCCGACCTTCCAAAAAGGGAAAGGTATAAAAGGAGGGTCTTGGCCTCCATTTTCACCTTCCTTGCTATTTTCAAAATTTGGAGCGATTTAAGGGAGAGAAAGGTTGTCTGGATTCCTCATTTTTGCTTTGTAAAGAAGTCTGATTTCAAAAGAGTTTTAGGTGAGTGGTTTAAATTACTTTTAAACTGTATATAGTTGTTTAATTGATTGTATAGCTTTTTCATCTGATTTAAAGATAACCATTGAGGTGTTATCCGGATTAGACTTTAACCGGCCAAGAGTCAGGTGGTTTAGTCTTAAACCGGACAAAGGTTAGGCGATTTAAGTCCTAAAGCGGTTAAGGCTTAAGCGATTTATATATAAACCGCTTGATGAGTAAGGTCCGGATTGGACTTAAATCGGTCAAGGCATAAGCGGATTAGCCTTAAACCAGTCAAGTGTTAAACGATTTATAAACTTTGATTTATGTCTAAGTGTTTAACTCGAAGAAGTAGGAATACAACTATGGGTTGACCGGACTTTTAAATCGGACAATCATGTATGGTGTTGTCCGGATTAGTAATCCAGACAAAAGTGTTGAATAATTCTAAGTGATATCGGACAAAGTTTTGGATGATATGTTGTCCGGATTCGGTAAACCGGCCACGACTTGACAGGAGATGAAGTCCGGCCAAGCCTATGTTGACCGGATTTGTATTTATTCTTGTGTATAGTTGATAAAAATTGTCATTTTATCATAAAATGGGTATTTTGATAAAGATAATTTTGAACTGTTAATAATTCCATTGACTGCGGTCTATTTGGAATTGTTTTTGTGAAATGTTTTGATAAGGAAATAGGGGTGGCATATCAAGGAGATGTGTACCATCGGATAAGGGTGGCATATGAAGGAGAGGTGTACCATATGATAAGGGTGGCATATCAAGGATTTGTGTACATTTGGATATGAGGGTGTACCATACAATGTTTTGGTGATTTTCACCCTGCAATAACATAAATAGGGTAACTCATTAGACCTTTCGGTCTAACCCTCGTTTTGTATTTTAAATATGTATTGCATGAGGTACGGACGGTAAGGAAAAAAGGAAGATATGATATTTTCCTATATGCATATCTATATGAAGATTTGTCTATGATGTATAGTTTTGATTGATGAACGATGATTAGTACAACAAATGTATTTTGAATTTTTGGGACATGTATTTTGTATGATAAATTCTTGTACTAAGGGACCTGAGTGATATATATATATATATATATATATATAAACATGTATTTCTTTCGTATGAAGTATGTGTTACATGCAATGTGTGGTATGGGGTGTTACATTAGCACCGGATTAGATGCGCTCGGACAAGGTGATGTCCAATTTCACACATGAACCACTCACTCAGGTAACAAATCAGACAAAGTAAGTGTGATTTAGGTGAAATCCGRATGAAGCAACTCRTGACTGAGTTTGCAAGAACAAGCTTGAATCCGGTCAAGCCTGTATCCGAGTTACACCTTTGTGCGAGGTAAAACTTGATACAGATGAAGGTATACGCGATRTACAACCCACTACAGGTGCTTGATCAAGGCTAAGAAAAGYTGAGCAATTTAGGTTGAACACAAATACCAACTCAAATCCGGCTAAAAAGTTATCAGATCTTGAGCGATTTAGGACGACCTTGAACGATGTTCCTCGAATCCGGTTAATCCTGAATGACAGATCTTAAGCGATGAACCCTAAAATTGAAGACTTGTATGCGAGTTATCCTTAGACCAAATGAACTTCCAAACGTTTTTAGAACAAATCCGAACAAAGTTGTATTCAATTTAGGTGAAATCGAACAATATCTGTGAGCGATTTATCCTTGGTAAGCTCAATCAAGCAAAATCGACTGACTTGATATGCGATTTAGGGTGAAATTCTGACAGGGAAATGTGCGATGATGATGGAATCCGGATGAGAGATGTGCGATTTAGAGTGAAATCCGGCAGGTAGCTAGAATCCGGTCATGTCTTTGAACGAGGAAGCTTAAATCGGAAGTCTTGATATGCGATGTGAGGAAGCCTAATCGGATGGTGTTATGTCTGTGTATGCTGCCTTGTTGACTGATAATCACCAAATCCGGATGGTGAAGTACCTAGATTACAAAAAAAATCAGTCTTGAGTGAAAGGCTAAATCTGACAGGCCTTTGAGAGAGATGAAGTTATAATCGGATATGTTGTGCGATGAAGAAGGCCCAAAATTTGAATAAGTAAGAAGGCCCCAAAAAAATGAATTTAAGAGAGATTTTTTTTTTGCTAAGACTAGAAACCAAACACAAAAACGAGAGATTTAAGACTTTAATCCGATCAAATCAAGTCAAAAACACAAAAAATGATTTCTTTTTCACCCAAAATTGGATCAAACTCATATTTTTCAAGAACACAACTTTTTCAAAATCACAAATTTTACCAAATCTCGAAAATTAATGATCAAAATACAAAAGACTGAAATGAAAACTTTTAAAGATGTTATGGAGGGTTTAAAAGTCATCGGAGCAATTCCATTCCAGTCGTAGTCTCAATCCCATATTCAATGAAAGTCTTCGCGAAATCTTTGTGAATAACAAAAATTCACAAAATGATTACGCACAGTTTGATCTTGATTTTAACATAAAAACACGAAATTTTGAAATTGTTTTGGATCAAACACTTAAAAGAATGAAGAACACTAGAGGMAAAAAATAAGAAATCCAGAAAGTTTTCTTCAAGGATTCTTCAAAAACTTGATTTCTTCTCGTGATTTCTTGCATAACTTGCTCTGATACCAAATATGAGTCCACAAGTTGATCAATCTTCAGATAATCTTCATGAATCCAATGGCAGATGAATATAACATGTAAGAACACTTGGAAGGAGATTGAGATGATTAGTCAACAAGTCAATGCTCTATTATGTACGTATATGTTTACAATGAAGCTCTCCTTCAAAAAACACTAAAGACAAAACTATATATAGGGTCAAACTAAAACCTTTCTTAGTCAAGGTCAAACTTACTTACAAAGTCAAATACGATATATGTACAATTATAGACAATAGTAATTTTTCAAGACGAATACAATTTAACACTAAAATTTAGACCCAACATATATATACTAGTTTCACTACCAAACATGACCTCTTTTCCGAGACAAATCCGCCGGAATTAGGTTTTTCCGGCGGATAAGGGCGCCGGTGATTCGTTTTCCGGCGGATGCTTTATTTTTCCGGCGGATTTCGGCCGCCGGAAACCTTTTGCCGGCTTAATTAGGAAAATTTAATTTACTTAATAAAATATTTAAGAAAATTTTTAAAATGAAAATTTAATTTACGGGCGGATATTTCCACCGAATTTATTTTCTCGCCAGAAAATTATTTTAATAAAATTAGATTTTCAAATAACTTTTTTAAATTGCTTTGAAACCAACAACCAGACTGGGTTTAAATACCTCTGCTTTAATCTGTCTAAGAGACAAAAGGCATTTAAATTTTCATGATTCTCTTTTGGGAATTATTGAATCAAGCCTTTGTGATGGCCTGATCTATTTTTCGTGTTATTCAAATTTTACTTTATCATTATCTGATCCAACTCTTATGCGCGTTCTATCCTTAGATATTAAATCTGATGGATATAGAATGGTGCCCGGAGCAGAAAATGTAATTCTTATTTATAGAATTCATTATAAAGTAATGAATACAGTTGTTCCGAATATTAGGCAAATTCCTAATTTGCANATATATATATATATATATATATAAACATGTATTTCTTTCGTATGAAGTATGTGTTACATGCAATGTGTGGTATGGGGTGTTACATTAGCACCGGATTAGATGCGCTCGGACAAGGTGATGTCCAATTTCACACATGAACCACTCACTCAGGTAACAAATCAGACAAAGTAAGTGTGATTTAGGTGAAATCCGRATGAAGCAACTCRTGACTGAGTTTGCAAGAACAAGCTTGAATCCGGTCAAGCCTGTATCCGAGTTACACCTTTGTGCGAGGTAAAACTTGATACAGATGAAGGTATACGCGATRTACAACCCACTACAGGTGCTTGATCAAGGCTAAGAAAAGYTGAGCAATTTAGGTTGAACACAAATACCAACTCAAATCCGGCTAAAAAGTTATCAGATCTTGAGCGATTTAGGACGACCTTGAACGATGTTCCTCGAATCCGGTTAATCCTGAATGACAGATCTTAAGCGATGAACCCTAAAATTGAAGACTTGTATGCGAGTTATCCTTAGACCAAATGAACTTCCAAACGTTTTTAGAACAAATCCGAACARAGTTGTATTCAATTTAGGTGAAATCGAACAATATCTGTGAGCGATTTATCCTTGGTAAGCTCAATCAAGCAAAATCGACTGACTTGATATGCGATTTAGGGTGAAATTCTGACAGGGAAATGTGCGATGATGATGGAATCCGGATGAGAGATGTGCGATTTAGAGTGAAATCCGGCWGGTAGCTAGAATCCGGTCATGTCTTTGAAYGAGGAAGCTTAAATCGGAAGTCTTGATATGCGATGTGAGGAAGCYTAATCGGATGGTGTTATGTCTGTGTATGCTGCCTTGTTGACTGATAATCACCAAATCCGGATGGTGAAGTACCTAGATTACAAAAAAAATCAGTCTTGAGTGAAAGGCTAAATCTGACAGGCCTTTGAGAGAGATGAGGTTATAACCGGATATGTTTTGCGATGAAGAAGGCCCAAAATTTGAATAAGTAAGAAGGCCCCAAAAAAATGAATTTAAGAGAGAGATTTTTTTTTTCTAAGACTAGAAACCAAACACAAAAACGAGAGATTTAAGACTTTAATCCGATCAAATCAAGTCAAAAACACAAAAAAATGATTTCTTTTTCACCCAAAATTGGATCAAACTCAGATTTTTCAAGAACACAACTTTTTCAAAATCACAAATTTTACCAAATCTCGAAAATTAATGATCAAAATACAAAAGACTGAAATGAAAACTTTTAAAGATGTTATGGAGGGTTTAAAAGTCATCGGAGCAATTCCATTCCAGTCGTAGTCTCAATCCCATATTCAATGAAAGTCTTCGCGAAATCTTTGTGAATAACAAARATTCACAAAATGATTACGCACAGTTTGATCTTGATTTTAACATAAAAACACGAAATTTTGAAATTKTTTTGGATCAAACACTTAAAAGAATGAAGAACACTAGAGGCAAAAAATAAGAAATCCAGAAAGTTTTCTTCAAGGATTCTTCAAAAACTTGATTTCTTCTCGTGATTTCTTGCATAACTTGCTCTGATACCAAATATGAGTCCACAAGTTGATCAATCTTCAGATAATCTTCATGAATCCAATGGCAGATRAATATAACATGTAAGAACACTTGGAAGGAGATTGAGAKGATTAGTCAACAAGTCAATGCTCTATTATGTACGTATATGTTTACAATGAAGCTCTCCTTCAAAAAACACTAAAGACAAAACTATATATAGGGTCAAACTAAAACCTTTCTTAGTCAAGGTCAAACTTACTTACAAAGTCAAATACGATATATGTACAATTATAGACAATAGTAATTTTTCAAGACGAATACAATTTAACACTGAAATTTAGACCCAACATATATATACTAGTTTCACTACCAAACATGACCTCTTTTCCGAGACAAATCCGCCGGAATTAGGTTTTTCCAGCGGATAAGGGCGCCGGTGATTCGTTTTCCGATGGATGCTTTATTTTTCCGGCGGATTTCGGCCGCCGGAAACCTTTTGCCGGCTTAATTAGGAAAATTTGATTTACTTAATAAAAAATTTAAGAAAATTTTTAAAATGAAAATTTAATTTACGGGCGGATATTTCCGCCGGATTTATTTTCTCGCCGGAAAATTATTTTAATAAAATTAGATTTTCAAATAGCTTTTTTAAATATTACCAGCGGATATTTTCGCCGGAAATCCGCCGGTAATATTATTTATTTAAAGATTTATTTATTTTTTAAATATTTTTATAAATTTTTAATATTACCGGCGGATATATTCGCCGGAATAAAAAATTTATTTTTTATTTATTGTTTCAATAAATATTTAAAACCTTTAAATGTGTAAAAATATGGATAAAACTAAAAAATTAAAATGCAACCAAATATCATACATTAAACTAAACAATTGTTACAAACAAACAATATACAATTTAAAGTATCACACAATGTTACAAACAAACTAAATTGTTCCAAATAAGCAAAAGATATTCAATTAGGTGGCGGTGGGAATTGTGATTGACGAAGTTCGTTAAACATAGCAGCCATATCATTCATTTGTTTCAGAAGTTGCTCCTCCACCGTCCGTCAGCGCTGATTTTCTTTTTGTAAATCCAGAACTTGGGTCCTTAAGTGGTGAATTTCCTATAAAATAAATAAAACGTTATAATATTTAATATGAATTATAAACTAAGCCGATAAACATCATCAAAAGAAAAAGAGATACATACCCGCTTATCCGAAGACGATGAACCACCTTCCGTGTAGTTCTCGGTCAAGACACAATTGGGATCTTGGTTGTACCCAAACCCAAATAGACGACCTTTCTTGCTTCCTCCAACCGTTTGCTCCCACAGCTCTTTATCAACTAAGGGATAGGTGGAGGGATCATCGCCGTATCTTTGGCTGAGATCCGTTGAATAGTCATCCTATATATGGTTTAAAAAAGATTGCAAGTCAATTTTGACAGCATGACGGCTGTAAATGGGACGTTTCCAGGCAAAATAATAGTGATAGATACGAAAATTGTATCCAAAACAATCATAACGTTTGTCCAACAATTGGCAACCCAAATTAAATAATGATATATACGTAATTTCTAACGTATACAATCCTAATGTTTGCCCAACAAATGGCAACCCAAACTAAATAATGATATATATATATACGTAATTTCTAACTTAAGCAATTATAATGTTTGACCAACAAATGGCAACCTAAACTAAATAATGATATATACGTAATTTCTAACTTAAACGATCCTGATATTTGCCCAACAAATGGCAACCCAAACTAAATAATGATATACATATATATACGTAATTTCTAACTTAAATAATCCTAATATTTGCCCAACAAA
>NC_037530.1:26066437-26085452 GCF_001531365.2 Cynara cardunculus var. scolymus
CCCCCCGAATCCGTAGATGCGGCATCTACACTCGACCTCTTCTTGTGTGTGTAATCGAACAATTCCACAATGGTCGGGGGCACGCCATCTTTTGCTCGTGTCTACAAAGGTCAATTATACAAATATGTGTTAATTATAACATATTAAAAATCAAGCTACTAAATTAATGGGTTTTAAGTTCTACCAGACGAGCACGGTGCTCCGAAAATGGTATCGATCCACCGGTGTGTAATGCAACTTGGCTATCACGGTTCTCACGCGCCACATCGAAAACATCGTTCCAATTATCACTGTTCCAACGATCAACCATCTGGATCCACACATCTGAAGATATCCAGCTGAGGGGGGGGGGGAATTCTTCAACACACTCATATCCCGGTGGGAGTCCATTTCATCGTACTGAGGATACCCATTCATCCTTGCCTTTTCCCCATCTTTCTTCCTTGCGGCACTGAGGTTATCATTATACGGCTTGGCCGACTTTCTCTCCCCTGTCTCTAGGATCTGGGCGTCCAAAGCCGGATCCCAAGTATAATAGCCTGCACGTAAAAGTTTAGGCGATTATTAGGTTCAAAACAATACATAAAATATAATAAGTTGAATATATAACACAAACCTGGAACCGCTCCCACATTCGGCGTCTCACATCATTTGGAATTTTTTTCCCAATTGATCCATGGGCCGTCAAGCAGCTCTCGGTTGATCTTGGTGATCCGACAGATCACTTTGGTGTCACTGAAACTATATAATTACGAATTGAATTAGCATCAATACAAATAATATATTTTTATCAATTAAAAGATGTAAATGTATTTACTCTTTGTCGCGGATGCCAATAACCGTTCACTGTTGTGGAAGCGGCTCCGGAGCAGCACTACCACAACCAAACTCAATCTCCTCTGGGTGTGCCGAAGCAGTACTAGAGCCTCTACCCGTATCGTGGGTAGGTGTACTGCCACTAGCTCGATCGATAATCCGAGTACGCGGCATTATCGATTTTCTATAAAGCAACGTTAGAAAACATACAACAATAATTTCAAGTATACAATAAATATTCCACACAATTGAAAATGTCTAACAATGGTTTACTAATTAAGATTTAAAAATTAAAATAATAAAATTTTAAAACAACTACACAAAGTTTACTAAGACTAAACGTTTACAAATGAAGCCTAATCATCTGAAGAGTGATCAGACAAGTCAAGTTCTTCGTCCTTATAGTCACTATCCGAGCATTGGAACTCCTCTTCTTCATTACTACTCTCATCAACATTCCACTTGTCGCGACGATCGTTGGCAACTTTGATGTCATCTTCCCCTGTGACAAGATGAATTGGTTCTTGAACATCTTCGTTTCCCTCTTGTTGGGTTATTCGTTCATTTTCCTGCAAAAACTATTCATTGTCTATATCTTCATCCTACCGGACTTCAGGGGTACTTGATGCTAAGTCATAGACCCCTCTTGGCTTTGTCTTCACCATAGACCACCAATCTTTTAATAAATTTGATGGATATGGTACATAATAGACTTGTACAACTTGTGATGCTAGGATGAACGGGTCGTCTAAACGAAGTCTTGATCTATGTTTGATGTCCACGAGCTTATATTTTGGGTCAACTCGGACGCCGTTAACTGTATCAAACCATGTGCATCTGAATAGTGAGACAACACAGAGACCGAGCTCATACCCATGATATTTTATATCGAGGACTTCATCCAACAATCCATAGTAGTCGGCCTCGGAATCTGAGTAACAAGACCCTCTCACGCATTCTCCACTATTATGTGTGGTGCGATTTCTACCATGAGTTAGCGTGTGGAACATGTAACCGTTTATGATTAACCCCCCGGTGTGTCCAAACCGTACGTAACGGTTTGTATGCCAAAATCCTAACAAGATCTGAAGCAGGGTCTGACCAAAACATAACATACAATCATGTCATTTGTAATATTTTATTAAGTACACATAAATAATGATCAATTAAAGTTAATATGTATACACTTACGTGGGTATGAAACCTTCCAGCAAAGTGATCGCCCCTACATTTGTCGAGACCCTCATCATCAATATATGGCTCTCTATTTATGACTTCCGTATTGAAGATATCTATGAACGAAAAAACTTCTTCACAATTCAGTAAAATGTAGGTGTGAGCTTTGTGCATATCTTCATCTGATAGATTAACATGTGTTCCGCCTTTATTAAATAATCCTCGACAAGAAGTTTTAAATATATTTAACCGTCGGTCTGAAGACGAACAATCTGGGGCAAGATTCTGAGGCTCACGGTTTAGACGTGTCTCTATTGTTGTTCCAAAATACAACAAGTAGTAGGTAGATAATTCATTAACCAAATATGCTTCTACAATTGACCCTTCTATCCTTGATCTATTTCTCACTGTCCTTTTCAACGACCCTAGACGTCTCTTATAGAGATACATCCATCGAAATTGAACCGGACCTCCAACTATTACATCACGTGCCAAATGTACCATAAGGTGTTCCATGGAATCAAATAATCCCGGTAGGAAGACTCTTTCCAACTTGCAGATAGTTTCCACTATACTTGTATGCAATTAAAGCAAGTCGTCAATGTGTAACACCTTTGATCATATTGCACAAAAGAATGTGCATAACTCAGTGATAGCATCCCATATTGGAGCCGGTACCATCCCTTTTATAGAAAGAGGTAGCAGTCTTTGCATGAAGACATGACAATCATAACTTTTTAAGCCATAAAAACTACCATCTTCGACGTTTATTAATGCACCTAGGTTAGAAGCACAGCCGTCTGGGAATCTAAGCTTCTTCAACCATTGACACACCTTTCCTACTTGCTCTTTGTTCAATAAGTAGGAAGCTTTTGGTTTAAATATTTTATTTCGTTCCTCCCTCACATGCAACTCCGGTCGATTGCAGTATTCTTCAGTGTCTTTCCTTGCTTTTACGTTGTCCTTTGATTTTGGGGTGTCTATGATGGTGTGAAAGATATTGTCAAACACATTCTTTTCAATATGCATTACATCAAGGTTGTGTCGGATCGACAAAGTGTGCCAATATGACAGCTCCCAGAAAATGCTCTTCTTTACCCAATTGTGGGTTACCCCAAAACCCACAGGCTTCCTATATTGCCTTGAACCGTGTGGGACTCCATCATAGACCATAAGAAGGCTACAAACTTGTGCCCATATTTGCTCCCCAGCTAGAAGTGGGAGTGGACCAGCTTTTTCGACATGTCCAACACGAAATTGGTTCTTATCATGCCTGCACGAGTGTCTGATTGGCAGAAACTTGCGATGACAGTCAAACCAACACGACTTCCCTCCTCTTCGCAACTGGAACGCACATGAATTATCCATGCAATATGGCCAAGCTAACTTGCCATGAATGCTTTAACCAGACAACATGGCATAAGCAGGGAAGTCACTAACCGCCTACAACAATACGGCCCTCATTGTGAAATTCGTTCTTCGATGAGCGTCATAGGTAACGATACCGTTAGAGAATAACATCTTCAACTCATCGATCAAGGGCCGAAGAAACACATCCAAGTTCTGTCCAGGGCTTTTCTTGCCAGGAATCAGCAAAGCCAGGTGGATGTTCCAGTCTTTGATGCACATCCAAGGTGGTAGATTGTAGTTTGTAAAAAAAAAGGCCATAATGAGTATGGATTTGAGTTGGAGTTATTGGGATTGAAACCATCTATACATAATCCCAAATGAACATTCCCAATCTCTTGAGCAAATTCGGGATGTATTATGTCAAAATGTTTCCAAGCCTCCCCATCACTTGGATGTACCATCTTTCCCGTCTCCGTTTGATGATCATGGTGCCAAGTCATCTCCTTTGCTATTTTCATACACAAATACCACCGTTGTAATCTGGGTGTAATTGGCAAATACGTCAACACCAAATTAGGCACCTTATTGTTTCGGCCGATTGTCTTGTAACGAGACTCCCCACATACTAGACAACTGCTATGATTAGCAAATTTCTTATAAAATAACATGCAATGGTTCTTGCAAGCATGTATCTTTTCTTTCGGAGGACCAAGCTCCTTCAACACCTTCTTTGTCTCGTAAAAGCTACCAACCAGTTGTTCACCATCAGGTAGCATTTCTTTTACCATAGTAAGGTTACGATTGAAGGTTGTCTCTGGTACATTGCAATTTGCCTTCCAAGTCAAAAACCTTGCCGCTGCCTCTAACTTTGAAAATCTCTGGCATCCCTCCCACAACGGCTTGTCTGCAGCTTATAACATATCATAGAAACGTTGTGCGTGTTGATTTGGTTTTTGCTCGTCCCACGTACTTGATGTACTGGTAACATTTTGATCCATGACCATTTGTTCAACACCATCAAACTCATTGTAATCTTCGTCCACTATTGTTTGTTGTGGTTGTTGAAGTTCGGGTTCTAATTCACCGTGTACATACCAGTGACTATAATTGATCATGAATCCTTTTCATAACAAGTCTATATGAATCTCGTCTCTATTTTTGAACTTTTGAAGTTGACACTTCATACAAGGACATTTTGCTGTAGATCGCTCATTAGAGAAAACAAAATCCAAAAATCCAACTACTTTGACTTGGAAAACTGGATTTATTGTCCCGTTTCTATTTATTTGCTTATACATCCATCCTCTATCAGCATTAGTCGACATAACTACAAATTTACAAAATTATGTGTCAGTTTAATTAGTTGTTATACATAAAATAGACCTCAATTTCGTTTATAAATACAAGTTCTAACGTTTGCCCAACAATTGGCAACCCATTTCTAACGTAAAATATATCTCTATTTCGTTTAAAAATACAAGTCCTAACGTTTGCCCAACAATTGGCAACCCATTTCTAACGTAAAATATATCTCTATTTCGTTTAAAAATACAAGTTCTAATGTTTGCCCAACAATTGGCAACCCATTTCTAACTTAAAATATATCTCTATTTCGTNTTTGCCCAACAATTGGCAACCCATTTCTAACTTAAAATATATCTCTATTTCGTTTAAAAATACAAGTCCTAACGTTTGCCCAACAATTGGCAACCAATTTTTAACGTAAAATATATCTCTATTTCGTTTATAAATACAAGTTTTAACGTTTGTCCAACAATTGGCAACCCATTTCTAGCATAATATAGACCTCAATTTCGTTTAAAAATACAAGTCCTAACGTTTGCTCAACAATTGGCAACCCATTTCTAGCATAAATTAATATATATATATATATATATATATATATGTGTGTGTGTGTGTGTGTCAATTTCGTTTATAAATACAAGTCCTAACGTTTGCTCAACGATTGGCAATCCATTTCTAACATAAAATATATCTCAATTTCATTTAAAAATACAAACCCTAACGTTTGCCCAACAATTGGCAACCCATTTCTAACCTAAAATATGTCTCTATTTCGTTTAAAGTCATAAGTCCTAACGTTTGCCCCAACAATTGGCAACCCATTTCTAACATAAAGTATATCTCAATTTNACATAAAGTATATCTCAATTTTGTTTATAAATTCAAATCCTAACGTTTGCCCAACAATTGGCAACCCATTTCTAACATAAAGTATATCTCAATTTCGTTTAAAAATACAAGTCCTAACGTTTGCCCAACAATTGGCAACCCATTTCTAACATAAAGTATATCTCAATTTCGTTTAAAAATACAAGTCCTAATGTTTGTCAAACGATTGGCAACCCATTTCTAACATAAAGTATATCTCAATTTCATTTACAAATACAAAGTCCTAACGTTTGCCCAACAATTGACAACCCATTTCTAACATAATACGGTAACTCAATTTTGTTCGCTCAACTAGAAAGATTGATCATTTTACAAGTGCATTTTTTTATCCATCACAAATACATTACATTAAGCAACTAGAAGCTAAATACTATATATATACACACATCTTACATATACCATTCCATAAATATACATACATAAATATAAATTCCATATATATATATATATATATATATATAGAGAGAGAGAGAGAGAGAGGAGCGTTCAAATAAAAACTTGCCCCATTCGTGTAAACCGTGTAAACCAATCTCATCCATCCATTTTCTTGATCAATGGCTAAGATTAGTTTACTTTATTTTAGGAAATTAAAAATTAAAAAATACTAAAAATTTATTTTATTTCAATACTAAGGGCAAAATTGGTAAACAAAGTTAACATTTGGTAACTCGTTCTCGATTCTTTTTCCGATTCAATCCCATCTTTATCGCATGCATCCCTGAGAATCAGGCGAAGGTACTCTTTCTCCATTTTCAAATATAGTGTTACCAAAAACATCGATCATCAGTATATTCAAGAAAAATGGTCGGCAATAATGGAGGTATGTCATATTTATTGATATCGTTTTCGATTTTATAGAAACCGAATAGTGAAATTGGAGATCATTGATGCATTGTAATCCCTTTGTCTTTTACAGGTAGGAGGCGTTTTAGCCATAGATTGAGGGAGATGAATAGTTTTTCAAAGTTTACTAACAATAAAGACAAACCTGTTGAACTCAATGATGAAGGTAACGACATTGATTTTATTAACCAACAAATGAAGAAGAGAGGCAAGAAGAGAGTTGTTAATGATTCTACAGGTAATACATTTCTGCATTTTTCGTTTTAAAGATGTAAATTTGTATAATACATGATTTTGGGACAAAAATGCATCTCTATGCGAAGAAACCCTAAGTTGTTTCATTCTTATTAATGTGAAGTCAGTCTTAACAGTGGTTGATAATTTTTGTTTGGATTTTAGTTTTTGCGAAATTCGTGCCTGAATCTAGGGTTAAGTTTTTCAGCAAATTTGAAGTATCAATGAAAAGGAAGCATGCTTAATCAAGTGTAATGGGTGTCTTTAATTGTAGAGGAGTTGATTCACATTGGTATACATTATGAAACACTACTCAGGATACTGAGACTATTTGATCATGACCTCACTTTGGGGCATTTGTAATGTTGTATGCATGTTTGAAAATTTTAGTTGATGAAAACCATCAATAGTTCTTGTTCATGAAAACCATGAATCAGACATAGAACGTTGGCATGTTCGTCAATTATCAAACAGTTTTTGTTTATGAAAAATGGTATAATTTTCCATGAACCTGTTTCATTGAAGTGGATAATATGCCTAGAGGATTAATTTGGACAATATGCCTACAGTATTAGATAATGAACATGCTTTATCATCATGAACCTGTTTCATACTAAAGTGACAAGAAATTAAGCACAAAACAACAATTAGTAGTTAAAACAATTAAGGAGAGAAGGAGATGAATTGTAGGGGAAGTGATATTTATATAGACAATATCCAGATCATTAATCAAAGTACTCATGTTACTGCAGAACGCGCGGTTCCCATACTAGTTTATATAAACTTTATAACTTCTTACAGCTAAAAGGGTTACCTTTTGGTGTTCAAATTGATTTCATATGCTTCATATAGTCTTCAATATGATCAGTAGCAACATAGTTATTCTTGGTGCTTGATTTCATCCAGAAGCAACGAACATGTATAATATCTCGGTCTAATATCTTTAGCAATCATCTCCTGAAAGAAACGATATGCCCGATCACATTTGTTCGCCCTACATAAACCATGGATCAAGAGAGTGTACGTAGTCAAATCAAGGCTCAAATTATGTTTATCGATCATTTAATCCAACATTAATCCCAACCATACATCTGTTCTTCCAGTTCTATAGCACAGCTTCAGTAGCGGATTATACGAATGGATATCCGGTCTACAATTCTGTGAATTTTCCATATTCCTAAGTGTATTTATAGCGTCTTGATCCTGACCATGATGACAAAACATCGAAATCATCGAGTTATAAGTAGATGTATTCGGCTGGGTTATAGGATTGGCTAAAAGGGGGGCCTATTATACATATTGAGAACCAAACCAATTAGAGCAGGGCTATATTTGTCAAAGTGCAGGGGTCAGTGGTGGTTAGGGCCCAGGCTTACAAGTGTTGTAAATTCTGCAACTGAAGTTGTACTTCTCATTTACTTAACTGTTGTCTGTATCACATGTGCATGGATGGAACCATTCATGCTCCCCTCAATATCCTACCAATTTCATTAGGAAACCTTTTCAATATGCAACAGTTTCATAAGCCTACCAATTTCATAATGAAACCTTTTCAATATGAAACAGTTTACCAATTTCATTATAAAACCTTTTCAATATGCAACAGTTTCATAAACCTACCAATTTCATAATGAAAACCTTTCAATATGAAACAGTTTACCAATTTCATTATKAAACCTTTTCAATATGCAACAGTTTCATAAACCTACCAACTTCATGAAACCTTTTCACTATGAAACAGTTTCACTAACATGCAAATATCGCGCATAATGTTATAGGTTCAATTGCTGCCCTTATAACCCAGATAGATATAGCTTCGTTATACATTGCTTGGCTTGATATAGGTGCACAACATATATGTTTTGAAACAACATATATGTTTTGAAGTCACATACACTAATGCATTGTATAAATTCAGATGTTGATGTTCTCCATGACCCAAATGTTGGTAAGATCAAGAAACTGAAGATTACGATAAACAAAACTTCCTCAACGAGCCATGCCAACACAGAAGATGCAACTGCAAAGACAAAGAAAACTGGGAAGACGATTGTTAATCCGCCCATCGTAGGTACAGTTGAAATATACGTTGTATACATTGAAATTTTCCGAAGAATATATGATTTTATCCTAGTTAATGGATTTTTAATACTATTATGCAAATGTATATTAATAAAAATATAGAATATAGATTGCATCATGTTTAATTCTATTATGCAACCTGTTTACATTAGTTTGTTTATGTTAACTTATTTGTTTCATGAAATTTTATACATTGTGATTCGATATACTAATATATATACTAATATATTGTACATATTCAGACAGCGATTTTGTGCAAGAACCGACCATTACTGTGCAAAAAAAGTCTAAGGTTTCTACATCCAAGAAGGCCTCCTCGAGCCACGGTCGCAAGGATCCAGTTCCCCCAAATACAACACTGTCCAAAGTATTAAAAACCACTACAGGACCTCAGGAAACAAAAGGTAGATACAAATGATAATTAATATATGCAGGATCTTTGGGTAACCAAACATGTAGAGGTGGTCGAGTCGATGACAGCCTGTACAAAGAATTAGAAAGAAAAAAGGAATAAACGAGGACCTACAGAAGGGGACAGAAGATGAACGTGCAATTGACCCGAATGCAGTACAATATCGGGCACTAAGAACTAGGACATCCCCCAGGACACTTCATGAAACAGTGCGCACACTAAACGATTCACAACGGGCTGCCGTTACCAGTATGGGATTAGAGAGCCTGCTTGACATAAAAATAGACGGTGTCCCATCTCGTTTGGGTTTTTACGTTGTAGACAACCTAGACACTGTGAATATGAGGCTTAATGTTCGTCACGGGTCAATTCCAATTACAATAGCCTCAATTCATGAATTACTAGGCTTGCAGACTGGGGGGATTGACATACTTAGTACTCAACAAGACAAATCCGAGCCATATCTTAACGACATTTTTAGGAAGCAATTTGATAAGAAAAAGATGAGACCGAAGGATGTTATGAAACTTATCCAAGGTTCTGGAGATGCATCCGATGCATTCCAAATCAACTTCTTGGTCTTGTTCGTGAACTTGATGATAGATTGTAACCGCATGGGCTGTTGCTATCTTAGTTTTTTGTCTTCCATTAAGGTTTTGAAACTGATACCCGAGATAGACTGGTGCAAATACCTTTATGATATGTTGCGAACGAGTAAGGAAAATTGGAGCAGATCAAGTGACGTATGTTTTTACGTCGGGCCACTTACTTATCTGACTGTAAGTGTATTTACTCGATTATTTAGCATAAGCTATTTTTAATCCTAAGTCTAACCCTCTTTGATTTTACTTTTTAATCAGTTACTATATGTTGAGTCAACAATATGGCCGGATCAAGTAGTTGACCACATGCGGCCAACAACAATCGGATGGAGCTTCGACATGTTAAGAAAGCGGGAGGCTTGGGAGATAACCAACGGAGGCTTAGGATCGGCTAAATTATTGGACGTGACAAGGGCGGTTGAAAGAGAGGTAATTATCTAGCTTCTTTGAATTTCATTTTAACTTTTCGCATCGAGTAACCGAATAAAATTTATGTGGTAGTAATACACGTTAACTAGAAGCGCAACAGTTTAGTTAACATGAGTTCACTTTTTCATTTCATTACTTCAATAATATCATACGAAACAGTTTCACTAATATCATACGAAACAGTTTAGTTAACATGAGTTCACTTTTTCATTTCCCTACTTCACTAATGGTTCATTTCACTAGTTCCCTACTGTCACTGAACCATATGTAAATGTTTCATTGAACCTGTTCACTACTATAACTTCACTTTATATGAAACTGGTTCACTTCCATTACCGAACACATGTCAATGAAACTGTTTCTCAATGTAACAAAATACTTATGACGTGTGATCTTGACCATTTTGGATGGCTCTGGTTCACCAACCACTATTGTCCATTAGAATTAAATCCTTTCAACTCTTCAATGGCAGTTTTAAACTTTGCAATCTGTTTTGCCCTAAAGGACTACATACATGTTATTTTCATACATTTCCTCCAAGGTAACATGCAGACTCTTGACTGCAATGACTACTGGTTCATTTCACTAGCTCATGTAATTTCACTGTATAATATGCAACTAGTTCTTATGAAACTGGTTCACTTGTTACTTCATCTGTTCATATCAACTCTATACATATTGGACAGTTTAACATAAGACCGTATCATATTAAACTGGTTCTTATGAAACTGGTTCATTATATTCTTATTGTTCATTTCATAGCAACTACATACATATGGTACATATTAACATCAACATGTTTCATGTCAAACCAGGGTCATATTAACCTGTATTCTATGTATTTGGTTCACTATTCTAAACTGATACATTTACGCAACAGCTAATATCACACAACTTTGCTATTATGAGACTGTTAATATGTACACTGTTTTAGTAAACACCTGACACTATTTCACTAATAATCCAACACTGCTCTCAATATGAAACTATGTGATGAACCAGTTTCATACTTATTAACGAATTAATATTTGTACATCTTCCTATGATGTGTAGGTGGAAATCAAGATGATCAAATACATGATAGGTCATGTTCTTGATACAAGACGTGAAATCGAACAGCGTCTCATTGCGTGTCAGGCCAAGTATCATGCGGATGAGGATTTCAAAGCTCTTGCTAGTGATCTGAATGCCATATTCAGATCCACTACGCAGAATGATTCAGGTCAACTAGCTTTAAAGGATAATGTAGACCCGACAACTGTTGGTCCATCGAGCGAGATATGTGTTGGTAAACGTGACGACCATGAAACCCCGACTGATAATGACCTGAATCATTCACCAGTATCCCAATATTGGCTCAGTCAAACATTGCACAAGATATGCGATGAAACAGTTGAGAAATCAATTTCCAGTAAAGAACCGAATGAGGCATTAGATATACGGCCTCCGCAATTCGACTTGGGAATCAGCTCGACAAAGACAGCAGAACAGTCCACCGTCATGAAGCCACCCGCAAAGGATAAAGGAAAAGGTGTCTGCATCGTTGATGATGCAAAGTTTAAAAAATCCAATCGATTCACCGGATGGCATGGTGAATACGATACCACCAAGCACCTGAAGTCAAAATACATTACAGCTTCTCGGCGGAGTGTTCTCTTGGGAGATCACCTTAGATCACCTTTCGTAAGGCGGGCTATAGACATGAAGGTAACTGCAGAAGATAGACGTATACACGAGTGGGCGCTCGCAGAAATTGGATCAACCTTGTAAAAATATGTTTTTACTATATGTTCACTGTATTACATTGTTACCAAATGCGCTTACTAACATATTATCAATGACATATGATTCGACTAATATAAGTATGTTTACGTTGCAAATCTGTAGTGACATTGTATTCGAATTGGAGAATTCCATGAACATATTGCGGGGGAATTTGGCAAGTCTAGCATCCAAATCAATTGTCTACACAAATGTTATAGATGGATGGGCTGAATTGCTAACCATGGAGGAAATGTATAGAAGCCGTGACTCACCTCGTCGTTATTTTTTCAATAAAACTGTATTGGTAAGATTTATAAGATTAACGAAGTGATTTCTAATGAAACAGAACATGATTTCATGAATGTTGTCTGACTACATGACTATCACACAGGGGGATCCGAAGCTAAGGACTCAACAGGCAGATTTTAATGATCAGTACGACATTTTCAGCAATTACCTAGCAAAATCAGTTCGTTTCAACATGGAAGTTATTAAAATGCAAAATATGGATCTGGTATGCTCACTATTTACATTTTTTTGCATTTAAAATTACGTAGACATTTATTTTTCACATGACATTACGTAACAGTTTAACACACACAGGCTTTCTTCCCTATTATGGATTGTGGTCACTATTACATGGTGGTGTTTAACTTCAAGAACCCATCAATTATTGTAATAGACAACCGATTTTCGAAAGATTGTCAGATCGAAGACGATATGGGTTTGTATAAACACGTTGTCGACTTATTAGTAAGTATACTAACTGGACAATCACTCTTGTACTTGAATTTTCTTCCCGAAATGCATTTTACAATTGATTATTTCTTTCTCCAGCATCGCCTTATGATCAAGCATCTAAGAGTTGTAGGTCATCCTAGTTGGCAAGAAATAGATAAACGGGTCATGACCGCTTGGAAATGAGTTGGCAAACAAAAGACAATTTCGAGGATGGAGGTGTGTTCTTGATGAGGCATATGGAAACTTGGATGGGAGATGAAAGGTCATGAAAGACCGGGTTCACTACAGAAGGACCGAATCAAAGAACCCAACTAACTGATCTAAGGAAGAAATACACGACGAAGTTAGTACTCAGCAACTTCAGCAAAAGAAGGGAGTCAATCGTGAAAGAGGTTGATCAGTTTCATGCAATGGATCCCGAAGACAAAAAGAAAGCAATAGAACAAGCAAAAGCAACAAAGACATCTGCCATAGGCGTTAACGTTCAAGCATAGCAATCCATGGGTTTAGTGCTGGTTCACTAACGATATTTTTTTTTGGGTTATATTTGGAGGTTATGACATGGATTTTATAGTGTTTTTTAGTATTCAGTTATGTGTTGTTCATTTTTCTTTGACTTAACTGATGTGGTCTTAACAAGTACTCAAATATTTGCTATGCAACGTAATGCTTAGTCTTTTTTCCTATTACAATCAACCGTATCTTTAGTGCGTGCTCGACATACTTGTGTTATATATCTTCATGATGAAACTATTTCATGTTCATTGAATAATCCACAATTCAATATTACAATGAAACATTATCATTGCACAGAATGATACTACTAATTAAACGCGTCACTACCGAATTCAATAGGAATGATATAAGAAATCACACATCATTTCAATTGCACCGTCCGAAACAAACTTCATTTTCATTATAACATTTTACATGCCTATCATGAATGGACATTGTTTCATGGTTGGCCTAGTAAACCAATTTTCCTTCACACTGAAGTTTATATACAACAACCATAACTATATCCGTTTGTATGCACCAGTTTCATCGATATTATTTCACTTTTACAGTATGTCATTAGATGTTTTCACTTTTTCCATTCCACTGAACACATATTGGTCAGATAATTTACATACTCCTTACACTTAAATGTTTCTAGTGTAGAAGGTAACTACGTTAGAAAAAAATAAGTAAAATTCAAACAAATACCATCCAAAATAATTTTCTTCATGATGGACATGTCTCATTAACACCTTCATCGTATCCCACTCTAAATGTTTTACCATTACATGAACATGCTCATCCCAATAATTTTAGGAGCCGACAGAATTTCATCGATAACCGTTACTAGCTAAGATAAATCAAATGAAACAAAAAACAACGTTCCTCACATATCAAACAATTATAATTCGAACACCTAAACCGTTATTTGGTACTATCGCCCTTCGATGGACAGTTGCGGGAATCATGCCACCCCATTTTATCACAAGTTCTGCACAATCTTTTCGACTTCTTTGCATTCATGGATATCCTCTCTGACATACCAACAAGACGTTTTCTGGTTCCACAACCTTTATTACGTATCCCTGTTGGTGGTAAGACATCAACCGATTCAGGTTTGGAAACACATAAGAGCTCCTGAATATCATTTCTCTTCTGCTCAGTACCTGTCAATATTGGAATGTCCACCGAAATTTCATCACCCAAACGTTCCAATCGCTCCACAAACTCTGTCAACGCTCCCTTGTCATTCCGTACACGCCCAATAATAAGATCAAACATTGACGTAGCCTGGTTGATCAAAGCTTGTTTCTCAACATCCATTTCACCATACCTAACACGAGCCGGCAACAACTCAACGGGAACTAACTCTCGTCTCCATCGTGGTAAGATGTATTTCTCGGGAATACATTGCACCTCAGAATTTAACATTACCTTAAACGCGTGGCGACATAATATAACATTGCGAAAAAAATGGTTGCAACTACAATCAAAACAATCATCCCTTACATCATGAACCACATAGCATATCATACATAAAGGAAGAGAAGTTATAAACAATTAATATGAAATGCGATTCTAATTAATTATTTGTGAAAATGAAATCAAAAAATTGATCATCACCTTCTACGTAGCTTTGACCTCAGAATTCTTGTTCTTATGTATAATACTGTAAATCATCTTATCACCGACCTCTACTACTTCGACGACCCCACAAAACCATACTGCCTTGTTCATTTCCTCTTGCACCTCAAAAAACATTGTTTTTGTGTACACTTTCGCTGCTTGCGCTTCAATTTTGGACGATGACAACAATTTAGGTATTGTAGTTCTAGTTGCAACCTCAAGTGAACAATGTTCTTTCCTTTGACTTACGATTGCATCGTCGAAAGTGTTAAGAAAGTAAACAAGATCATTCCAATACTTCGTATAAACATTAAAAAATGAATTAATACTCTCAGACCTGGAAGTGGCTTTCATAAGACCAGACATTGGGTAGTCCTTGAAGTAGGCTGGAATCCAAAATTATCTTATTGCATACATTTCTTCAAACCACGAGTGACCCCGCAGTCCAAACTCATCCATCAATGCATTCCATTTCTCCTAAAAAAATTCGGGACTTATGTGTACATTCCATACGAGTTTGTTGAACTTGATTTTAAACGGGGTCCCATGGGCTAAATGATCATGGATCTTCACAATGAAACAAGCATGCGATCAAACAATTTGTAAACCATTTTTTTCATATTGCCCATTCTGAAGATTTTTTTGTCATAAAACGCGTAGTAAACAAACTTATGTATGCATATATTAGAATTATACCCAATGGATGAAATTAGACATACCTTTTCCTTCACTTTTTTTGTTATGTGACACATACACAATCGATGAGTAGCTTCTGGAAAAACTATAGGTATCGTTTGTTTCATTGTTGCACATTGATCGGTTATTACAAACTGCGGCTGACTAACGTGGGCTTTCATAAACGCCTTCAATACCCAAGTGAAATTAATGATTGATTCATTTCTAATCAATGCAGCACCAACCACAACGGACTTCTTGTGATTGTCAATTGCAACAAATGGTACAAAAATCATTGCATGCCTGTTAAGATGTGAAAGAATCATATTTATCTTTCATTGGATATAACTAAAACAATTTATAACAAATAATTTAAGACAACTTACTTGTTTGTCCGAAATGTAGCGTCAAATGATATGATGTCTCCAAAATGTTTGTAATTCATCCTTGCTGTTTCATCTGCCTAAAAAATTGCAATCAACTCCTTCTCATCACACTTATATTAAAAAAAAAAACTGGGCAATGTTCCCACCGTTTGTTCATCTTGTTTATTAGCATTTGTGCATCTTTGTTACCAACGAATAGCATAATGTCTCTTCTAAAGTTCATATGATCCCTAGTTGTCCCACCAGATGATACTAAACCTCCGTTAATTGCCAATTGCATCCTGCGTGATTGAGTGATACCAACTTTAGAGCTGGATGCATGGTAAACATTTTTACGATCCTTGTAGTCAAGTTGGCGTCTGGAACGGGTGAACAATTTTTCATCCGAACGACAAAGCATATGATTATGAGACCCAATGAAATGATAAACCTCGTACTAGCCACTCTCTTTGACATAGTGTACATTTAGGCAAGCTTAACAACCAGTACGTTTGAAATTTGTATTACGTCTTCTTCTCTCACCCGATGAAACTTCTAAAGAATCAAATTCCTTTTGGGTGGTATACCCTCCCTGCTACAAACAAAATAACGTGTTTGCACTCCACCCAACGAGTTCATTTTCTTGCTGGCCAGTCGGATATCAAACCCAGCAACGTCTGCGTATTTCTTATACATATTTTCTACGGAATCAACCGATGAAAATAATTCACCAACCTTTGGACAAATATTGCCATCTACTTTAGGAAACCATAACTTCGTGCCCTCAGGTGATTCCCCCATTTCTTGTGATAATGCATCTAACAAGTACAAATAGAAAATACAAGATAGTTACACTTATGAATCTTAACACGATTAATATGTTTCATTAGCTCATATTAGTTATCCGCAACATGCTCAAGTTTTTTAACTTATTTTATGAAACTATTCATTACAATATTTTCATTACGAAATAGAGAGATTATATTATGTCGAGTCTCAACTGTTTTGAAACATTTGATGAAACTATTGCATCAAAAGTTCAGTTTACTTATTCCACTCATATTCTCCATGAATAAAGAAATGTTTCATGCCAAATTGTTTTGAATATAGCAAGCGTATTTTGCATGTTCATGAAACAATTTCACTGTGTATTTAGTTTAATTTTAATATTGTTCATTTGCTTATTCTAGGCATATTGTACATGTTAACAAAACAGCTTCATGCCATATTGTTTTGAATATATCAGTCGTATTTTGCATGTTCATGAAACAGTTTCACTATGATTTTAGTTTAATTATAAAATTGTTCATTTGCTTTTTCTAGGCATTTTGTACATGTTAATGAAACTGTTTCATGACAAAATATGGATACTATAGGGTAGTCGTATTTTTGATGTTCACGACATTGTTTCAATGTGAAAAGTTTTCATTATAAAACACATGTAACATTGCTCTTTATTCCTTTCTATAAATTTACTCAACAATATAAAATAACCTCGCAGATTAGTCTCATGCAGCTAAATCATTGACAAATGTTGTCCATTAATGTGATCAAAACCATAACCATATTCTCAAATCCTACTAACTGATTTATACAAATACTCCAACTACGAAACGCATACAAGGATACAAAGATGGATGAACATTATACAAACATTCATGTTATGGAAGGTACATCGACTTAGAAATTAAAATACAAAACACATACCATAGCACCCATCTTCATTCGCAACAGCGTTACTGTATTTGTCATGAATTTCATTCGAACTAATACCTTCTCCCTGATCACTCATTGTCGTTGAGTAACGTATTTCTCTATGGCTCAAATGATATGAATATATATAACATCGATGCATTTAAATAAATTTAATTCATAGTATTTTTTATTCAAGGAAACCATATCATGTAAATTATATTATTAATGAAACTGATTTACTTTGTGAAGTAATATACTATTTTAATGTTAACAATTTTTAAAATAACATCCATCAATAAGTTATATCAAAATCAAAACACAACATATTCCCTAATGTATAATGAATCATTTCAATAAAAAGTAAAATAAATGAATTACAATATATGAATGAAATGATTTCAAAATTTAATCTACATTCTAACAAAGTTATTACCGATCATATTTCGTTTTTTTTTAATTTACTTGTAGACGGATTCGTTACATTTAGTTAATGAAAATTTTTCATTGTTTAATGAGCTTATTAAATTTTATGATTACGCAATATCTAGTTTCATTATCCTCATTTGATAATGAACCTTATTAATTTTTCGCTATGATGAATCGCTTTTTCTATGCACCGGTTTCATTTAGCATTTCATCTACTTAACCATTCACCTACACCATCATTGTTCATGCCTTACAGAGGTTCATGACTTACTGTTCAATTACATTATGAACCCGTTTCATTGTCATTAACACGTTACATCTACTGGACGGACGCCCTACGTAATCCTGCAACGTGGTTGGCCACGAAACGAGTTCAACAATCATTAACCAATCGCACATGAACTCATTTCATTATCCTGCTTCCGACTAAACGGATCCTCATCAAACACAATGCAACATGGATCACCATGAAACTTGAACATGAATATGTTTCACCATCATGAAATGAGTGCATGAACATGTACAATATGAATAGAAGAAGCAAATAAACCATTTTATAATGAAACCTTTTCATATGAACATTAATTCCATAAAGAACAAAATATATTATGCACTCGTTTCATCATAATGAAACCTTTTCATATGAACATTAATATATTATGCACCCGTTTCATCCTATCAACTAAACGTATCAACTTCAAACACAAAGAAACATGGATCACCATGAAACTAAATGTATATTAAATCACAAAGCAACATGGATCACCATCAACATGGATCACCATGAAACTTCATTCACAAAGAACCTATTTCATTAAAATGTAAAATATGCATAGACTTATCAAATATACCCTTGTACAATGAAACCTTTTCACAATGAAACTGTTTCATGACCATTGATTATTTTTTTCCTTCAACCTCAAATCAAGAATTCATTCCATAACAAGCTAGAATCTTCATAAAAAAATTAAAATCAATTTTTAATATAATAATATATTAAAAATTTTAAATCTTACCATTTATATAATTTCCATTATTAAATTTTCTTATTTAATATTCCTTAATAACTTCCTTATTTATCAAAAAAA
>NC_037530.1:26085740-26091508 GCF_001531365.2 Cynara cardunculus var. scolymus
AAATACATACATATATATATATAGAAAGACAAATATATATATATATACATACATCATACATATACACATTCAAACATATAGATACGAAAATATATATAGAGAGAGATACTTACTGGAAGGAGGTGCTCGGCGGGAAGAGGAGGCGGCGACGGGAAGCAGGCGGCGGCCGGAAGGAAGCAGACGGCGGCGGGAAGCAGGTGGCGGCCGGAACCCGTAAGGAAAAATCGGGGGGGGGGGGGTAGGGTTTTAGTGTTTTGCATGGAGGCTGTGAAATGAGGAAAGATGGGTTTTTATATCTGGTGGTTTCCGGCGGATTACCGGCGGAAATATCCGCCATAAATAATATTTTAGAATTTTTTTTATTACCATGATTTCTAGAAAATTAAAAAAATTTGAATTACCGGCGGAAATGTCCGCTGGAAATTTTTCAAAAAATTTTAAAATTTTTAAAATTCAACCGGTTGCGCCTATTTTTTTGAAATTTTCGTTTTTCGGCGGAATATCCTCCGGTATTTTAAATTCATTATTTAATTTTCAATTTTTATTATTATTTTTATGAAATTTAAAATTATATTATCATTACCACTAAAATTATTATTATATATTTCATGAATGAAAATATTTTTTTAAAATTATTAATATTATTGTTATTAATGGACCGTCAAAATGCAATATGGTTCATTAAGGTCCAATAAGGTACGTTAAAACCCAATATGATCCATTAATGTCCAATACGGTCCATTAAAGCCCAATACGATCCATTAAAGCCCAATACGGTCTATTAAAGCAAATACAGTCTGTTAAAGCCCAATACGATCAATTAATGTACAATACGGTCTATTAAAGCAAATACGGTATGTTAAAGTCCAATACGATCCATTAAAGCCCAATACGGTCCCTTAAAGCAAATACGGTCCGTTAAAGCCCAATACGATCCATTAATGTCCAATCGGCCTATCAAAACCCAATATGGTTCATTAAAGCCCAATACAATCCATTAAAGCCCAATACAATCCATTGAGGCCCAATACGGTCCATTAAAGCAAATACTGTACGTTAAAGCCAATACGATCCGTTAAAGCCAATACGATCCATTAAAGCCCAATACGGTCCATTAAAGCAAATACAGTCCGTTAAAAGCTCAATACGATCCATTAATGTTCAATCGGCCTATCAAAACCCAATACAATTCATTAAAGCCCAATATGGTCCATTAAAACTCAATACGATCCATTAAGGCCTAATACGGTCCATTAAAGCAAATACGGTCCGTTAAAGCCCAATACGATCCATTAAAGCCCAATACGGTCCATTAAATCAAATATGGTCCGTTAAAGCCCAATTCGATCCATTAATGTACAATCGGTCTATCAAAATGCAATACGGTCCATTAAAACCCAATACGATCCATTAAGGCCCAATACGGTCCATTAAAACAAATATTTTCCGTTAAAGACCAATACAATCCATTAAAGCCTAATACGGTCCATTAAAGCAAATACGGATCGTTAAAGCCCAATACGATCCATTAATGTCCGATCAGTCTATCAAAATGCAATACGGTTCATTAAGGCCCAATATTGTCCATTAAAGCCCAATATGATCCATTAAAGTCCAATACGATCCATTAATGTCCAATCGGTCTATCAAAACCCACTACGGTTCATTAAAGCCCAATACGGTACATTAAAGCCCAATACGATCCATTAAAGCACAATACGGTTCATTAAAGCCCAATCGTTCTATTAAAGCCCAAATATGTTCCACTAAAGCCAAATAGGGTCCATTAAAGCCCAATGCGGTCCATTAAAGCCCGATACGGTCCATTATAGCCCAATCATTCCATTAAAGCACAATACGTTCCATTAATGCCCAATCGGTTTATCAAAACCTAATACGGTTCATTCAAGACCAATACGATCCATTAAAGCCCAATACGATCCATTAAAGCCTAATACGATCCATTGAAGTCCAATACGATACATTAAAGCCAATAGAAACGTTAAAGCCCAATACGATCCATTAAAGCACAACTAACATTCATTAAAGTCCAATAGAACCGTTAAAGACCAATACGATCCATTAAAGCACAACTAACATTCGTTAAAGCCCAATAGAACCGTTGAAGCCCAATATGATCCATTAAATCTCAACTAACATCCGTTAAAGCCCAATACGATCCATCAAATCTCAACTAACATTCATTAAAATCCAATATAACCGTTAAAACACAATACGATCCATTAACACCCAACTAACACTCATTAAAGCCCAATAGAACCGTTAAAGTCCAATACGATCCATTATTTAAAGAAAATTTTGAAAAATGAGAAAAAAAAATAATTCCGCCAGAAAATGTTAAAATTCCGCCGAAAATCTTGTAATACCCGGATTTTAAAAACATTATCGTTAACTTATCCAAATTGTACCGTACTTATATAACGGTCGATAATTGTTAAAGGGTTAAAACCGTCAAATTACTAAACTTATTATAATTATAATATATATATATATATATATAGTATATATATGTAAAGTAAATTAAAAAAAGAATCAAACCATCGCTGCTTCTTCTGATCTTCTTCACCGTCTCTCATCTCTCTCTCTAAAAATTTTCATCTCTCTAAGATATCTCTCAAACTGTTGAAGCAATCGAAGTAACGATTATATATTCGGAATCCGCTCTTCGAACCCTTCATAAAGGTATAAATTTCATTCGCTTTTATTAGGATGTTTACGTTAGCCTTTTTTAGACCGGTTTATAAATGATGTTATGTCTAAGTTTACGGATAGATATTGTTATAAGTATGATATATTTCATGTTTAGAATACTAGGATTGGTTAAATTGATGTAGARATTAAAAGGGTAWAYTATGGTTTCATTATGGTGAGATTTGGTGTATATGTTTAACGACACACCAATTATTCGATATAATGCCGAAAAGGATAAAATTGCATGATTAAGCTTARGGTAGCGATCATTGGAGTTATTTTGCTGTTTAGTATGTTGAAGTATGTTAATATMACGTAAATGTAGCGAATCATGGAAATTGGATTATAAAAATTAGTCGGGAATTGCGGAATCRGATTTTACCGACTATGCAGGTCCATACTTTGACAGTGTATAACTTACAAACCGTAAGTCGAAATAAGCTCATATTTTGCAGTTAAAAAGACCTTAATGAATACTACAACTTTCATGTAGGATCGAAAATCCAGTTATAAATATAAGTGGCTCGAAACAGTGTGTTTTCGGGGCTGTTTGCAATGTATTTAGGATTGATCTGCTGTTTTATAATATTCGTATAAAATAGATGGATAATCCAAATAAGGTGATTCGAAAACCAGTAGTTTTATCGCATATTATACTACATCTTTCATTTAGATAGTATTTTCTGTATTGATCTCTATGTGGGGTAAAAATGCTCCCGAAAATGAAGGTCAAAAGCTGTTAAAGTCGAATCGGAATTATATAAAGCCAAGTGTTGCGTAGATTTCGTAATACATATTCGGCTGTCGTATTTGAAGTTTAAGTTGTTTATAAACATGTAAGACCTAAGTGGTTTATTAGTAGAATTAAGATATGATCTTACGTTGTTTAAGTAATAACCGATTTGCGCATTCGTTAGGCACGCGAGCAAGTCGAACTTTACCGTGAATCCCGTTTGATCGTGCTTTACTTCTCTATTCTGTTTAAGGTACGGATTTCACTTTCTTTGACTCTTGGGCAACTAGTTGTTGTAGTTGACCCTTCGTAACGGTGGTTCACCACTTTGTGATTGATCGCTTAAAAGTGGTCAATAAATTACGTACTTATAAATTATATATATATATATATATATAAACTCTTGAACCTTTATCGCAAACTCTTGAATCTTTATCGTGAACACTTGATTTTCAGTTCGTTGAATTATATATATAAATCTTTCAATTTTGTTAAATTAAATGTCATATTTTGAAGTAGTTTCGAGTTTTATGAAGTACTTTGAATGTTGACTTTTTATGAACGCCATTCGGGTAGTGGCACGTGTTTAGTTTTTATTGGTTTTCAGAACAACCCAATTAATGGGCGCATTATTTGGGATGCCTTCTATGGCGGCTTTGTAGTCATGGCGTCCTGCAGGTGAACTCGGTCCACAAGGTTAGGCCCAATAGTTGCTTACGTGAACCCACCTTGTGGACTAGGCCGATTTTATTGGCTCCAGGGCGGATGGATYGATCCTAGGATTACCCACCATGTGACCGTGGTTAAATTCACGGGGGACTCGGGGTGTGTGCCCGCACCCCGGCCCGATAGTTCGTGTGGTTTGGCCACCCCACGATCATTACAGGAATTGACGGATTGTGTTTAAATGATGTTTTGAAATGAGAACTGTGAAACGTCTTGATTTTCTATCAATTCAGTTTCATTGATTTTTAAGTCTTTCGCTTTATTATCGATGTTACGTGTTATTATTTCAAGTTTATATTACAATCTGTTCACTGAGCCCGTGCTCAGCCGTGTTCTTGTTTCTTGACACGACATGTTCCAAGTGATTTTGATAAGGGACGGGACTTGAGATCGAGCGTTAGATTTTTTTGGAGTTTGTAAACTCRTTGGTAGATGTATAATATTCTAAGCTTATAAATAGTTGTTAGAATGTAATATTTTGGATTGTAAAGCATGTTTTAGAAGTTAATCTACGTTTGGAGTTTATTAGTAGCTCTGCAATGTTTGTGTCTTTGAATTAAGTCCCGTTAGTGACACCGCCCGTTCCGGATCACGTGGACGGGGGATGTTACAAATGTGGTATCAGAGCATAGGTTTTGACTTGTAGATAAAGTAAGCTTGACCTGTGAGAAATGGGTAGACATAAGAACGGGTATACTAGATTCTAATTCTATCTACCGTTTTTATAATTCATAACTGTTTTGAATTCTGATTTTCATGTTGTTTTATTTTAGAATGTCGAGACGTGGTCGCCCACGCAAATCCAGATCTTAAGCTGAGGGTAACCCAAACCCCAAGCCCAACCCAATGGAGGGTGGAAATGAACCCAATATTGCTGATGTGGTTCGTCAGACCATGTCAAGTATGATGCCTACATATCTGTAGCAAGCTATTCAGGCTATGCAACAAGCAGCGGAAGATCTTCCTTCAAACCCAAATCCTGTTCCTACACCAAATATTGGAATTCCTGCATCCAGTTCGGGTAACCCAACGGGTGAAATATATATATGGCTTGAAAGGTTTAACAAACAAAAACCTCAGTCTTTCTCAATTGCCATAGATTCTGTGGATGCCGAACATTGGATTCGACACATAGAAAAGATTTTAATGTCTTAGAGGTTCCAAATCAGTATCGGGTCCGTTTGACTACTTATATGTTTGAGAAAGAAGCCAATAACTGGTGGGAATCTTGTATCCAAACTGATCCATCTATTAAAGACTTGTCTTGGGATAATTTCAAATAATTTTTCTTCAAGCAATACTTTACCTCGGCTGATCGCGATGCCTATGTGCGGGAATATGCTACTATCCAACAAGGCGAGGAAGAAATAATTGCCGACTACATGGCGCGGTTTCTTAAATTTTCTCGTTTTGCAGGAAAAACTGCAGGCTGACAAATTTAAATGGACTTTGAACTCGAGGTATAAAGATCGCCTCTTGAATCATCCTTTTCATACCGTTATTGAAGTGGCCGACGCAACAAAAAATATTGATCGGTCACGACAACAATGGCTAACTTCACGCGTTGACAATAAGAAACGCGGATCTGAATCTTTCT
>NC_037530.1:26092603-26094077 GCF_001531365.2 Cynara cardunculus var. scolymus
AGAGGCACGATACTTTTCCAAAATTGATCTTCGGTCCGGGTACCATCAACTTCGTATCCGAGATTCTGATATTTCGAAAACCGCATTTAGAACTCGCTATGGGCATTATGAATTCTTAGTAATGCCTTTTGGGTAACCAATGCTCCAGCGGTCTTTATGGATCTTATGAATCGGGTTTTCAAGGATTGTGTCGATGAATTTGTTATCGTGTTTATTGATGACATCTTGATTTACTCAAAGTCAAGAAAGCAACATGATCAACATCTTCAAATTGTTTTGGAGACTCTTCGGACAAAAAAGTTGTATGCAAAACTTTCCAAATGCGAGTTTTGGCTCGATCAAGTGTCTTTTCTTGGACACGTAATTTCTGCTAAAGGTGTCAAAGTCGATCCGGCAAAAATTGAAACCGTCACTTATTGGTCACGACCTACGAACGTATCTGAAGTTCGTGGTTTTCTGGGTCTGGTTGGTTATTACAGACGATTCGTTGAAGGTTTCTCTAAAATATCGCTACCTTTGACCCGATTACTTCGAAAAGGAGTCAAATTCAATTGGGGTTCCGAACAAGAATCTAGTTTTGAGGAATTGAAGCATTGATTGGTTACCGCACCAATTCTTGTATTGCCGTCTGGCACTGGTGGGTTTCAAGTTTATAGTGATGCTTCAAAGAAAGGTCTCGGTTGTGTTCTTATGCAACACGGAAAAGTGATCGCATATGCTTCTCGTCAATTAAAGCCTTATGAGGTCAATTATCCGACTCATGATCTCGAATTAGCTGTAGTGATCTTTGCACTCAAGATCTGGCGTCACTATTTGTACGGGGAGACCTGTGAAGTTTTCACTGACCATAAAAGCCTCAAATACATCTTTACTAAAAAAGAGTTAAATATGCGTCAACAAAGGTGGCTCGAACTTCTGAAAGATTACGATGTTCGGATACAGTATCATCCGGGCAAAGCTAATGTAGTCGCTGACGCTTTAAGCCGTAAAGCTGTGGAACAAGTTTCTTCTTTAATTGTTTCTACAGAGTTGGTTTTGGAAATCAAACGGTTCGGACTAGAAATCTATCTGAGTTCGCAAATGAAAATTCTATTGAATCTAATGGTAGAATCGACTCTAATCTTTCGAATCAAAGAAGCCCAACAAGATGATAGTGAATTATGGGCAAAGTAAATAAAAAAAAAAATTCAAACCATCGCTGCTTCTTCTGATCTTCTTCACCGTCTCTCATCTCTCTCTCTAAAATTTTTCTTCTCTCTAAGATATCTCTCAAACTGTTGAAGCAATCGAAGTAACGATTATATATTTGGAATCCACTCTTCGAACCCTTCATAAAGGTATAAATTTTATTCGCTTTTATTAGGGTGTTTACGTTAGCATTTTTTAGACCGGTTTATAAATGATGTTATGTCTAAGTTTACGGATAGATATTGTTATAAGTATGATATATTTCATGTTTAGAATACTAGGATTG
>NC_037530.1:26094177-26108150 GCF_001531365.2 Cynara cardunculus var. scolymus
TAATCTTAAAGGATATAATAGTAAGAGTTATATTACATAACACATATACAAATGCCACCCTTATATCCAAATATACACCTCTCCTTGATATGCCACACTTATCTCATGGTACACCTCTCCTTGATATGCCACCCTTATCCCATGGTACAACTCTCCTTGATATGCCACCCTTATTTCCCCATCAAAATATTTCACAAAACAATTCCATATAGAATAGACCGTAGTCAATGGAATATCATTAGTTCAATATCATATTTATCAAAAATTTCCATTTCTTTAAATAAATCAATACAATAGTAAGTCAACACCTAATTCGGACAAAACCTTGGTCGGATTACAAATCCGGACAATACTTCACATTATGTCCGATTTAGCACTTAGCTTCTATTCTCAAAACTTTGTCCGGATTACTAATCCGGACAATACTATTCATACCGTGTCCGATTTAACAAACCAGATAACATGACCGTTTAAAATAAACCGGCCATCACATAGTCGTATTCCTACTTCTCCGTTCAAAACCATCAACAAAAGTTCAAAGTTCATAAATCGCTCAATGTCCAAATCGGTTAATACATTGGTCGATTTACCCTTAAACTGGGTGTAATCATGTCCAGTTTATGTCTAATCCAGTCAACACACTAGGCGGTTTAACCTTAAACCGCTTATGCTTTGTCCGATTTAAGCTCAAACCGCTCAATCCTTTGTTCGGTTTAATTTTAAATCTTTCAACTCTTGTCCGGTTTAATTCTAATCCAGACAACACTCAAGCGATTTAAACTCAAATTTAAACCGGGTGATAAGTTTTTAACACAATCAATTATGCAATTCAAAGAGATTCAAAAGCAATTTAACCACTCACCTTGAAATACTTTTGGAATCAAATTGAATCTACTTCTTGCTCCCAAAAATAATAATCCGGTCAACCTTCTTTCTCTCTTTTAAATCACTCAAATCTCCAAAGTAGCATAAAAAGAAAGAGTAGGGCAGCTAAAACCGCCTCCAACCATGCATCCATCCATGCATATCCTCATGCACACATGCACATAATTAAGCATACATTCACAATTGCATATTTACCTACATGTATGCATAAATATGTCATACATATAGATCATGCATACATATATATATATTATATGCATTTCACATTATGAATACAATCCCTTATGCATAAAATTTCACATATTTGCATGATCAAATATAACAATTTATCATGTTGTCACATAATCATTTAACAACTAATCACGTATTAATTACCTCAGGTGATAACCAGTATCCCGTTATCACATTTTTAATTACAAATAACAACATAATTAACATTTAATGAGGAAATTTTAGAATTTAATTGGAAGCAAGCAGTAACCGGTCGAAAGCATCATAAGCAGATCCCGTGTGACCACCTGCAAAACCTCCCATCTGTTAATCCTCATGTGATGTGACCCTCTTTACATCTCCGATCACTCGCCTTCTTCTTCTTCTTCTTCTCTCTCTCTCTCTCTCTCATATCTAGGCGACCCCCATTCTAAACCCCGCCTTTCTATGCTCTCATCTCCAGTTTCCCCTACCATGACCGTGCACTACAACTTTCGTCAGATATAGGTAATTAGACATCCAACCCGTAATCGCAACGACCCAATTGCAAGAGAATCCGTCGCTGTCTCGGCTGTGCTACCGGAGGCTCTGGGAAGTCGGAAATAGAAGTAAACATGTTAGTAACATAACCTTCTTGTAAAGCCGTATGAAATGCATAAAAGATGCCCGTAAGGTCCTCTTGCAGCAATAACGCATTGATCTAGTTGTCGCGGTAATACAGAGGATGTAAGCTTGGAAAAACTCACCACAGGAACACAACCACGCTCTCCCTCTTCCATGGTCATTTTCCTTTCACCTTTTCTTCTACCTTTCGTTGCCGCCACAACCACCAAAGAACCCGTTTTTCGTTTTAGTTTTTCTCATTCTCAGATCTGGTTTCAGATTTGTGGTGTTGCAAGGTTGAAGCTTCGAAGAGGGAAAAAGGTTTATAGGGTGTTGGCAATAGTGAACCTAGATCTAGTTTTCAAATCTGGTTTCTTTGAACATTTAATGAAGAAATTAGAAGCAAGCAGTAATCAGTTGAAAGCATCATAAGCAGAAATCGAAAGCAAGTAGTAATTGGTCTAATTTTGGTGTTTGATAAGCATAAATCGGAAGCAAACAGTAATCATGAGGGTATTTTTGTCATTTACACATTTTTAGATGGAATGGATTTCAATTCCATCAGTTTTAGAAAGGAATGGTGAAATCCTCAAATGATGGAATCTTTGGAATTCAATTCCATTCCATGGGTAACCAGGCATTAGAATAGAATTTGGTCAACGAAATTGACCATTCCAATTCCACCAGATTCTGGCGGATTCCGACGAACCAAACGACTCCTTAGTGTTTACTCCTAAGAATTCCTGTTAGGATCCAAGCGCTTACCACTATGCCAAAAGCAATTGCTGGTGGAGAAGGTGCAACTTATTTTCTTATAGCGTAGCAGCCAGCGCCACGTTTCGATTTAGGAAGATGCTGGTCAATGACCCAACAATCCCCCCACAGCATCTGCCAGCACTAACAAGATCTTCTCTAGAAGTCATTGGGTGCATAGCATGCCTTTCGCATTATTATGTACACCATGGGATTCGAACTTGTGACCTGCTTTGATACCACATGTTAGGATCTAAGCGATTACCACTACGCCAAAAGCAATTGATGGTGGAGAAGGCACAACTTATTTCCTTATAGCGTAGCAGCCAGCGCCACGTTTCGATTTAGAAAGATGCTAGTCAATGACCCAACAGTTCCACCTCAAAGTTAATGAATGTTAGTATCTGTCCATCATCTAGGTAAGTACCACCTCAAGTCTCTCATTTGACCTTTAGTGTCCACGTACTAATATTCAAGTTAGGAACAAATATAAATACTTGATATTACAAAGTATACACCCTCATGCATAAGGGTCATAGTAGCACATCACCAAGATGGAATTTAACAACATAAGGAATACATATAAATCCCCAAGTTCTCAAAATTGACATTTCATGGCTACTCTCTATGATCACATATACTCAATGTCTAGATATGTGTTCCTGAAGGTAAAGCAAAAGTTGTGCAAGTTGATCTAAAACATCCAAGTACAATATGGACTTTTTTATTTGTCAAGCCACTTTTGTGATAGTGAAAAAGATTTGAGTCGACATTTGAAGCCAATACACCCAAGAAATGAGAACCCTTTGGTTTCATAGTTCAAAGCCTTTAAAGCCAAGAGGTTCACCCAATATTGGCCCATTTTTCCATTTAGATCAAAAATCCCCAAAATCAACATTTTGCCATACTTGTTGAAATGATTAAGAATAAAGCTTGTAAATGTTTTAAGAAATAAATTTTGCATGTAAATAGTTTGGTAAAAGTAGTATGAACTCACTTTTCGAGGTTTTGTAAAAAAAACCCAACAAATCCAACCAAAACCCTAGAAAACACTTAGACTCTAGATCTTGAGTAGACTATTTGAAACTTGCTCCACAAGATTCCCTAGCCTTAAGTGTTGCTTTATTCCTAGAAAATTAGTAATAAATGAACTTGGTTTGACTTAAATAGTGGGAGAGAAAGAGATGGGAAGAAATGAGGAAGAATGGTGAAAATGAGACAAAAAGGTCAAATATCAGGATTTATGCACCCCAATAGTAGCCTGCTGTTACCTTGCCCATGACTTCAGGCCATGAGCCAAGTTGCATTCTTTACTGTACCCAAGTGCAAACAGTGAGTTACACAACCTGGGTGGCGACCTAGGTCATGTGATAGGTCGCAGGAAGCCCTATTTTACACGATTTTCTCCATTTTTCAAAATTTTCACACACAGGAAACTCCAAGTCATTTTGATTAATAAAGAAAATAAAATCAACTACAAAAGTGGGATCTAAAGACCCAAAGGAAGTACGAAATTCAGAGTGTTATATAAACAATGATCTATAGTTTCCACCGCGTCTTCTCATCTCGGACATAAGGAAGAATGAAGATTGATCCCAAAATTATTAAGCATAGAACGCACCAGAAGATTACATTGTCTAAACGGACACAAAAAAATCCAAGCCTTCCTTGGGACCAGCATATTTGAGGAGTCTCATTTACATGATTCAAATGCCCTAAACATGTTTAGTTAATCAACTCTTGTAACCCTCTAACTGAGAATACCGCATTGGCATCAAGTAACCAAAACCACTTATCCTTAGCATTTAAGGTAGGATGAAGGTTATGGATCAAACCCTTGAACTCCTGTAAATCACTCAAAGCTCTACCTCTCAGATCCCTCAACCAACTCGAACTCCAAGACACTCCTCGCTTTGCCACGAAATCTGGTCCTTCACCAATGCCTCCTTAAGACTTTCCAATTTAAAAAGTCTAGGAAACTTATCAAAAAGCCTAAAGTTTCCCACCTATTTATCGGTCCAAAAAGATATGAAAATGCCATCACCTACCACCCACCTAAAAGATCCCAAAAAATCAATTCCTAACTTTTCCAAGTCCCTACCCAAAAAAATAATATTCCCCCACGATCCCCTAAGACCCCCTCCAGTCCGAGAACCCCCAACTAAACCAACCGAACCACTGAAACCTCCATCATGCCATAAATACTATGAATAACCGTTGCTCAAAGCGAACCTCCTTCATTCTAGAAATGCCAGGCTCATTTCTCCAAGAGTCCCTAAATTGATGCTCGAAGGCTTACTACGTTTAGCCTCCAAAGGTGGAGCTGCAAAGAACTGAATCCCACCTAACCTAAGCCTGTTTCCTCACACCCACCCACCCCTCCCAAGAAAATATCTCCTAACACTCTCAAGAATTTGCAGGACCCAGGCCAGGCACGAAACAAAGAGAAGAAGTACAAAGCCAGACTTCCAAGCACCAATTTAATCAAGGTTAATCTACCTCTGAAAGATATTGATCGAGCTTTCCACAAAGAGAGCCTATATTTGAACTTTTCAATAATTGGAGTCCAACTTTCCATTTTGGTCATGATCTTTCCAATAGGAAATCCAAGGTAGGACAAGGGAAGTCAACCTACGCTACAGTTGAAATGATTGGTCATTTCCTTGACCACTGAGTCTACCACAACAATACCATAAAGCTACTTTAAAGCTAGTTCATCTTGGCTAGGAGCCAACTGGAAGCATTTCAATGTTCTCAAAAGATTTCTCGTGTTTAAGAAAGTTCATTCCGAGAAAGACAATCTCATCGACAAATTATAGAATAGGGGTTGAAACACCTTCTTGAACCTACCTCAACTCCTTTAAAGGAACGTTGCATAGTGCTTCTTTTGACTCTTAGCAACTCCTATGTTCGAAGCAAGATGTTTGGCTCCTTCTCCTTCCCCCTCTTCAAACTCCGATTCTGAACGGCTACATTTAGACTCTCCGCCACTATAAGAAATAAAAATGGTGATAACGGGTCACTTTGGTGAATACCCCTCTTCATGTGGAAATCAGGAGTTGGAGACCTTTTAATGAGAACTAAGACGGTAATCGACCGCAAACAAACTAGCATCCAATTCGTCCACTTCTCTACAAACCCCATTTGCTTCATAATATCCATCAAGAAACCCCAATTAATGCAATCAAATGCTTTTTTCAAAATCTACCTTTAAAAATAAGGTTGGCTTTATTTTATGATTAATGTATGTCAAAGTTTTGTTTGTAATTAAGGCTCCATCGAGAATAAATCATCCAAAGATAAACTATCCTCAACAAGAAGTTGGAAGGTGAATAGTCGCTTCCTCATTTTTCTATGGCAGGAGTAGATGTTGATTTATTTAGTTTTCAATTAAAAATAAAATAGATATAGTTTCATTATGTTATAATTTATTATTAAATATAACAATAATTATCATCATCATCATCATCTGTTGATCCTGGGAAGTGATGACTTACACATAAGGTGTTTGTAGAATGGGTGTTGAATATAAGCATATAAGATTTTCACTTTTTAATTATATATTCTATATTATGTATAAAAGAAAGAATTACAGAGATGTTACGAAAACTAGGAAGGTAAGATCTGTGATCCTAAACAATCTGGTTGTGACAAATTTGCTAACATTGGAAGAGTGTGGGAAGAAGTACTCTTTTAGATCCCAAAGACTAAGAAAGTTCTTTATAACTTGAGGCCGACTTTGCCTAACAAACACTCGCAAAGAAGTTCTTTCAAAACGGGTGAGTAGCAATGAATGACAAGAGTGACCTTTTATAGTCACCATTGCATTAAATGCTATCGTCCAACTTTAACAAGTGTCTTCATCTGATTTGTTGATACATGCATGCTAGTACTCTTCATTTCAGCCTTTGAGGTTGATGTAGACACTTGTTAACCTCTCCCATATTTCTATTTGTCGAGGGAACAGTAAGGTGACACTAATAAAATTGTACTTTTGAACTTGTTTTGGCTGACATATTGTGCAATTTCTCATACCAAGATGGGTTTTGGAGATTTAGTGAGAAGATTTTGTTGGACAAGTGTGTACCCCAAAATCTGGCTTGCCAGTAATAGCATTTGCCAGACTACTAGTTACTTTTATGTTGTATTGATTTTTTTTTTTGCTAAATGACAAACCAATCCGCTTTGGTGACGATCTTGACCTCATTTCAACTAGTCTTCGACTTTGTTGAAGGCACTTTCCGCTTGGATCAATAGAGACAGTTACAAGACTTTTACAAGTAAAAATCCTATTATTTTCTATTCTAAAATATAGGTTATAGATCGGATTTCCAGCTATAGAAAATATTATGAAGGTGCTTCATCTGATACCAAAAGAATTGGTATAAATTATGGATATAGAAATATTGGTACCAAGGTCAAAGGCTATTGGCTATTGCTATCTTTATATGCTTGACTACTTGATTACTTTCGTGATTCAACAATTTAACAAACGATGGCTTTAAGATTTAACCTTTAAATTCCTGAGCTTCTTATTACTACCTGTTTTTGTTGGTTAACATTACATGCTTTTGCATCTATTGGCTATTTCATTTGATTCCATAGTCTTCTTAACTGATTTTGCTTCTACTGCCTATGTTATTTGCTTATGTTATTTGCATAAGCGTAACTGCTTATGTTGGCTATTGCTACTAGGGGTATTCATCCTACAACATAATTGTCGCACCGTACAAAACCATGCAGTTTAGATTTCCATTACATAGTAAACACCCATCAAAAAGTTAATCAAACATTATTAACCTTGGGCGAAGTTCAAAAATGCCCTTATAAGTGACTACCCTCCTTTATCAACTAGAAATCAATACAGTGTTCAAGAAGTCTTTTGTAACGAGGAAGAAGAACTCCAACTCCCAAATCCTAATGGCTTCTTTCCTTCCCTATCAAAAAGCTCTATTTCCTCCTATGAAATAGTTTTATTTAATCTTTATCTTTTTAATGTTTTATTTAAATATGTAAACATATGCACGATAAGTTATAAAAGGGAGCACCCACTCCAAGATTCTAGACTTGCTACAGCTCTAACAAATTAAATCAAGAGATATGCTCAGGGTCGTCTTACTTAGACCTATATAGAATTCAGAACCTGAAACATTATCATATCTTGCAAGCTTTTAAGATAAGTAAGTCGCACCTTGCATCTCATGGTGCAACTCTAAATGGTTGCAATTGTGTAACAGACAAAAAGAAAAATTAGATGTAGTCCAAGGTTGCTATAGCCCTTTTACTAACCTGAATCTTGTCACCAATTTGCATGAGTTTTCCCTGTTGTCATGGTGATTTGGTGGTTGCTAATTCATACGATCATACCCAGATATCATCTTAAAGATGTGATTATCGACAAGATATGTTTTTTTCTTGTTAGAATCAGGTTAAAGAATATGGATCTTGAGATTAGACGACGAGAATAAACTGGTTCTGGGGCTAACACTCATGTGGAGACATACACAATAGCAAAATTTGAGTTGATGGATGATGCTCCTGTCAGAGGTAATGTTTAAAAGACCTTTTAAATTATGTTTACTTCATTTGGATTTGCATGTTATTATGTATTATCATTTTGTTCTTCTATTGATATTTTGAGTCAAGACATGTGGTGTAGTTTGTTCCATTTAAGTTCTAAATTTGATATGCAATATGTTATTGGCAGGTGAGTCGATTCCAATCAGGTTGTTCCTAGGCCCATATGAACTGATGCCAACACACCGCAACATTAACAACAAATTTAGCGTGAAGTATTATTTGAATCTTGTGCTTGTTGACGAAGAAGACTGCAGGTACTTTAAACAACAGGAAATCACAAATATAGCAGACTGCAGAAACCTCTTCTTGATTTAATTAAACGGATCCCTTTGAAAGCAACAACGGATGATGTGGAGAAAGTTTAGGGTTTAGAATGGTATCATACTTGTTTTGATTTGTATAGGTGAGCAAAAGCTACGTAGATTGACAAATGGCAATGGTAATCGTAGGTAAAGTTGTTATTTGTTTGTGTTTGTGTGAATTGTGAAGGAAGATGATGAAACAACAACAAATAATGATGCATTGTTATGTTCTTGTATTTCATGTAAATGGGTTTGTCCTCATACTTGTTTTGTTTTGTGGGGAGTGAAATAGATGAATGGCAAATGGGCCTTTTTTTCTACAAGTTGGGGCCGGCTTTTGTATATTTACAAATCAGCAAATTTTAATTTTATTGTAGCAACAATTACAGTAAATATTATTGACAATTTTTTTTCATGTTTTCTTAATTAGTGGCCACATTTTTATTATCACTAATGGAAGCTTACGGATGTTAACGGAGCCGCTATCTTGAACAATTAGTGACGACTTTTAGCGATTTAGTGACGGTATATAGTAACTAAATTAGCCATCACAAATGTAGTGACCATTTTAATTTTATCACTGATTAGCGACCATTTTTTATTTGGTCACTGTTGGAATTAGTGATGGACCTTTAGTGACAAAAAGTCACTAAAATTTTGGTCACTAAACGACCTTAGTGACCAATTTTTGGCTGTTCATGACCAAATATTTTTTGTCACTAATTAGTATTTTTCTTGTAAGGTAATCGTTAACAAAATATTTTTAACTGTGTTAATCAAAAGAATTATGACTGCGACAAATTGAACAACAGAAAAATCAAATTCATAATAAACATAGAATAGCAACCTCAATTATAAAAAATATTAAAATCCAGAGATCAAATCTATAATTCACTCTATATATTATATCAAACCGTATAAACATGAATAGACTATAATAAATGTAAATATTTGAAATGACTCTGTATTAATTACAATTTTTAATCAACTTAAGGTTTAAAACAATTGTTTATAGTTATCTGGTTTTACATATTTGTGAATACAATGCAAAATCAATGAGAAAACAATGTAAGAATATTTGCGAATTTAATTTTTTATGAAAAAGTTGTCAAAAATTTATCCAACTTTTTCATTTTAAATGATTAAATTTTTATAAGAAAAATAAATAAATCGTTGAACTTTTTCATTTTGAATGAATAAATCATTGAACATTTTTAAATAAAAAACCCATCAAAGTTATAGAAATTGGTTACTTTCATTCTTTTAACAAAACCTTACTAAGAATTGAATGTTTTGAAGTAAAAAAAAAAAACTTAAATCCGTTTTACCATTCCTAAATCCTCGCACCCAACACTTGTGGCTCCCCATTGCCATTCCATTGTTGTCTATTCTCTATCACCGCCATTGGACTTGTCATCGTTCTCCTTCTATTTGATTTTTTTTTGTGTTTTAATTATCCTTACTTTTTTTATCTGTTTATATGTACTCTTTTAAATTGTTGTAAAAAGGGAGAATTGAAAGAAAGAAAACATATTAAAAAAAGGTAGATTGATGGCATGGGCCAACGACAATGATGGGCAGTATGAAGAACGATCGATGATCGGGGGATGAGAGGTGACGATGTCGTTAGGTGCAAGGGGTTTTGAGAAAGGTAAAATTGATTCAATTTTTTTATTACTTAAACCTTCCTAGACGTTATGGGTCAAAAAGATGTTGGTAAACAACTTTTAAAAGTTTGAGAACAATGTTGAGAGACTTAGAGTTAAGGCCCGTTTACCAAACGCTTACCCGATAAGTGTTTACCGGTAAAATTTAACACTATCATTTACTTACCGTATAAGATTTTAGTCCACCAAAACGACATTGTATGCAACAATTTACCCGGTAAGCGCTTACCATGGTAAGAGTCGTCGCCCTCACTTACCATGTAAGACTCTTGGTCCTTGTCTCGCTCTTATCGGGTAAGATTCATGGTCCTTACTACATTCATCCAGTGAGGTAGTGTGACTTGGTAAGAGGTTACCCAGATAAGCGTTTGGTAAACGGCCCCTTAATCATTCAAAATGAAAAAGTTATTTTTCTAAACTTTTCCTTTCAAGATACCCTCGCTCACACCAGAGTCGGATTCCCCTCGGAACGAATACATACCCATATTACGATACATATGTGTTCACACTATCTTGCTTTCATGACCTTGAGCGATGGTGGAGCTTAATTCCCTCGTTCGATATTGAGGGAAAGAGACTGTTATTAAGAGAGAATATGGATGAACCATCTTCTGCAATCATTGAAGATATTGTTGATCACTGGATCTCAGGTTCTCTATTGCACTCCCTAAATAGGATTCTTTTCACGTACCAGGATCGTTGGAATCCTTGTTGTCTCCCCAGACACAGACCCTCCCTGGCAACTGAATATTCTCATATTCCAATTGTCGACAAAAACCATCAAAGTGCTCCCCTTTTTATGGGAAAGAAAGAAAGAGGTCTTTATTGAAGAGGYTTTGCACCCGGAATAGGACTATTATAGATCCAAAAGAACGGGTCTGGGCTTTCAAAAATATGATAGCTTATATAACTGCCTTTTAATACTCTCATTTTTCCCTTCATTGAGCTGATCTTCTGTGATAACCGGATCCTGGTTATCACCTGAGGTAATTAATATGTGATTATTTGTTATATGCCTACATAATAACATGATAAATTGTTATATTTGATCATGTGAGTATGTGTAATTTTATGCATATGCTTGAATGCATAAAGTGATATATATATATATATAATATATATATATATATGCATGAGAATTATATGCACAATGTGAATATACATATAATATATATAAGAATGCATGACTTGTGTGCATGGTTATTCATGCATGAATTAAGTATATGTACTTGTATGTATATGCATGCATGTGGGGGAGGAAAAGAAGGCTGTAATAGCCGACCTTATTTTTAGAAAGTATATAAGGAGGGTCATAACCTCCATTACATTTTCTTGCCATCTTTGGAAGAAAAGTTGTGCGATTTAGAAGGGAAGCTTGACCGGATTGCTTATTTTGAAGAAGGATTCATCTGATTTCTAAAGAAATTCATAAAGTGAGTGATCTAAATGTTTTACTCTCTTTTAAATGCATAAATTGTTTGAATAAACTTTTCATCTATTTGAAGTTTAAACCGTATGAGTGTTATCCGGATTAGACCTAAACCGGATAAGTGTTAAGCGATTTAGAATATAAACCGGGCAAGGGTTAAACGATTTAAGTATAAATCGGACAAGGCATGAGCGGTTTAAGGCTAAACCGCCTGGGATGTTGACCGGGTTAGCATAAACCGGACAAGAGTCGAACGATTTATAAATTTTGAAAATTATGTCAAGTGATTTAAACGGAGAAGTATGAATACGATTAAAGGTGACCGATCTATTTAAAATCGGTCGAATATGCATAGTGTTGTCCGGATTAGTAATCCGGACAAAAGTGTTGAGAATTTACCCTAAGTGTTAAATCCGACATAGTGAAGTGTTTTCCGGAATATGTTTTGACATATTATTTCGTTGATTTTTGTTGAGAAATGGCAATTTTTGATAAATGAATTGGAACTGATAATAATTCCATTGACTGCAGCCTATTCTATATGGAAGTGTTTTGTGAAAATATTTTTGATAGGGAAATAAGGGTGGCATATCAAGGAAAGGTGTACCATGAGATAAGGGTGGCAAATCAAGGAAAGGTGTACATTTGGATATAAGGGTGGCATTTGTATGTGTGTTAAGTATAACTCTTACTATTATATCCCTTAAGATTATCATGGTCTGGAATCTTTATTTCTTTGTGATTTAAAGGTTTAGGATTAGGGTTCTTATTGGAAATCATAGTCTGGATGTTATTGAGGAGGAGATAACAGGTTTGGCCTGAAACTTTAAATAAACCTTATTTGATTTGAGAGATTTAAAAGTGGCAATATGATAATTTGGTTAGTGTAAACCTGTTTGGATTTTATGTATTGATTGCAAGCAGAGGATATGGCTTGAAAAGTGAAAGGTATTGGTATTAGGTTCTTACTTGTTCATATATTTGTTATATATATGAAAAGTTGTTTTACTTAAAAGTTTTTGTGATTTTCACCCTGCAATAACATAAATAGGGTAACTCACTAGACCTTTCGGTCTAACCCTCGTTTTGTGATTTTAAATATGTATTGCAGGAAGTGCAGACAGTAAGGAGAAGGGGAAAATGTAATATTTTCCCTGTGTGATTATCTGCATGAAGATTTACTGATGATATGTATAGTTTTGTAAATGAAGCTTGATTAGTACAAGATTTGTATTTTGGAATTTTTGGATCATGTATTCTGTAATAATAGATTCTTGTACTAAGGGACCTATGTGGTGTACAAACATGTATTTTTTGTGTATGAAGCATATGTTACATGCAATGTGTGAAATTGGGGTGTTACATCTTCATATAGAAAAATTCTCATGAAATATTTGGGTATTTAACAAACTTCCTAAACATAATTACCTTAAATTACCCACTAAATTTTTTAGAGCATATCTATAATGCTTTTTTTAATCTAAAGTTCCTCAAATTAAATCATGTTTGATAATCATAAGTTAGTTTATCTTTTTGAATTTATAAGAATTATATTTAAACTAAATTTAACAAATTAGCTGATAAAAAGACAAGGCTTGGTACAAATAAAAAAAAGCCCCTAACTTTTGTTTTTTACTTAGCTTTTGTTAATTTGGTTTTAACTTATTTTTATTTTATTTTATATTATGCTTTTAATGATATTCTTTTCTTGATTTATCACTGGTTGTTGGCAAAATAGTGAATAGTTGTTAGCTAATAAATTAATCATGTTTGACAAAAATTACCAAATAAGCTAATTGACAAATGTAAAACCACCACAAGGAATATCATAAAAAGTTACTCAATGCTAACATTACATAACTGTTAAACCCCATAACTCATAATGTAAAAAGTAATGAAAAACAATAAGTGATGAAGAAACAGAGGATCGATGAAGATATCAAGGCAGAAGCGACTAAGTCTGGAGTATAACCAGAAGACCGATGGACAATCTGGGATGCGATGGAAAGAGCATCCTCATCGATTCTCTGGTCATCAACACTTAGTAAATTCTCCAGCAAATCATCCAGAAGCATACATCGAAGATCTAAAGATAAGGATGATTCACCACACCATGAATGACAGCTGGAGATGACATGTCAACAGCTAGATTTCTAGTTTATCTTTAATACTAAAGTTTATCCATAGAATAGATAAACGTTATCTGTTAATATAAGATTAGCTAAAATGTCTCATTAGATAGTTGTCTTCTCATTAGCTGATTAGTATAAATAGGTGATCTGACCTATTGTAAAAAGAGTCGCTTGAATAGCTTTACGTTCTTCTTATAATAAAAGTGAAACTTTTGAAGCTCAAGATTGTTCTTAACTGTTTCTTAATTTCTTCTTGAGCATTCATAACTTTCTTCGTTAAATCACTATAATTTGGTTATTCTTAACTAGATTATTAGTGTTATTGAGAGATCTGAGATCAACAATTGGTATCAGAGCGAATTGATTGAATTTCCAATCAAAACGATCAATCAAAAATCTCTCAATCTTTGAT
>NC_037530.1:26108415-26109951 GCF_001531365.2 Cynara cardunculus var. scolymus
CACAATGGAATATCAGAATGGTGAATTTCTTGGAAGGAATGGACAGGAACCTCCTGCGATCTATAATGGAGGACCCTTACATTCCACAAACTCTTGTCCCAAGAGTTCCAGAAACAAACACCACGGCTGAAATTCCTGCCTACTACATGCCCAAAGATGAAAAGAATTGGGATGAAGATGACAAGGAAAGAGTAGAAACTGACAAAAAGGCCAAAAGGTTGATAATCRTGGCCCTACCAAATGAAATCTTCCAATCCCTCGACGCATGTTCCACAGCAAAGAAACTATGGGATGAACTGGCAAGCCAACTGGAAGGAGGAGCAAAGACAAAGAAAAATCGTAGAGCACAATGTCTCAACGAATATACAAATTTCAAGGCCCTCCCTGATGAACCGATACAGAAAACATACGATCGCTTCAACACATTGATCAATCAATGCGTCAAAACGATATTATCAGAACCATGTTTTATTCCTAAAAAATCTAGGCGATGAATGGACTCAGCTATCTATGTCTCTTCAAGCAAACCAGGACCTAGACGGCTGGTCTCTTCATGACCTATATGGAACACTTGCAGCACAAGAGAGCGACATTATGAAGAAAAAGGTATCCATCGCTGGACCTCTTGCTCTAGCTGTCGATGAAAAGGAAAAATCAAGGACCTCTACCAAAGAACACAAAAAGAAAGGCAAGAAAGCATTAGTAGTAGAATCGGAATCTGAAGAAGAAACTTCTGACTAAGATGACGAAATTAGAGCTTTTGCCAAATCTTTGGCCTTGATCACAAAGCAGTTCCAGAAGAAGTTCATCAGAAAACCCTATGAGCGAAAAGAGTTTAAGAAAGAAAGATACCAGTCATCCTATGAAAGGAAACCATCCAAATTTCATCAGAGTGACGATAGAAGAGATGGAAGAGAAGAACGGGAAGAGAGAAGAGAAGAAAGGAGAGACGAGAGAAAAGAGGACAAGGATGGAAGGAAAAATGACCTCCGATGCTTCAGGTGCGGAAAATTTCGTCATTTTTCAAAAGAATGCAAAGGACGATTGATCAAGGATGCTGACTACTATAAAAATAAATACAAGTATAATTCTAGAGAGCGAAGCTTGATGGCTGAAAAAGAAAATTGGGTGTCTGATTCTTCATCAGACGAAGAAGACAAAGCGCTCATCTGTCTAATGGCCACGTCCAATGCAGAATCCGCATCTAACTCTGATGACCAGGTATGCAAGTCTTCCTCAAATGAAACCAACTCTGTTCTATCGGAACTAGAGTTAAGAGTGATCAAACTTTCAGAAGATTTCTTGAAATTAAAAGAAAATTTAAGTTTTGAAAAATCTGAAAGATTAAAAGCGAAAAAAGAAACAAGTTTTTACAAAAGGGAGACTGACCTTCTAACCGAAGAAAAGGCTGAACTAGCAAAGGAAAAGACTCGTATTAGTACCCTTAAGAAATCAGAAGAAGATAAACTTCTGGAATTAAACAAGCGAATAAGTAAGGACCTAGAAAAGAAAACTAAGGCCTTAAAGGAATCTGAG
>NC_037530.1:26111751-26117876 GCF_001531365.2 Cynara cardunculus var. scolymus
CCATTACATATTTCACAATCAGAGCCTCTGGTTGTATACACCAGAGCCTCTGGTCCCCAAGTTCTCCATTTTTAATTATTATTTATTTAAGGGGGAGTTTTTGATAGCTTCAAACATCAATCTACATGCATCACTTGAGGGGGAGCAAACCTCTTTCACCTTCATTTTTTTTATATATGCATTTACCATCCAGAGCCTCTGGTTCTAGTATCCAGAGCCTCTGGCCACTACAAATGCTATATATATATATATATATATATATATATATGTATTTAACCAAACCCCCTCTGGTTCTATAGCATGGATTCCCAATGTTTATCTAGAACCTCTGATTTGAAATCTAAAGGCTTCTAGAACATGCAATCCAACACTACATCCATGGACTTCTTCATAGATGTTAAACCAGAACTCCTTTGGTTCCCCCCAATGGGTCATGACCAACTAGAAATCCTTTGGTTCCATGAAAATAATTTTTATACAAAAACTCATTTTAGTTGAAACTCATTTTTCATAGATTATACAAAATTGCAGCTTTTGTGACTAAAAACTATACCTCATAAGTTTTTAGAAGATCAAAACTTCGTAATTCGTATTAATCTTACAATTAGATGGGATTTTTAAATTAGTTTTGGGGTTGCGTATTCATCAAGTTATTATTTTGAATAATGTTTTATTCAAATAATTTCTAGCGTCACCATAACCACGCGCTTGACACCTTCAACAGCCTGTTCCCCACATACCCTTTTAAACCTTCCTCCTCCCTTACCCCGTCTTGACACGTGTCCTACTATATTAAATGCACATACTATCAAGACGGCTCACGTTCCTCAAATCAAATCGTCACAAATCAAACCGCCAAAACTTTTCATGATTATTATATTTTAATAATCAAGAAACGTTTCCCTTCTAACCCCCCACTACCCTAACCATTCCTCATCTTCCCGCCTATAAATACCTTTCTTCTTCCTCCATTTTCCTTTTTCGCTTCCATAAACCTGCAACTAAACTCTGACGAAATACGAACCTGCAACCTTCTCAAACTTACATCAATGGCATCATCTGCATCTCATGAATCAAACAATAATGATAGCAGAATACAGTCTACAGGAGCCGATAGCCGTGTCATCATCTTCCTACCAATGCGGCCAAATAATCATGCTATCGAACTCCGAACCGCCTTATTTGGCGACCGTTTTGCCATTATAATTGAATACTTCAAACACAACATTCTTCTTCCTGCTCTCACCCTTGCTGATCCAGCCGTACCCATAAAGTACGTTCAACAGTATTGGCAAACCTGTGAGTTTGATGAAGAAAGCCACGGCATTATGGGGGACATAGACGCCCCTAACGATATGATTTGCTCTGTTAAAATATCACAGGCCAAGGTTTCCCGGATACTGTCATTCCCACACGCAAGGAACTTGGCATTGCGCAATTTGACGATCCACCAACCACAGACGACATTCTCCGATTCCTGAAGATGTTAGGTTACAACTGTGACCTACGCACCATCTCTACTTTCAAACGTCAATGCCTTCCACCGATGTGGAATATGTTCTTCTCCCTTCTTAACAGAGCCCTAACATGCAAACTGAGCTCCTTGGACCAAGGAAATACAAATATCATGACAATAATGTGCGGGCTGTTCTTCAACTTGAATCTCGACTATGCCTTCCTTATCTATAACGAAATCCATTCGACGGTAGTTAAGAAGTCGAAACTTCAGGCCGCTGGTAAGCCTCTCCCTGCGATTCTCTTTCCGCGCTTCATCGCTCTTTTCGTCGGGGACGGAATGAGGAAGAATCACCTAACAGCAGCGGAGCCATTCACGCCAGTATACAAGATGCATGGTCATCGACCAACCCTCTCAAATGAGCGCTATACCATCAACCGTACTCTTCCATGGGCTATGCTCAATGTCATACCATCGACATCTGAGATACGCCAGAATTATGAACGCTCCATGCTGTCCCATGAACCAAGGGTAGCTACCCCGGAGCACCTAGAGCCGTCCCCTGCGCCCAGCGAGGGCGCACATGAGTCATCATCAGCGGATGATAAAATGATGATGACGATGATGCTACTCAACATGCCACCCTCGGCCTTACTCAAATAATCTCTTCACCCACTTCCCAAAGGGCAACCATATCCTCTACCCCAGGCGATCAAAGCCAAAGGGGTATTGAACAAGGACGACCCAGTCCAATCCCTACCCAAGCCAACCATCCAGAGGCCATTCATCGGGTCTCTGGAGTTGAATCAGCTGAGGAACCTCATATTCCATCACCCCTCTCCCAACAGAGAGGTGATGAAGAAATAAGAGCCCCATCGCCTCAAGGCTCGCCACATTCCATCACACACACAGAAGCATGTGTTGCTTCTGACGTTGAACCCCATGATTGTTCAGAGCGATCTCCCCTTCCTGCACCACCCCCTTCGATATTTGATCTACCGAAGGGGACACACATTCGTTTTACTTATTCGGCCTCTGAATCCAAGGAAGAGGAAGCGGATGTCACAATATCTGAGATAGCTCCTCCCTTGAGGGCTACCAAAGACACGATGGAAGTCCTTCAAGACCCACCTTCTCACAAGGTCAAGAAGGCGCCTCAGGAGCAGAGGCACAACCTGCAGCATCCGTTGCTGCAGGGGTTACCCCACTTGCTGATCTGGTCACAAAGGCTGAGTTCCAAGCCTTTGTCGATACAACGATGCGGTCCTTGGAAGACCTTAAACTCATCATGCAAGGGATTGTAGACAACCAGCCCTCCACCTCTACCTCTGACCTCCAACAATCTCTTGCAATCCTACAACACCACATCACCCAAATCGAAACCCAAACACAGGCCAACACCACCCGCTTACAAATGCTCCAACAAACCGTCACCCAACACCATAACACCACTTCCTCCCTAGCCATCCAATGAAACCAAGTCATCATCCAATCCATCGCCACCCTCATGGCCCAGGAAACTGAGGCCGATGAGAACCTCACCTACATAATAACCCAACTTCAAACCATCCTCCGCAACCTTCACTCCCTATCCACAACCATCCCCCCCAAGTCCCTCACTAAACACCACAACCATCCATCACCTCTATCGATGATTCCCTAGCCAATCTCATCCACCAAATGGCCTCCATCCAAGACACCCTCACCCAACTCCCCGCCACTATCCTCGCCCAAATCCCCCAGCCCACTTCTCAACCACCACCTCCCTCTGCAGGCCCATCCTTCGATGAAGCCTTCTCCACTTTCACTGCAGAGGTGAGAGACCTAATAACCAACCTTCCCATTCCCCCATACACATCCACCTCCACCATGCCACCACCAACTTCATCCTCCACGACAGAGTTCGCCACACGAGCGGACTTGCGAGCTCTGTCAAGGGCACTGGTCTCATCTTTTAACGAGATCAGTGCAAAATTTGTTTATCGGGCCACTCGTCCAACAATGGTTCTCTCCCAGAACCTAGCCGATGAACAACGGCGCACAACTTCCCTCCTACAAACAATGGAGGCAAGTCAACGGCAGACCTCCCTGAAGGCATACCTCGCTACCTTCAGGAAGGAAAAGAAGAAGAAGAGGATAAGAGCCTCTTGCTCAAGCAGCCGCCCGTATAAGAGGCCTAGGCATGACGACCAAGACCCCGATGATCAAGGTCTTGGACCTCATGAGGGGGAGACACAGACCACAGCTGCACAACAAACCGAATCCGCTGCACCACTATCATCATCACCTCACCAACACAACTAAACCAACCTCTTCCTTCAACACCCACATCAAACCTACCCTTAACCCCTTCACCAACACCACGCACCACTCAACCATTCACCTTATCCATGCAACTTGAACCCATGACACTACAACCTTCATCACCCCAACAACCACAATCACCTACCGAATCCATGCACCAGAAACCACCCAAACCGAACCAAATGAACCCCAACCGACCCATACACAACCCTTAACCCAAACACCCGTGATGCATGTGGATACTCCCTCTTCCTCAAGGCAACCTCCTCAGAGCTTGGTTGACGAAATAATACATAGCATGGAGTCAATGAGGAGACGTCTTGATTTGCCACCCAAGGAACCAATTTTTCTTGAAAACATTCACCAATATCTATATCAAGACCGCGATGACAGTTTAACCACCAACCCTCCAATCTTATCGCCTGAGTCCATGGACCTCCTACACCATAGATTCATTAGATAGACCACTCAAGCACCCCAGGCTGTCTTTTTGAATGATGGGATAAGAAGGGTCATTGATCTGAAAATAAAGACGTTTGCCAACCGAGCCATCTGATACGTCGAGTTCACTGTGGAGAGAGCACATGGGCTAGTTTGCGTGTTTAACGAAAACAACCTCATCAACCTCAACCCATACGACTTGATTGAATTGTATACATATATGGCTCAGAGGCAAGGCCACGACATCAAATTTGGAATAGCAAACCGAGCGGTGGTGAAAACGATGGAAACCCTGGTAAACCACAGAGCCAAGAGCGATTTTGAAATAGCTCTTCGGCTAGGCATTGAAAGACTCTCCTGCGCTACTCCAAACGATGACTTCCAAGGCCTACAGGAGATACGGTTTGCCTCAGTTATAACTCAACCCGAACTTGGACTTGTTTACAAGAATGAGTTTGGGATCAAAAAGTTCTTTAGACTGACTGAAGCCTTCAAGTATTCAATAGATACACTTGAATGGTTTCAGAAAGTCATTCGAGAAAGACTGGGAAGACACTATGTGCCAAGAGAAGAAGGGATACTCATTCACGAGATATCAACAGTCATTGCATATCGAAGACTGCTTCTACGCTTCAGAGAAATATATTCAGGTAGCTCGTGATGAGTTGAATTTTTTTTGCCTTGATGTATTCTGATTCTAGTACTGTATGAATTTCATCATCCAATGAAAACTTGGAATATGATGTCTTTCAATTAGATTAGCCTCTGTTCATCACCAATGTTTCTAGACTAGCATATGTTTGTCTTTTCATTACTTAGGGGGAGATTGTTAAACCCCATAACTCATAATGTAAAAAGTAATGAAAAAAAATAAATGATGAAGAACCAGAGGATCGATGAAGATATCAAGGCAGAAGCGACTAAGTCTGGAGTATAACCAGAGGACCGATGGACGATCTGAGATGCGATGGAAAAAGCATCCTTATCGATTCTCTGGTCATCAACACTTAGTGAATTCTCCAGCAAATCATCCAGAAGCATACAACGAAGATCTAAAGATAAGGATGATTCACCATACCATGAATGACAGCTGGAGATGACATGTCAACAGCTAGATTTCTAGTTTATCTTTAATACTAAAGTTTATCCATAKAATAGATAAACGTTATCTGTTAATAGAAGATTAGCTAAAATGTCTCATTAGATAGTTATCTTCTCATTTGCTGATTAGTATAAATAGGTGATCTGACCTATTGTAAAAAGAGTCGCTTGAATAGCTTTACGTTCTTCTTATAATAAAAGTGAAACATTTGAAGCTCAAAATTGTTCTTAACTGTTTCTTAATTTCTTCTTGAGCATTCATAACTTTCTTCGTTAAATCACTATAATTTGGTTATTCTTAACTAGATTATTAGTGTTATTGAGAGATCTGGGATCAACAATAACTAAAACAAACCACTGATATATTTCATCATATTAAAATAAGTACTGATCACCACAAGGGTGGTGCCTGATTGGTTTGAATTTAGCTCCAAAGGTCAAAAGTAACTGGAGATCCCAGGTTCAAATCCAAGGAGGAATAAAAATCCTCTTGTGACCACGGAGGTTCAAATGCGGTGACTCCAGGCTATAAGCAAAGTAGGTGGTTGTCCTGAAATTACTCGGGTCGTATAGCGAGTTGGATATTCAGGTTAATAAAAAAAAATACTGATAAAATGAAAAAAGATTACCATTTTTTTGGGTTTATTAGATATTTATTGTATTCCATATCATATTTGCAATACTTTCATAAAATTTTCACATCTTATTAAACATGGACGAACATTAGATGTTATGAAATATACGAATACAAAATTATCAATTATTGTAACCAAATATGAACTTTAAAAAAATTATCACTTTAATTGATTATTTAATTATTGTA
>NC_037530.1:26118270-26121095 GCF_001531365.2 Cynara cardunculus var. scolymus
TTAAGTCTAATAACAAAATAATTTATTTTTTGTTTAATAATATTTTTTATTAAAGATAATAATTAAACATTCTGTTAGAAACTCAATGGTTATCTTAATTATATTTTAAATTTTCTATATTTAAAAAAATATGTTTATCCTGTATTTGATTATGTTTATCTGCAGTTAATTACACGAATTTAAACATGAAGCTTTAATAAGTTGTATTTATACAAAATTTACTTGTAATATTGAAATTTTAAGTAATATGCAACAATAAACAGTACTTCATGCATACAAAATAATTTTTATGAGTTTTTGTCAAATTCTTTATAATATAATATAGATATATAAAACATTTCTCAACTTATTGAAGCTCTTAAAAACCATTTTTTATGTATGAAGTACTGTTTATTGATGCATATTACTTAAAATTCAAGATTACAAGTAAATTTTGTATAAACACAACTTATTAAAGTTTCATGTTTAAATTTGTGTAACTAACTGTGGGTAAATATAATCAAATACAGAATAAACATTTCATTTAAAATATACAAAATCAAAAATATAATTAAGATAATTTTTAAGTTCTAACAAAATAATTAGCTATTATTTTTATAAAAAATTATATTATTAAACCAAAGATGAATTACTTCGTTATTGAACCTAAATTAAATTATAAGAAAAAATTGAATTAAAAAACTACATAAAAAATAAGAAATTACAAATAGTTAATTTAATATTAATATCGACATATTTTTGTCAATTTTTTATGGTTTCTTCACATTTATATTTTATTCAAAAATAAAAGCATTATCGTTTTTTCAAAATCACATAAGACCATATTATAATATCAATTGAGATACAAGACAAAACGAAATATTAAAATCAAGATGTATCTCGTTGCATTACGTGAGTACCCTTCTAATATATATTAATAACAATAGATAATAATTAAGGATGTAATTGAAAGAAAATGTTAAAAAATTCTTGAGATAAGCTTGTTTACAGTTGCCAGCATTCTTTTAATAATATATGAGTTATTTTTCAAACAATTATGTTTGTTATGTTGAAATTGAGTAATTTTTCAACATTTATTTTTAGGATATTTTTACATTATCAATTATTTTGTACTAAATATAAAAAAATTTATCAGTTGCCTTATCAGCTAACAATTATATTGTCAGATAACAATCAACTTATTATAGCATATTTGACATTTATCCATAATTTCTACAAAAAAGAGAATCAGTAGTCAAAGTTTTCAAAAATTGTATTCAACTCCAATAAACTTTCTATTCTAAAAATTCCAACATTAATTATTTTATACATATATTTAATTATATAAATAAATATATTTCTCTCTCTTCATTTAATTTTTACTAGAAGGTACTCGTATAATGTAGTGAGATACATCTCGATTTTAATGTTTGTGTTTTTTTTATCTCAGTCGATGTTATAATACGATTTTATATAGTTTTGAGAAAACGATAATGTTTTTTATTTTTAAATAAGATATAAATATGAAGACATCATAAAGAATTGAAAAAAAAATATTGATATTAGTACCAAACTAACTATTAAATTTTTTAGTGTGTTTCTTTAATTCATTTTTTATCTTCGGTTTAATAATATTTATTCATAAAGATAATAATTAAGTATTTTGTTATATTTCAATGATTATCCTAATTATATTTTAGATTTTTTATATTTAAAATGAGATGTTTATCCTTTAGATTATGTTTATCTGCAGTTAGTTACACAAATTCAAACATGAAGCTTTAATAAGTTGTGCTTGCGCATAATTTACTTGTAATCTTGAATTTTAAGTAATATGCATCAATAAACAGTACTTCATGCATAAAAAATGGTTTTTAAGAATTTTTGTCAAATATTTTATAATATAGTATAGATTTAAAGGTTTAAGAGTTTTTTAGAAACAAAAGAAATTATATTTCTTCCTCCCTCCAATTTTGGGGGATTAGGTTCCTTGAATACTAATGATATGTTTAGCAAATTACTTGATAAACTAGTTGGTAGCTGATAAGTCAGTTGTTGGCTTATAAGATAGCTAATAACTGATTAACAAATCATGATTGACAAAACTAGCTGATAAAAATATAAAATAATCAAAAAATATTTTAAAAAATTAATCAATTTTAATATTTTAAAGTATAATTAAAATAAACCTTCAATAATATAATATATTAACTAATTAATACAAACAAGATGGTGAAAAATTAAAAAGATATAATATATTGATTAAAATAATTTCAAATTGATTATTATCTATACTATATTATAAAATATTTGACAAAAATTCTTAAAAACCACTTTTTTTAGCATAAAGTACTGTTTAATAATGCATATTACTTAAAACTCAAGATTGCAAGTAAATTATGCGTAAGTACAACTTATTAAAGCTCCAAATCTGAATTCGTGTAACTAACTGCAGATAAACATAATCAAATAAAGGATAAACATCTTATTTTAAATATGAAATATCTAAAATATATCTATATCCATACTATATTATAAAACATTTGACAAAAACTCTTAAAAACAATTTTTTATGCATAAAGTACTGCTTATTGATACATATTACTTAAAATTCAAGATTTCAAGTTGATTATACGTAAGTAAAACTTATTAAAGCTTCATGTTTGAATTCGTATAACTAACTGCAGATAAACATAATCAAATACATGATAAAAATCATTTTAAATATAAAAAATCTAAAATATAATTAAGATAATCATTGAGTTCTAAAAAAATACGTAATTATTATTTTATTAAACCAAAAATAAATTAGTTTGTTTTTAAAATTTAATTAAATTATAATAAAA
>NC_037530.1:26122240-26151014 GCF_001531365.2 Cynara cardunculus var. scolymus
TTTTGAAGAATAAAATACCTCATTTACTTTTTCTTTTAAAAGTAATTTTAGCAATAAATACTAAACTTGTTTTTTATAATAATAAATATTTTAATTAAATGTGGAAGTGGATATATTTATAGAATTGGAATTAGAATTGGAATTGGAATTGGAATTAGAATTAGAATGAGATGGTGGAGGTGTGAAAGGATTTTTTCGAGGGGCATGTGAAAGAAGGCAACAAAAGTGGTGTGGTGGTCGCATTGAAAGACGCAATTTGATTTCGTCTTTCATTTCTATCTCTCATTCTCATTCTCATTCTCATCTCCTCCAAACCCCTTCTTCTTTGCCTCAAGAATCTCATTAATTGATTCTTCGTTTTCTTCATATATATGTATAAAGTGAAAACACAGGGGTAATCTCATCATAAACCCGTTTCAAGATCTTCTAATGCTTACATAGATCCATCGCTCGTCGTGTTTTTCAGGTATGTTCTGCGATACATCCTTAATCGATCATCCTTTGGAATACCCAATTTCAGTTTTGTGTTTTTTCCCCTCAAATTTCTCAGAGGATTTTGTTTTTCTCTTCTTTATTTTGCTGGGTTTTACCTTTTAATTTTGTCTTTTTGTATCTGTTTCTGGATTGAAACTTGTTTTTTTTTGTTTTTTTTTTACTTCGTAAATAAGTATGCATCATATGTCTCGATTGTTTGACTGTTTCAATCGCTTACTTTCGCCTCCCATTTGATAGTGTTGATGGAATTCTTTTTGATGTTTGATGGGTTGTTTTAGTTTATTCATGAGTTGATTGCAGATCCATTGGTTTTGATCCATGTTGAATTCTAAAGGGATGAAACTGGGTTAGTGGTTGTTTGGTTTGCTTCCATTATTACTTGTTGATGTACACCTGTTTCTTTCTGTTGCTTCAAGTTTTGACATGCATCCACCTAATTTAGGTCTGGGTATTGACCATTTTGGCAATTAATAGATTCACAATTGTATGTGTTGATTAGTTGTTTGTTATGATAATGTACCAGTAACTTTGAAGATACACACATGACCTTATATTATTAATAAACATAAACAAAAACAAACATTAGATGGGGCTTAATGAGGTTGGATATCTAGACATGTTCATCTTCTCTACATCTTTGTCATATGTGACTCTCTACTTTTCACAAGCCATGGTCTAGCTTAAGTTGAGGTGGGATATATCGGGTTTGTTTTCTGGTTTGTTTTTGGTGGGGTTTCTTGATGATGATTCATATTGTTGTTGCTTACTCATATCTATTTTTCTCAAGTTTTAGCATATATGTCTTTGTATTTGTATTGTATTGCATACCCGTATCTATCTAGCTTTTCGAATCCCGGCTTATCTTGTTTTATAACTTTCACACACTTGTTAGTAACCAGTGTCTTTACGTAAACAGCTTCTCTGCTCTTACCTCCAAGTGGGATATACTGGGCTCTTATAGTTAGCTTTCATAAATCTTTATAAGTTGAATGCTTTATTGAAGATAATTTCACTCTTTTTTGCTTTTTCTTGAATGGCAGTGGTTGTTCTTCTTGATTATGCTTTGTTTTTTTGGCAATACGATACGACTAATGTTGTGATGTTCTTACGAATCTCAGGGTCTTTGAAGAACTTGTGTTTCATAAACCGTTGTTAGTTCTAATGCAAGGGCAGAAGGGCGGTAGTATTGGTTCTTTACCAGAAACCTTAGGCTTGGAACATGGTTATACTTCAAGTGAATCTTCAAGTGTAGTCGAGCAGCAAATTTGCTGGAATAACTACATACGGAATCCTCCAGCAAACTATATCTCGCCTACTAATACAAGTGATATGCATACAAATCAAGAAAGTCAAAATGTAAGCATGTGGACCATGGGTGAATCCAGTTCCAGTTCTGTGCCGAACCAGGTGGGTCTGGGTCTGGGTCTGGGTCAGGGTGACCATGGGTGGCCGCCTCTAATGAAAGAAACACACCAACATGAACCTCCTGCTGCAAGTATGCTTTCATTGGGTGATGTTAATATGAACATAACCCATAATCATGCTAATAATGGTCATCATGATCTTTTGTTTGTGCAGACTACTGCTCCTCATAATGTTACTGTGAATCCATCGACTTCTATTGGCATCAAGCCTTCAAATCATGCCGAAACTTATGTGGGTTCAAATACTACTAGTTCTACTTCTTTTTCCAACCCTTTGGGACGACAATTACAATTACCCTCTAAAAGAAAAGCAGTGGAATTGGGTCAGGGATCGTCTTCCGGGGTCGGAAGTTCAAGCATGTTTCAGCGGCCCGAGGGGAGTACGAGTATTTGGCGTTCGGTTACGGAACGTTCGCCACCGGTTAATGTAATGCATTCGGATCAGATTATTCCGAGACTTGGATTGGGTGTTCCTTCTGATAATCATGCGGTGGAAAACACTAGTCGTAGAAACGTTCGAATAAGGATTAATGCTTCCCGCCAACAAGATCCATTGCCATTGCCGGCTACTAATAATAGTAATTTGCAATCGAATCTTTCGGCTCCGTTTCCCTCTTTGAGACTTAATCCAGTAGATTTAAGATCATCACCACCGGTGGCAACAACGGTAGAGAATTCATCAAGTCAACCTACATTGCAGCTCCCGGCATTGAGAAGGAATTTGCAAGTATCGTCTAGGTGGAGTAGGAGTTTAGGCTCCTCGAGAGCTAATCGTCCGGCGAATATTGATATTTCGGGAGATTACATTAGAACAAATATTTCGGATCATCCTATATTTGTTCAGCCAAATGACATTAGAAATGCTGCAATTAACTGGAGTTTGAATGGCGGTGGAGGGATTGTAGGCAACAATGGAAACGGTGATGCTGCCTCTACTAGAACCCGCTCGAACTCTGTGCCGGCTGCATCATCCAATTTGGGTCCACATCGTAGTTCTCCTTCTAGAAGACTCTCGGAAATTATTCGTCAGTCTTTATTGTCCTCCTCCATAGATTCCGGTGGTGGTGGAGGGCAAGGCAGTAATCTTCTCTCTAGAATCCCACCGGCTGCAGGTACTCCGTCACAAGTTGGTCGTCATCATCATCTACCTCACCCGAGATCCTCAGAGAGACAGCTTGATGGTGCTTTCGGATTCCCCTATCTGGCACGATCAGGGGCTGCTGGAAGTGAAGGAAGAGGCAGACTAGTGTCCGAGGTGTGTTCCATAATTACCCCCTATTCACCCATCGTTTAATCATAACATCCACAGTGAAAACAACCCTTTTTCATGAGAAAAAAAGTGAAGGTATCCTTGTATTATATTGTGTGAATAGTTACAACATTCACACAATATAATGTAACTGAATATAAAGGTTACAATATTCACACATTAACGTAATAGAATAGCATTTTACTAGAAGCTTTTTCCACCGACTGTTAGTGTCTTTGTTTTGTGCAGATTCGCAATGTCTTGGATCTTATACGCAGAGGAGAAGGTTTGCGATTTGAGGTTCGTTTCGAGTGTTATTTCCAGAAAAAAGAAGTATATGATCTTATGGATGTCATTTCTGATGTAGTTTTATGTTATCGTGTGGCAGGATGTTATGATCCTAGATCAATCGGTCTTTTATGGGATGGGTGATAGGCACAGAGATATGCGGCTTGATATCGATAACATGTCTTATGAGGTAAAAAGGAAAAGCCAGATGTTTATATTTTTAGTTTTCGTCATTGGTTTGTTTAGTTGAAGTTGGTCTTGAATTCCAGGAGCTACTGGCGTTAGAAGAGCGCATTGGAAGCGTCAACACTGGATTGACCGAAGAAACCATTTCCGGATGTCTTAAGCAGAAAACTTATGCCACCGTGCCAGATGCTGAACCGTGCTGTATATGCCAGGTAGTTTCCTTTTCCATCTTTATGCTATCTGTTAGCTGATAAACTAGCATTTAGAAATGGTTGATATATATATATATATATAATGATTGATTCACCAGGAGGACTACAAGAATGGAGATGATATAGGAGGATTGGAATGTGGGCATGATTTCCACAGAAGCTGTATTAAGAAATGGTTGGTTCAGAAGAACTTGTGCCCGGTTTGCAAGTCGGCCGCGATTGCTGCTACTGCTACTGCTACTGCTGCTGCTGCTGAATGAGAGAGAGCTACTGCTACTGCTACTGCTACTGCTACTGCTGAATGAGAGGACAATTGTTTCATCAAAATATGAAAGAAAAACAAGGTAAGATGGGTTTTTGAGGCAGACAATAAAGGAGACAGGGGTCATGTCTGAATGAAAGGTAGAAAGAAGTAATGGCGTTTATTTAACTTGTTATCAAGATTTTGTTTTAATTTTATCCTCATGGAGTGAATGATTAATTGAATTTTTGGTGAAATGGGCATATTTTTCCATAGAATGGTATGAGATTACTTATAAGATGAATGAATGCAGCTTGCTTGTTGGTTTGCACCTTAATATCATGGCTTATTTAGGTAGAGGGAGCTTTCTGTAAAAAGCTTTCAGAACTTGTCACTCCTAAGTTGTTAAATAAATGATAACCGTAGGTTTATGATTGGTACAACATGATTTCATCAACACTCATCAAAAAGTATAGAATTTAACTGCTCCAATCGGTATGAGCGACGTAAAATAATGGAAATGATGTAATCATGTCATGTTATTGATTTAGGCTATGTTTAGCAAAAATTATGTTTGGTAAAAATTAGTTGATAAGAACGTAAAATGATCAAAAAAGATATCTTGAAAAATTAATCAATTATATTTTTTGTAAAATATAATTGAAATAAATCTCTAATAATATAATGTATTAATTAATACAAACAAAATGTTACAAAAAAAGTAATATTTGATTCAAAGAATTTAAAATTGACTATTATATATTATAATATCCGAGTTTGTTAAAACAAATTTTATAAAATTTATATTTAGGGATGGAAATGGACCCCGACCTGTCGGGTAACCCGGTCCACCCGCCCCGGTCGGGGACGGGGATTCCCCGAAAAATCGGGTTCGGGGACGGGGACGGGGACGGGGATCCCCGCTTGGCGTAAGCCGGGGACGGGGACGGGTATAGCACTCCCCGTCCCGCCCCGTACCCGTTTTATATATGTTTTGTATATATGTTTTATATATGTTTTGTATGAATTTGGACTTTGGGCTGTGAAAAAAAAAAAGTAAATGCATCTTCTCCTTCTTCCAGTCTAGTCCATGAGTACGAATTCACAATTACAATTTCCTAATCATATTCCTTCCCGGTTCCCGCATCCTCCCACCCCATTGCCATCATATCTTGTCATTTAGGATTTGTAGTTAAGCAGCCTTTTCTTATTTGTGAAACAATAAAATGTTAACCTGCAACTTAATATGATCTGACCAGTGTATAGCCGTTCTGTAAAATCCAAGTTATGAATGATAAAGTCTGAAGATCACGGAAAAAAACAGATGCCAAGTTCATATTATTTGAGGATACGGCACAGGTATTCACGATTCTGAGATCTAACAGAGTCATGATGGAAAATTTAATCACGTTGTTGTCACCTGTTCGATTGAACCTTTTCAACGTCAAAGTTGCTGCCCACATTGGAATCTCATATGTATACTAGTGTGTGAAGCAAGAGTACAAGTTTTCACAGTATGCACATCCTTAAATAATGTTTACTTGTTACTTGTCAAGTGTATGAGCATCAGAATATGCATCTGCCTGCGGATTCTCTGTAATTTATGACCTTTTTTTTGGCATTTATGGCACATCCTTTTTTTTTTGGCATTTTTGTACAAATTAGGTTCTTGTTGACAATTGATATCATGTGCCTACAGCAGCAGCAACCCTTCAAATTGCAATCACAATAATAGGTATAAATCCCCGTTTCCCCGTTGGGGATCCCCGTTCCCGTTGGGGACGGGGATGGGGATGTGATCATAATCTCCGGCGGGGATGGGGACGGGGACGAGGACACATACGGGGGATCGGGGACGGGGACGGGTATTGAGGTCCCCGCCCCATTGTCATCCCTATTTATATTATAAGTGATTTTGAATAACATTACGTATATTATAAATATAAATATAAATAAAAATGGTCAACTTCACATATTTTAATTAATTAATAATTTTTTTAAAAATACGTTTAATAACTAAATTAAATATTTTATTAAAATTATTTGACACAATATTATTATCTAATAGAAGGGTACTCGTACAATGCAGTAAGATACATTTTGATTTTAATGTTTCTTGTTTTTGTCTTGGTCAATATTATAATACGGTTTTATGTGGTTTTGAGAAAACGATAAATCTTTTTATTTTGAGTAAAATATAGACGTGAATATATCATAAAAAATTTAAAAAAAAATTGATATTAGTTCAGACTAACTATTTAAAATTTCTCATTTTCTGTATATTTCTTTAAATCATTTTTTATTTTGATTTAATAATATAATTTTTTATAAAGATAATAATCAAGTATTTTGTTAGAAGTCAACGATTATTATAATTATATATTATATTTTAAATGATATATTTATCCTATATTTGATAATGTTTATATGCAGTTAGTTATACGAATTCAAATATGAAACTTTAATAAGTTGTGCTTACAAAAAATTTATTTGTAGTATTCAAATTTAAGTAATATGTATCAATAAACAGTATTTCATACATAAAGAATGATGTTTAAGAGTTTTTTGTCAAATGCTTTATAATATAGTATAGATGAAGCAAAGTAAATATATCTTTAATTTTGATGTTACATAAATATTTTTAAAATTATTATATTTGTATTTTGATTACTGAATAATAATAAAAATATTTATAGTTAATAATTATTGTGAATAATTAATAAATAATATTAACATATAATGTATAGTTAAATTAACTAGTAATTACTTTTCAATTTATATTAATTAATATTCTTTAATAATTAAGATTTACTAATATTATAATATTTAAATTTTATTATTATATATTTATAATTAATAGTAAAATGGTATATTATTTTTATTTTATAGATTAAAGGATTTATTCATTCAAAAAATTCTAGCAATTTAATTGTTCAAATATAAAAATTCAATAATTAAAAATAAGTTGGGTTTTTCATATGTTTTTTCTTCTAGAAAGTATGAGGGAAAATGTAATCTTCTACTGATTTCTAGATTTGTTAAAAAATTCGGTTTCATTATTTTAAAGATAATCATCTCCAACCAACCAATAAAATAAATTGGTTCTTTTTATTATATTAATAAATATTTCAAAAATAGACGATTTTTAAGTTGAATGTAATATTTTTTGGAGGTTTTAATTTTTAAGTTGAATGTAATATTTTTTTGGAGGTTTTAATTTAAAATTATTATGAGATTTTATTTTTCTATTTCTACTTTAAAGCAATTGTAAATAACTATTGACATAGTCTTGTGGTATAAAAGTATTTTTAACCGATTTTCTTCAAAATAAAAAATTAAAAGTCAAAATCTTTAAAAAGATCATATTTATCTCCAATAATTTCTCATTTTGAAGAATTCAACTATGACCGTAATATTAAAATGTTTTATTTATTTATTAAAATATAATTTTTATCTGTAAATATTTATTTTCAAATTTTAAAAAATATATTAAAAAAATAGAAAGGCATCTGCATAATGCAACGAGATATATCTAGATTTAATTTTTCATTTTATTCATTTTCTCTGTCGATATAATACGGTTTTATGTAGTTTTAGAAAACGATAATATTATTATTTTTGAATGGAATATAAATTTGAAAAAGAAAATGTATCAATATTAGTATTAAATTAATTATTTAAAAATTCTCGTTTTCTGTGTAATTTTTTTAATTCAATTTTTATTATAAATTTAATTTAGATTTGATAATAAAGTAATCAATTTTTGTTTAATAATATAACTTTTATAAGGATGATAATTAAGTATTCTGTTAAAACTTAATAATTATCCTAATTATATTTTAATTTTTTTTATTTAAAATAAAATATTTATCGTGTATTTGATTATGTTTATCTACAGTTAGTTACACGAATTCAAAAATAAAGTTTTAATAAGTTGTACTTATACACAATTTACTTGTATTGTACTATTGAATTTTAAGTAATATGCATTAATAAATAGTACTTCATACATAAAAAATTGTTTTTAAGAGTTTTTGTCAAATGCTTTATAATATAGTATAGATACTTATCTCATATGGTAATCATTTTTGAAGTATTCTCCATATTTAGAAAAAAAACCCTTCTATCTCCTACTTTCTTCTTTATAATGTCTCAATTTTGTTTACGGTATGGTATTACTATTTTTTTGTATATCGTTTATCAAATTTGTATCATGCACCAATAAATCATACTTGATTCCAAATTTTTTGGGCTGATACATGTATCAACATCATAAAAGTTGAAGTTGTAAATTTGTTTATATTGACATCTTTACCAATTAGATCTAAATGTACTAAAATCATCAAGCATTCAGTAACATGTTGATATGTGTTGTACCACTTATCTTTACCTACACAAACATTTTGATAACCTTCATATATTACAAACATTCATTAAAAGTTTAATACAAGCGGTCATTGAGGAACGACGATGGACCGTGGAGGTGCAAATGAGTTATTGAAGTTGTTAGGTTTAGGCGAATGAATTCAATGTATATCCATTGATACTGTAACTTAGCAAAACTGAAAGTAATATATTTTAAAATTTAAAGTCAAAATATGGTGTATTGTTCATCAAACTTTAATTAATAAATTATTAAAAAATAAGTTGGTACGATACGATATTACCGTGGTATACGGTTTCTAATACCGTGTATCAATCAAGTTTAGATAGTTGATATGATAGTATCAACTAATTAGATTGATACCGACTAAATTGTATTGTACGTTGATACAAGAATTGGTTGGTTTGTTTCGGTATAAAATTAACTCGTGCCAACAAATTTAATGACCAACAAGATATGTGTAAAGAAATACTTCTTTTTTCAAATTTAGAGAGTTTGCTATTTTTCCTGACTCTTTTTTTGCAAAGAGTCTCTTTTAAACTAGTTATAATTTTAGTTACTGTGGTTGCTATTTTGCTTCACTTTTAGTCAATATGGTTACCATATTGTTCCAGATTCGATCCATCTAACTAACTCTATTAAAAAATCCTTTAAGTAAAGCTATTTTGGTCTTTTTATTATTTTTTATCTTTTTGTTTTGTTAGGTTCTTTTTAGGTACTACTAAGGTACAAGAAACAATAAAATAAATCTGGTAAGACAATATGAAAGGTTCATTTGTGGCAAACTGAATCCTTGTCTGAAGTACGTTAGCACTTTAAATAGGGGTGCCCAAAAAACCCGACCAACCCAACCCAACCCAACGTGAAATAACTCAACTAGAAGCAACCCGATGTCTAATCGAGTTGTAAAATTTTCAAACCGTAGATATTGGGTTGATATTATTTGAAYCCAACCCAACCCGATGAACCTGATATCCTTTTATTTATTGGATTTAATATGATTATTGACTTTGTATTAATATATACACTACACAATTACACTATCACATGCGTTATTCATATATATATATATATATATATATATACTCAATCTATTCTCCATCTCTATATAACTCATTCATAGATACATTCAGTAACAGTGAACATATATATGTAAATTGACAAAATTAATTAAATGTGATATACATTAGAAGTATGGATAAGTTGTATCAAATGGTTGATGATGAAAAAGAAATTATGAGTAGAGAAATAACATTTTCAAGGTTAGAAGAATATTTTAATGTATCAGAGTATCAACCCGTACGGTTTGGGTTGGGTTAAGATTTTTCAAACTACAAGCATTGGGTTGGGTTGTTCAAATGTCTTCAATATGATCAATCCAACCTATGAGCACCCCTAGCTTTAACTGCCTACTCATAGACCCTAGGACCGTTGGAAGAGAATATTCCAACTCTAATGACAATGACAAAATTCTTAGAATGTTTGCCAGAATCATGGGATAGTTATGTCATGTGTCTTAAAATGTCAAGACATGTCCTTTGTCTCTCTCAGCACTCTATATGGGATTTTGCTCAATTATGAGCAATCTCTCCAGTTGAAGAAGAATCTCATAAGAGATTTAAAGGAGTCAAAAGGCTCTCATGTAGCTTTACTCTTTGAGACTCCTTCAGCGATTACTCTTTCTCTCACAATCACTGAGTTAGATCCATCTAACTCTGAGGACTTAACAGATGTTGATCTTTCAGAATTTGATGAGTCACTAGATCTTCTTACAAATTCGTTAAGAAGATTCTCCAGAAAAAGTAACTTTAGTAGCCTTACTACTCTAACTATCGCTGACAAGACAAAATCAACTCCGATTGACAAGGCTTCAACGATCTACTATAACTGTGAAAAATAGAACACTTTACAAGTGAATGAAGGTCTGAAAGAGCTATGAAGTCATCTTCCACTTCATCCTCCTTCAAACCAAATGACGATAAATATTTGAAACCGAAGGAGAAGTACAATAAGATAAAAAACTACCAACATAAAAGCAAGGGACTCATCGCTGAAAAACATGATTAGGCTGATTCATCTGATAAATTATCTTCAGATGAGGAAGACACAACCTATCTCTGTCTTATAGCCAATATCAGGAAGTCAAGGATGAAAAATTTGAGACTTCATCCTCAAATGATTCTACAACCTCAACTCAGTATTAAATCTGAATGATCTTTCTATCTCTTATACTGATAGTCTCTCTACATTAGATACAATGATTGTAGATCTTTACAATGCACTGAATGGAAAATTCAAAGCTGAAAAGCTAAATCTTGTTTACAAGAACAACTTGAATAATGTCATTCAAAAATCAAAGAACTTACTAAGATTGAAGAAAATATTAAGGATCAAGTCATTGTAAACCAAACAATTAACATTGAACAAGAGCAAGCTATCACTGAGCGTGAGCAAGCTATTACTAAATCCAAAGCTGAAAAGGCTACCATTGAGGGATGATGTAAAGCCTCCATTAAGGCTAATGAGATGATAAAATCTTAGATACATACCACGATTAAGAGTGATCTCGGATACTCTTCAGACTAGGAAGACCATGGTAGTGACAAATCCATGTTATTGGAACTTTTGTCTCCTACATCCCGGATACTTCTTCTATTCAGTGTTCCTCTACATTTGAGTCTAAAACTATTCTTGAGGAAACTCCTAAGAGTTCAAAATGCTTGGACAAGAGAAAGTTCATCGCTAAAATTCCTCAAAAGGCCAAGAAAAACCAAAAGTTGGAAAAGACTTCTACTAAACCTTCAGGTTGTCAACCTTCAACCTCTGGTAAAAAGATCTCTGGACTCATTTAGAGATCAACTCCATAACTGAAAGTTGATCTTACACCCAAGAAATCTAAGAAACTAGTTTTTCCCACAGAATCCTAAAAAAGGTACTTTTGGACCAAGCCCTTCTCATCTTATGTTTTATAACTCTCATGCTTCTAGCCCTTAAACTTCCTTTAGCTATAGAAAATGTTATCACTGTGGTTAAACTACTCACATAGCCAGCAAGTGTCCTGTTGCTAACAAAGCTAATAGATCGACTAGGGTAGAGAAAATCACCAAAGCTGAAAAACCAGCAAAAGTGATAACCACCACAAAAGTTGGTAAACCAACTAAAGTGAAGAGAACCGCTAAAGTTGAGTCATCACACTTAGTAAAGAATGTTGAAATCTCTACAACCACTAACTCAGCTGGATCCATTGTAAAATAGGTACCAAAGAAAAATTAATATCCGTTATACTGTAGAGATTTAAAGGCATCTGGTATCATAGTGGAAGCTCAAGACAAATGACTGCACTAAGTCCTTGCTATCTGAGTACAAGGAAGAAAAAAGTTCCTCAAGTAACCTTTGATGGTGATGGAAAAGGATACACCAAAGGTTTTGGTATATTAACCAATGGAGTAACCACGTTTAGACGAGTTACTTACGTTGAAAGACTGAAGCATAATATTCTCAGCATAAATAAACTATGTGATAAGGACTTCACAGTGAAATTCTCAAAGAAGGCATGTTCAATCTTTGACAAGGATGACAAACGTGCATTAACTGGCACTCGCCTAAAGAACATATACGTCATCAACATGGAATTTTCTCTCACTGAAAATATCTGTTTTCTCTCTAAAGCCTCCTCAGATTCAAACTGGCTATGAAATAAAAGGCTTTCTCATCTTAACTTCAAGACACTGAATGACTTGTCAAGAAAATAACTAGTCACTGTCTTCCTCAGCACTCATTTACAAAGGAATCTTTTTATTCAGCGTGTGAAAAAAGAAAGCAAACAAAGGCTAGATTCAAATCAAGACAAGTCTCCTCAGTGACCACTACTCTTCAACTACTTCATACGGATTTGTTTGGCCCTCTCAACATTCAATCCATCGCTGGAAAGAAATGTATTATAGTCATTGTTGATAAGTTCTCCAGGTACACTTGGATATTTTCTTTTAGATCTAAGAGTGACACACCTGATGAAATAATTTCTTTTACAAGGACAATGGAAGTACTGAATAACCTCATTGTCTGTTGAATAAGAAGTGATCTTAGTACTGAGTTGAAAAACAACACTATGGAAGACTTCTTTAAGAACAAGGGAATCGCTCACAATTTCTCAACTATGAGAACTCCTCAGCAAAACGGAGTCCCTGAAATAAGAAACCGAAAGATCATTGAAGTTTCTCGATGAATGCTCAATGAATCTCATCTTCCTACTCAATTTTGGGCCGAAGCTGTCAATACTGCATGTTTTACTCAAAATCGATCGCTGATCGTTAAATGATTCAAGAAGATGGCTTATGAACGTTTTAGTGGAAGAAAGCCCACTCTCAGCTGTTGACACATCTTTGGTTGTAAATGTTACATTCTAAACAATAGAGATAATCTTGGAAAATTTGATCCTAAAGCTGATGATGAAATATTTCTTGGATATTCTTCAGTATCCAAAGCCTTTAGAGTATTCAACAATAAAATACAAACCATTTAGGAAACTATTCATGTCAGTTTTGATGAATCTCGTTTAGCTAACTCTAAACCCATCGTTGGCGATGAAGAAAAAGTTGAATAAATGGATGATATCTCACTTTGGAGAACCTGAAGCTTTATTCAGTAATGAATCAAATGATGATCAACAAGAAGTTGATGATGACCCAGATGTTGTCCCCAACATGACAATAATAGAGTTGAATCCTCTTCAGGGATCTCTGCTGTTTCCATTAATCATTTATCACCATCTAACACCTCAAATGTTGATCCTTCGGTCATTGAATCTCCTTCTATAACTGAACCTCTCTCAGTAGATGATTCCTTACTTGAGGCTCCTTTGGAAACTTTAATAAACCCTGAAAAATCTTTTGTTGAAGCTTCATCTTTCATGCCTGAGCCACATATCTCTAAAGATTACTGACTCAATTCATCTATCAGCTCAGTGATAGACAAAGAATCATCTCATTGATCAAATTCTTGGTGATCTAAATGCAAGAATTCAGAATCGACATGGTCTAGGTAGTATCTTTCTGTCAATTTTATTTCTCTTCTAGTGCCCATGAAAATCAGTGAAGCCATCAGCGACCAAAGATGGGTCAGTATTAAGACAAAAATACTCACTGAGTTTAAAAGAAACAAGGTCTGTTACCCTGTCCCTCGTCCATCCAATAAAACTGTTATAGGCACCAAATGGGTGTATCGAAATGAATTGGATGAACATGGCACTGTAACTCAAAACAAGGTTATACTTATTACTTAGTGATACAGACAAGAAGAAGGCATGGACTATGATAAAATACTTGCTCTAGTGGCTAGACTTGAAGCAACTCGACTATTCTTAACCTATGTTGCTCATAAGGACTTTAAGGTCTATCAAATAGATTAAAAAGTGCCTTCCTGAATAGGAAACTTCTTGAAGAAGTATATATTGGACAACCTCCATGGTTAGGGATGTAAACGAACCGAACGTTCAGCGAACCGTTTGTGAACCGTTCGACGGGAAGTTCGTTTATTTAAAAAAGGAACAAAAAAATTTGTTTGTTTAGTTAAACGAACGAACATGAACAAGAGCCTTGTTCGTTCATTTATGTTCGTGAACATTCATTCGTTTATTTTCGTTTATGTTCGTTTATGTATTAATTTTAATGTATAATTTTTATTTATTTAGTTTGAATTCAAATTTTAAAAACCTTTTTAAGTTATGGGCTTTTAAGAGGGTTTTGGACTTTTAATATTGGGCCTTTTTTAAGAGGGTTTTGTTGGGGTTGTCTTCTAGGTTCTCACTCGGTAGTAACTCTAGGTCAAGTTTGTAGCAATCGACTGGTGGTCGTGACTAGTGAAGGGCAGAAGCAAAAGGGCAGATCGATTTTCGTGACTGGTGGTCGTGACTCGTGAAGGGCAGAAGCAGAAGGGAAGATCAATTTTCGTGAATGGTGACTCATGAACTCGTGTGCTGTAGATCAATCGTGAATCGCCAATCGTGAAGGGCAGGGACAGTCTCTATCTAGGTATGTTCTCTAGCCCTGCTTCATAGTTCCGTATTTTTCTTTTGGTGAGAACCTGATTGATATATAAGTGAACCTGATATATGAGAAAAGTACTTTTTTTTTTGCTTTCAGCTTCATAGTTCTCTTCTATCTTAGGTACAAGGAGGAACAAATAAGTGTATAAATTTTATAATGCAACCCCCCCTCAGATTTTGTTAGAAAGAAAATGATCTAAAATATGTGTAAAACAAGGTCGGTTTGAATAATGTGAGGCTCAGATCTGTAAACAATCGAACAATCCGCTATGGCTGCAAACTTACTGGTTGCAATGTCAGAGAACATAAGCATTCATGCTGCCATACTATAATATATATTTTCCATATATAATTTTATATTTTCCATTTGCAATGTCCCATATATAATTTTATATTTTCCCTTTGGAGATGCAATGTCCATCTAAAGTTTGTATAAATAGTTTCAGCTTTTATCTCTTTTCCATATCATACAATCTCAATACCCAGAATATTATAAGTTCCATAGAAGCAGATTCTATCATTTTGAAATGTGTAAGCAAATTCTATCATTTTGAATATAAAGCCACGATACCCATAGTTTGTTTGTTAATTTATACTTGTTTTTATAGCTTAGAATTTTATACTTGTTTTTTTCTAAATTTTCATTGGTTTTATATAGTTAATTTAAATTATTGTTTTGATTATTTAAAATGTTTTTTTTTGCATGTTTGTAGATGTCTGATGTCTCTTGTACCGGTCCATATTTCTTTCATGATGATTTCTATTTAGATCGAATGCAATCGCCTCAAGAACTTGAATCAACGGAAATTGAATCAAGTGCAAACACATCAAGAATGGAAAGTACTCCTGAAGTGGTTGTTATTGGATCGAATGATGGAGACGATGTTGTGGCAGTCGTTGATGGTGGTAGAGAAAAGGCCAACATAGTCAACAATGAAGAATCTACTCCATATGCTAAAAGGAAAAGAAAGAAGACTTCAGGAGTTTGGGAACATTTTCACTTGGTGAAGTTGGCTAATGGAACTGAAGTTTGTGAGTGCATCCATTATGGTGAGAAGATAAAGAAACTTAAAGATGGAACCACCACACCATTGCATAGGCATATTAGTGATTGCTCAAAGTTAAGAGCCGTCAACACCATTCATCCAGGTCAGTTAAAGTTAAAGGTTGTGCCGGGAAAATTAGATTCTTCTATGGTCCAAAACTGGAAATTTGACAATAGTAGGATTAGAGAGGTTGTTTCTCACATGATTATGGTTCATGAATTGCCATTTAATTTTGTTGAGTATGAATTATTTAATGTGGTTATGAAGGAAGCTAACTCCGGATTTAACAAGATTTCACGTGCATCGGCTAAGCAAGATTGTGTTGCTAGTTATGAGATAGGCAAGAAAAGAATCAAGAAAATGTTAAACACTGTCAATCGTGTGAGTATAACAACTGATATGTGGACGTTAGTGCAGAATATTCATTATATGGTTGTTACTTGTCATTTTGTAGATTCCGATTTCAAGCTTAACAAATGCATACTGAGTTTTGTTGATGTACCACCACCTTATTCTGGACTATGTATATATGATTCCCTCTTTAAGTGTTTAAAAGAGTGGAATATTGAGACWAAGGTTGCTACTTTGACGGTTGACAATGCTACAACTAATGATGTGGTGGCTACAAAGTTGATGAAAATTATGAATCTTCAGAAAAAACTTGTTGTTGGAGGGAAGTTATTCCATGTGCGATGTTGTGCACACATTCTCAATTTGTTGGTTCAAGATAGTTTATCGGAAATTAAAGACATTATTCACAATGTTCGTGAGAGTGTGAAACACGTGAATGCCTCTCCGGGTCGATTGCATATATTTAGCGAACTTTCCAAGCAAATGACCTTATCAAAGAAGCATTTGATCTTAGATCTTAGTACCAGATGGAATGCTACGTATGCTATGTTGTCTAGGCCTTGGAGTTTAAAGAAGTGTTTGTAAACTATGCCGATCGAGAATCAACGTACAAGACCTTGCCGACCTCGGAAGGCTGGGACAAAGTTGAAGTTATTTGCTCCTTCTTGGGGCTTTTCAATGAGGTTACAAAAATAATTTCAGGTATTATTGATTTTCTTTATGGTTCTCATTATAAGTCATTTTTTCGAAGCTAATCACCTAATTCTCATAGACTTTTATTTACTTTTTTTATTTTATAGGCTCCGAATATCCTACCTCTAATTTGTTTCTTAGTGAGTTGTATGGGATTAAAGAAGCATTAGATGATTTGTCTTTAGATGAGAGTAAATATATGAGAGATATGGCTCAAGATGAAAAAGAAATGTGACAAATATTGGGGTACTTGTAATCTGTTGATTTCCATTGGTGTTGTTTTAGATCCTAGATACAAGATGAAGTTGGTTGAGTTCTCTTTTAGTTCCATTTATTCAGCGGATGAGGCATCTAAGCAAATGAAAATTGTTCAAGATACTCTTACTAAAATGTTTGAAGAGCATGTTGAACAACATAGAGCGGCTAATATTGTTCAAATAAGTAGTGCACCCGAAAAGAGTGAGAGTGAAGTTAAAAGTGGTTATAACAAGTTAAGTTCTAGAGTTGGTGTCAAGAGTGGCACGGAAAAGTATGATCAACATATCAGAAGCGTTGACACTTTTGCAAGTGTGAAGTTAGAGTTAGACATTTATTTAGAAGAAGGCGTGTACATTGGTGATTCAGGTGCATATTTTGATGCCTTGGAATGGTGGAAGGAGAAAAATCTGAAGTTTAGAATTTTGTCTAAAATGGCTACTGATGTTTTGGCAATTCCGATAACTATTGTTGCTTCAGAATCAGCTTTTAGTGTTGGTGGGAGAGTTATCGATGCTCATCGCGCCTCTTTAGGGACGAAGACGGTAGATATGCTCATTTACAGAGCTGATTGGTATCGTCATCATTATAGACTACACAAAAAGAAAACCAAGGCAATTTGCTTAATCTTATCAATTATGATACTTGTTTTTTTTACAATAACTAATAATTGTTTTGTTTGTTTGTTGTAGAAAACTGATGATATGATATATATTGAACTTCCATGAGGTGACAACTGACAAATGATGATGAGCGGATTATTTTTTTATCAAATGATAATGGTGATTTGTTTTTTTTAAACTATGGACAATTGGTGTATAATAGTTAACTGAATGACAAATAGTGGTGTTTGTTTGTTTATGTTCATTTAGGCATGTTCGTTTATGTTCGTTTATGCTCATTTAGGCATGTTCATTTATGTTCGTTAAGCCTGTTCGTTTATGTTTGTTTATGTTCATTTATGTTCGTTAGGCCTGTTCGTTTATGTTCGTTCGTTTACGTTCGTTTAACTTGTTAACGAACGAACATAAACGAACACGAACACATCGGATTTCTAAATGAACGAACACGAACACAATTATTTTCGTTCGTTTACTGTTCGTGTTCGTTCGTTTGTTAGGTTAAGTTAAACGAACGAACATGAACAAGCCTTCGTTCGTGTTCGTTCGATTCATTTACAGCCCTATCCATGGTTCCTTGACCCCAAGTATCTAGGTCGTGTATATCGACTGGATCAAGCTCTCTATGGGTTAAAACAAGCCCATCGTGCCTGATATGACACCATTTCTTCATTTCTCATCACAGAGAAATTTGAACGTGGAAAGACTGGTCAAACCCCATTCTTAGGAAAAGTAAGGATCACATCATTCTTGTTCATATATATGTCGATGACATTTTATTTGGATCCATGAATGCCTCATTATGTGTTCGATGATCTGAAGCATGAAGAAAGAATATAAAATGAGTATAATGGGTGAACTAACATATTTTCTTGGTATTCAGATTAAGCAATTTGAAAAAGGAATATTCATTAGACAAAGTAAGTATGTTAACGATATGCTGAAGAAATTCGATTTAACTCAAAACTCAGCTACGAAGACTCCCATGGTACCTCCCTTAACGTTGAACAATGACCCAAACGGGAAACCTGTGAACGTTACTGCCTATAGAGGAATGATCGGGTCCTTGATATATCTAACAACTAGCCGACCTGATATCATGTATTTCACTTGCTTATGTGCATGATATCAAGCTGAACTCAGAGAATCCCATCGGATCGTTGTAAAGTGAATATTCAGATATCTGAAGAGTATACCTAATCTAGGTCTTTGGTATCCCAAAGACTCTGGGTTCGATCTAATCTATTCAGATAGTAATTTTGCAGGATGCAAAATAGATAGGAAGAGCACCACTGGAGGTTGTCAAATTATTGGTGGTAAATTGGTAAGATGGACAAGAAAGAAACAAAACTCAGTATCCACATCAACCGCTGAAGCTTAATATGTAGCCGTTTGAAGCTGTTGTACTCAAATCCTTTGGATCAAAAATCAACTCAGCGATTATGATCTTCAACTACCAATAATTCCTATTTATTGTGATAGCACAAGTGTTATTATTATAGCAAACGATCCTGTACTTCACTTAAAGACCAAACATATCGAGATCAAATATCATTTTATCAAAGATCATATTACAAACGGTGATATTAAACTTCAATTTATACCTAATGAGTACAAACTAGTTGATCTTTTTACAAACGTATTAATGAAACAAGGTTTAATATTTTAATTGACGAACTTGGAATACCGAACGTTGAGGATTAATTTTCTCAGTGATAAGCATTACCCAGTATTATATGTGACATATTCAGTGTTTCTCAATCTATCAGCGAACTCCTCTAAAAATATATTTTTTCTCCCAAGGACGTCTCTCTCTCTCTCTCTCTCTCTCTAAAAGTGATTCTTTTCTAAAATACTTAAAACCCATCATTGAACCTTTTCTTATTCAGTGATCAAAACGTTTTTAAAAGATCAAAAGTTTATAAGGGTCATATTTTTATTACATCATTAAAATATTTTTGAATAAAGGACAGTTATCTCACACGTTTCTAACACACGATGTCCATTACCATCCCTCATCCGATAAAAATCTCATGACATGTTAAAATCATCATGGCAAAAAATTTCATGAACCGTCATTTTTCTCTCTCCTCTTTCTCTCTCATCTCACCTATAAATATCACTCATATTCATCATTTGACTCTTTAAACTCTCAAAATCATCTCAAGCTTTCTCTTTCTAAAAGAAAAAACACTAAGAACATGCACCACATTCTCTTATCTTCTTAAACCTAACACAGATGTGTTCTAATACATTTTGGTTGTTCATTTTTTTAAGAAATTTGTTTGTACTTCTTTAACAAACAAAAACGCCTTTAAAGATCCTTTTTCTTCTTGGTTTCAAGAAAACTCTATTTTTTTTTGTCTTCTTGATTCAAATAAAAATCTTCTAAAAACCTTCATTCTTCTTGTTCATTGTAATCTATTACCATAAAACTCGAAAATCGATTTGTTGTATACTCGAATATACAACATAAAACTCGAAAATCTATTCTTTTGGTTTTTGAATGATTGATTAATTTTTTTTATCCTTGATTCTAAATCTTTGTGTATCTTTCCTTTTTCTTTGAATACTTCTTGACATAAATAGAACCCGCCTAGAACGTACATTTTGACATCGAGGAATGTAGCTTCAAACCAAAAAACCATCTCACTCTCTTGGACATTCCTGATAAGCAACAACACCTAATGTTGTTCTCTTTCTAAAGAACTACGTTCTGGGACATGCACTTACCTTTCAACCAATCATGGTGAAAGATGTACTTAAGCAGTTCTGGTTCACTGTTGAGGCTCAAATGAACAAAGAATTGCTAGGAAATACTACAACAAATAATACTTACCTGATAAATAATCTCTCAATGAACTTTGGCACTGCAACAATTCGCTCAGCATTGCAGCTTCCCAAAGTTTCTTCCTTCGCCAAGGAACCTGACAATGAAGCTATCGTCAACTTTCTTAATGATGTCCACTATGACTGGTCTCTAAAGAAGGACTCTGAGTCTGAGCTAAATAAGTCACTGATGAAGATCGAGAATAACCGGAAGTCTGCCATCTGGCAATATCTCTTCTCTCACTTCATTCAGTGTGGGTGGAAAAACTAGCGGTCAAGACCAAGCCAACTGAGTAGCACTGAACGTCGGCTACTCGGTGATCAAGAATAGAAACGCTGACTATGTTCAGATGATATTTGACGACCAGGTGTTGAAGTTGACCAAAAGACAAAGGGAACAGGTCGTCCCTTACACAAGATTCCTGAGCGACATCATGGCGAGGATGTTGAAGAAACAGTATGCCGATCTTCCTCTCTGCAAACTTGGATCAAGGATTCTTGATCACAAGACCAAGCCTATAGATGTTGTTCTATTCCCCATCATCATGAGGATACTCAATACCTCTCTTCATCTTTCTTCTTTTTCTTCAGTGGCAACGACTTTGGTTCAGCCACCAAAGTCTACCCAAGATGCTCCCTCCCCATCCTCTCTAAAGAGAACACACTCAGTAGCCCCTCTTAGTCCCTCAAAGAGGGATAAGAAAACCAAACAAAAGAAGACCTCGCAGCTAGGTGATTCCTTTCAACAGGTCTTATCTATTGAATTTTGCCCCCTCCCTGAGGCATCTAAACTTACCATATCTTTCTCTTTAGCAGGTTCTTTAGTTGTGGTCGTACTGGTGGTACCTGCCCAAACCACCTCAATGATTCAACTCATTGAGTTTGTGACTTTTATCACCTCTACTGTTGCTCTGACTCACAACTTCACGACCGAATTCTCAACACCTGTTGTCTCCTCGTATTCTTTATTGGTCTTGACAACACGTACTGATGATTCAATAGTTGTTGTCCCCACTATTGGAGAATCCACCACCATCAGAGGACCTGAGGGAGATTATGTCGAGATCCCTCAACAACATGTGGCTGATCCTCTCGACAGCGCATTTGAGATGTTTGGCCTCAGCGGTAATCGTTCGGATACTGATGAGGAACCCTCATGTATAATACATATTCATCGACTTTATTTCTTAGTTACTAACTCCGAGCCTTCTGATGCTTAAATTATTCTCCTAACTTTGACTTTTCAGGTCTTAACGAGAGTGAACCCCTGGTCACCGAGGCTGAAGAATATGACATGGTTGGGGATGTCAAGCAGCTCTTAGCTGATGTGGTTATTATCCTTGATAGGATGGATGAAGTCAAGCAATCAATGCCCATGAAGGAAGATTTAGATCAAGACCTCTCTACTGTCAAAGCTAAGGTTCTTGAAGCTAAGTACGAGCTGACTAATTTCAAGACGGAAGTCCAGTAGAACTCCAAAGCTATCGCTGATCTTTCCAAGAATGCTGAGGAGGTTCAAGATGTCTGGTGAGCTACTTGAACAAATATTTGTACTCCTTCAGTGACCAACACATGTCCCTGAACCCTCATTCAACAAGGATGATCGTCAATAGTTGGATATGGTTGTTGAGCTTAACTTCCATCAAGAAGAGACCCTCCTCTCCGTCAAGCATAAGTTGGACGATTTTCTACTCAGGTAGCTCCCTCAATTGATGATGACAAAGAAGGGAAAATGCTCAAACTGCTTATCTCAAGCAGACGTCCTTCTTTAGCGATCGAGCGTCGAGGTTGCTGATTATGAAGACCCTTAGCCTTCAACCTCTGCATTAATTAATGCTGGTGATAAAGACAAGGAAGATAATGAAGAAGTTGAGAATCCCATGATCCCTGACATTAGAGCTGATCTTAGAGATGATGATGATGACGATGATGAATTTTTCATCCAACCCATCTCCAGACAACCAATCAAGGGACTTTCAATCTAGGAGCCTTCAGCCCAAGGGGAGAGATCTTCTCATAACGAGCACTTTAATTCTGGCAAAGGAAAAGTAGTTGCTGAAGAAAAAATAGCCTTTTCTTGAGAGGGTGTTCAGCTTTCTAGAGGTAACAAACTATTAATGCTCTTTGTTCCCTCTTCCTCAGAAGTTGAACCCCTTGATCCCTTACCTCTATATTTTCTTTCTTGTCTCTCTCTCTTTCTCTCTCTCTCTCTCTTCTACATTACCCCATCCAACCAAGTATCTCACCTCTTAGATCTCTCCAAGCCCCTCAACTCAACTTTCTACAGCTAAAGACCTGCCAATCTTCATGTTCGAGTTAGATGCTGAATAAGATGAAGCCTTTGACCTCATCACTAGGAAGTCCTCTCGACTTCGGAAGTCCTCTCGACTTTCTGTGTGCCCTAAGGTTGAGGAAACAAAGAGGATGGCTCAACTAGTAAGTCAATCGACCAATCTAGAGTAAAAATTCCCCTTCGTACCTCTAGATGTGGTGAGTTTAACTTCCTCTCTAAATCTGAGAAAGAACAATCCCTAAAAGTAGAGCTAGAACATCATCAACAAATTAAAAGACGGTCTAGAGCTGGCCAAAGCTCCAGATGATGAAGCTCATATTGAAGGAAGTTTCAAGAAAAATGACTCTATAGGTGCTTAGGCTCTACACTTAAGAGAAGCTGAAAGAAAAAAATCAAAGAGAGTTGACACTAAAAGATCATGAGTTGAACTGGTGCAAGGAAAGAATTGAGACAAACATGAATCCACACAGAACTTCAAACATCACCATCAACAGATGGATGAAAGATGGCGGTCTTCTTTTCTAGTAGATATTGCTTCTATGAGTGGTTGGAGATTCGACACGCAATTCAGAAGTAAAAATCAAAGCACGAGGCTTACATTGAAGAAGTATTGAATGACTTATTCAACAAAGTGTCGAAGATCATTGAGGTTCCTTCTCTCCACTGAAGACTGCTTGAAGAAGAAAGACCTTTTCTGATTCTGAAAAAGGACTATCCCATAAGAACGAGCACGAGACAAAATTCTTAGTGGATGAACTCTTCAAGAATATGAAGAATCCAGACATCTCAATGCTTAACCTAAGGCTAAGAAGGGACCCTTCACTTCCAACACAATGCATGTAAAACTTGAGTGGAGACTTATATTCATTTCCTATGAAGGTCAATATAGGTTTCAATGAATGTATGAACTCTATCTCTGCTTAATGGAAATCTGGAATATCTTTGGACCAAGCTAATTGAAGATCTTTTTGGTGAGATGATGGATCGTAAGATTCAAAAAGAAATGCTGAAAAGAAAGAACCAAGGAGAAGATGTCCATGACTAAATCTCTTTCAAAGATCTTGATTAAATCTTTTAATCTTGTAATTTTTTTACTTTTCTACTTTTCTCAGTGTATAGACTTCTTATCTATTTCTCAAATCAATTGTGTTTCATTCCCACTTAATGAAAATTTAAGATTTATCCTTTGGTTTACTGATAAATATCCCTGAAAATAGTAACTGAGACAAGTACTTATGAGTCTTATCTTTTCTTTCATTCACTAATATATCTCTCAATCATTTATCAGCTAATATGCTTTCAATGTTATTTATTTTTTCTCCTACATTCTTTTTCAAATAAATGAATTTATATATACTATTCTCTGACATTGAAAAAGATCCCACAAAATAGTAAATGAGACATGTATCTTACAATTTCCATTCCTTCACTGTAATAGATAACATGTTTCTTTTTGTTGCTTTGTCAACATCAAATAGAGGGAGATTGTTGATCCAAACTCTCTTAGTGATTTGATGATGACCCTCCATACTTAGCAAAATATGTTTGTTCTACTTCTTTTTAGTCTTAGTGATCATCTCTGAGTTTGTTCAATGATCACTGAACATGTATTGTAAACTTCTCAAAGAACAAGTATTCCTCAAAGACAAAAATCACACAAAGGGAACCTTCAGTGATGTCAAAGAAGTAGATGAAGACAAAGACATAACAGTTTGTGATTTGAAGTGGATTCAGTGAGAACAAGAATGCCTAAATCGAAGTGTGAAATATGACCAAGACTCAGCGAACACTGAAGAATCTTTTGAGATGAATCAGTGTCAGCGATCAAATGAATCTTCTCTAGAAGATTAGCTTTTGCCTTATCCTCTTCCACAAAAAGGACAACCCTATACCTCACATAGAAAATTAGACGTACGAAATTACTTTATTGTCTCCAAATGTGCTTACCAGCTTTCTGAAAGACAACTGTTCATATGCGGCCAAAAGCCTAAATATCTGAAGACAAAGGACAAACTCTCTACTAGAAGTTTGGCACGTGGCTTGTACCATCTAACTTGAATTAAATGCAATGGGTATAAATAGCTGAGAAGACTCATCTTCTCAGCAAACACTTTTTTCTCTCTTGTTCTTATCTCCTTCTATGCAAATTATGTGTTTCTTAGATTATTAAGATTAGGTCTTAACCTTATCTTCTTCCACAACAATCTGAAATTCCATATTGATATTCTTTTATCAATAAATGAATTTTAAAAAGTGAAACTTGCGTGCTTGTATTCACCATCCCTTCTACAAACTATTACCTTTAAACCCCTTGTAGATCCGTTTGGGACCAACATTTTTTGTGAAAAAATTATCAATAGCTCGTTTAGAGACAAAATCATCTCCTTTATTCTTTTTACATTTTTTGACATCCATAATCACATTTTCTAACTTTAGAAGACATGATGAAAAACTACTAAAGTATAGCATATTAACAATTAGCAAATAGATTAGAAATTCAGATAAAAAAAATTAAAACGAAATAGCACATACAACACATTTAGGAATTAGCAAAATCAAGATGAATCACAAAGGTTTGAAACAATACACCTGTCACCTAGATTTGAGTATGTAAGGCATAAGGCGCAAGTCCAAGTCCAATTGCCCAAGCTAAGTTGTCCAAGTCTAATTGCCCAATAGCCTAAGCAAATGCTAAACTCAATTGTGTTTGTGAGACATCCCATATGCAATTCCCAGCCTAAACTCATCTGCAATGCAAGCGTAAAAGAGAGCAGATTGAGATGTAGAACAACATAATGAGCGATTTATTGTAGATTGCAGATTTTGACACGATCTTATAGTTGATATTTATGGCATTTGCCGTAAAAATCGAACAAAATAGTCGTTGTTTGATAACCCAATACATAGAAAATGTAAATGGGATTTGGAGAGACTTCTTGCTATGATTGCCATTGGAAAACAACGTGAAGACAATGAAGGAACAATATCGACGGAGACGATTTAAGAAAAGCAGGATTTTTTTATTTTTTCTGTTTTTTTTCGGATGTATCAACTAAGCGCCAATTATTAACCTATGGATTGGGACCTAAAAATAAAACTTGGATAAGATGAATTGGATGGTTGGACTTTTAGTAGATTGGGCTATAAAATTAGAAGTAGTATAACAATAATTTGAATTTTGGTCCCCTTATATTTTGGGGGGCCTATACAACTGAACACATTGGCCCAGGCCTAAGAACGACCTTGCCACAGCACGAAGTGGAAGTTCGTTTTGGGTTCGTTCGACCCGCCTACTGATCCTCCTCAGTTCATTTACCCCAAAACGGCTAGATCCACTGCATGTTTTCTAATTAATTTGTTTTATAGATCGTTTGGTCGGTTTAAAGTAAAATATTTTAATAAAACATAGTCTATTAGTTTGGGTTGCTGCTGTTGCACAAATGTTAAGCTAAGTAGATAGGTTGGTTGAAAATGTGTACCATTGGTAATTACAATACTTTACTTGTTAAAAGCATGCATTGGATATGTTTGATTTGTAGCCGTTATGCTGCTGAAACGTCTACAGAGTCTAGTGCAGACCCCGACACCCTTTCCCCTGATGAGTTATCTCTTTGAGAGCAGAGTGTTGGATGAAGGAAGAAGGGTCGTCTTTTTGGTTTTAGAACCCCCAAGATTCCTTTTTATTCTATGATCAGTCAATGTAGTAGTAGCGGCGGGAGACCATACGATATTGGATCATCAACAAAGATATGTTGGTTATATTGTTATGTACTTTGTCATTACTTTTCATTGCAAAGAAATTACTAATTTTTATCAAACATTGAATATTTACAGGTAGCGGAGTTGAGAAAGAAGTTGACAAAGATAGAGGAGGAGTCCCAATGCAATTAAGTTGAGCTCGAGGCCGTAGGGAAGAGTTGTGCATATCTGCAGGCCCAATAGGCCAGACAATCTGGCCAGTTAGCCGAGCAAATCATGTTATCTTCATGTTTTGTTGCGTTTATGCGGTAGACAGGATACACTTCCCCCTTCCCCACCTCCCTGTAGTTAGATTGTTATTAACTAACATCTGAATACTAGATTATATGAATTTGGTATTTTAAATTGTATGAATTGGTTATTTTTAATTTGTTGGACAGTTTTGGTTTGTTACTTTATGGGCAGGTTTTGTATAATTTTTTTTAATTACTAAAAATCAGTGATGGATTAGCGACGGAGATCCGTCGCTAAAGTTGCTTGGTCCCTTACTAATTTGTCACTAAAAGTCCTTGTTGATCCGTCGTTAAAGGATTCCAACGCTAAACGATTTCGTTGCTAATCTGTCGCTAAGAGTTATGTTGCTAATAGCTAACCATCACTGATCACTGTCTGTTGATAAAAGGTGTCTGTCACTGATCCGTCGCTAATGACATTACCCATGACCTTTTGACCCACATACTATCAAGGATGGATCAATGGCAGATCCTGCCTTTAACGACGGATTAGCGATGAAAAAGGTTTCAGTTTTATAGTGTACAGTTTTATAATGTACAATAGCCTGTGGAACCTATTGATTCTAAAGTCGATCATTTCACGCAAGCCAAATTTTCCGACACATACATCATAACCATTTTGTGCACATCTAAATCCATCTTGCATCTCCCCATTAACAAGTCGCTTATACTCCAACAAGATTGTGCAAAATTACAGCCTACCAAAATACTAAGAATTGTTTGTGATACCAAGTTACAAACATATCTTGATATATAAAAGTAAAGATAAAGGATAATGTGGTGACATCTTATATTTTTAAGATTATAAAATCATGAATCACGTATTAGGTTTGGTAATTCCAAAAAAATGATAGATTTACAAATTATGGTATATATATCGTGTTTGGGATTGCTTATAAAAACAACTTATTGATTTATTTTGGTGTGACATCGGTAATAAATATTTTTGAGTTTTTGATTAAACAACTTATACAGGTGCCAAACCGGTAATAAGAAGTTTTTGAAGAAGTTAAACTCTTCTAACTTATGATAAGTTAATAAGTGCTTTTAAAAAAACATAAGTTGTTTCAAATAAGCAATCCCAAACACCCCCTAAAAAGAAGGGAACGGTTTTGAAAATCAAAAAATGTTCGTTGCCTAAATATGTATTTTAGCCGACCTTATTTTTTTACAAAAAATCTATTTTTATAAGAATCAATATCCAAACCAATTTTTTATATTATAAAGAAGAACAACCATATAGAATGATGTAATATCATGAGATTTGAGTATTCTAAAATATTAAATTATGGTGTTGTTAGTTGTTATCCCATACTTATACTTTGGGGTGTCAAAAAAACTTTTGAAACGATATAATTCGAACCAAAACGGTTTTAGGTTATTCCTTTCAAGCTTAGGTGGTTTGGTTAACCGAACAAAGATAACTTATTCAGTTCGATTTTCGCTCAACGTTTTTACTATTTCGTTAAACCGAGACATAGTAATATTCGTATATTTATCTATTTCTTTTAAACTTGAAGAAAATGAACACATTACATATTGACACAAAATTTCATTGATTCATAATGAACAAGGTGGCTAGAGGAACAAACCATTAAACCAATTTGTACACTTGACATCAACTAATTTCTAACAAACCTAATAAAAAGTTAGGTTAACAAACATCTAAGCTTGTAGTTATATTTAGAGGTTGTTTACTAAATGTTTACCTGGTAAGTGCTTAATGAATCATTTTACCTTGTCAGATGAACATGACAAGGATTGTGAATCTTGTCCGGTAAGAGCGATGCAAATGACCGAGAATCTTACCCAGTAAGTGAGAGCAACGACTCTTACCCGATAAGCGCTTACCAAAAAAAGATGTCGCATACAATGTTGTTTTAATGGAGTAAAATTTTACTTGGTGAATTAAGTGAAAGTGTTGACTCTTGCCAATAAGCATTTACTGGGTAAGAGTTGGTAAACAATAAATTATATAACAAAAGATCAAGAAATCAGTATTGAAAGACAAAGCAGTAAGAATCCTAAATCAAAATAAAAAACCTTAATTAAGTAATAAATTCAAGAACTCTAAATAAAAAACAATTAGAAAATAGAAACTAATAATAATACGAGAATAATTCTGAGTCAATCATTTTATTAATTAATACCTTAAATAGTTAATTCTAAAAAT
>NC_037530.1:26151814-26156013 GCF_001531365.2 Cynara cardunculus var. scolymus
ATTTATTAAATAATCTTTATATAAATAAATGAAATTGCATATATAATCTGTATATAACAAATGGTATATATGTTTTTTCGGATGATTTTTAAGAAAGTTTTGTTTAAGGTATTATTTAATAAAATGATTGCCAAAAGGTATTCTCTTATTCTCTTAAATAGGTATTATTTTCGTTTGATCTACCTTATATATGTGTGTGTATATATGTATAAAATAATAAAATGCAAAAATTATTGGTTTATCAAATCAATAGCATTGGAGCTAACAAAATAATCAAATGACTTTAAATAGGTTGAGAACTTGGAAGTTGGGGCCATTCATGTTTAATTGACGTGACGTTATAAATTTTTTAGCTTATCTAGGGGTTGCTTGGTTGGTATTCTATTAAGTCTGTTAAAATACATGCATATACCAATCTTGACTTGTTAACTAGTTAACTGATTAAACTTTGAAATCCTTGTTTGTTAATCTTTTGACAGATGAGGGTAGATTAAGTAAATTGGTGAAAGTCATTGTTGCTTGTCAATTAGAGGGACTGCGCCTCACTAAAGGACATTTACAAAGGGTAGCGGAGTTCTTTCTTAAAACTTGAAGGACCGTTCCTGACTATTGTTGATTCATATATAAAAGGGGTCTTAACCGGCTTAGCTCATATCAAAATTCATTTTTTTCTCTACATCTATTACTTACGCAAGAAGCTGTCTCTCTCTCTCTCTCTCTCTCTCTCTCTCTCTCTCTCGTTTGTTTTTAGCGATCGATCTTCGATCCTTAACGATCTACATTTGAGTTAGTGTTTCTTGTTTCTCGTTCTTTAGACTCAATGATGTTAGATGTATAGATCTTACTTTTGTAATCTGTTTAGTTATATTTTTGTTATTGTACATCTTCTGTTATGATTTTAATATTCAAAATTTTAGAAATATGAAAAATAACAAAGTCTTGTAGGGATAAAATTGTTTGTGTGAATTAATCTGTCTGAATATATTAGAAAGATTTTTGTTTGAGAGAGCTTTTTTCATAGATGAAATGAACATGTTTTTTAATTGAGAAGGACATATTCGGAGAAAAATTTGGCTTTTTTATAGAACTCCCTAGAAGTTCACTGAATAAGACACTTTTAATTACTAAGCCACTATCAAAATAAAATATATAACATCTATACTACCTTATAAACCAGATTTATCAAAAGTCTTAAAAACATTTTAATGCACAAAGTATTATACATTTATGCACAAAATCTTAAAAACAACTCATAATGCACTATTTTATGCATTCAATCTTAAAATCTCTTAATCTACAATTAAAATAACTTTTAGTACAAGTTACCTATGCATATTATTACATTTTCTTTTCATGTTCCCAATATATTTTTGACACCTTTCACTCATGTCTTTACCCTCTCACACCTCTATGTCTTCTCCACATCCCCCAATATGAGATTCAAACTGATATTCATCATGAGTTATTAAAAGTTCTCGCATTCATCTCTCATTTAATCGTTGTAGAACTCTCGATCTCGCTCTCAATCTCTTGATTCTTTGCTCTTGGTGTAAATTGAACACATTTCTGGAGTCGTTTAAATATGTTGGATTTTAAATTGTCATACAATTTTTTTCACCGATAGACTGTAATTGGAACCATAACTCTTATTTATTCAAATTTTATTAATATGTAAAGACCAAGTATAACTTATATAATCGTTAAATCTTCTCTAATAAAACCAATGAAACTTCAAAATCGTTAAAATTTACGGCTTCTGTCGCATTGCGCAGGTACACAACTAGTATCAAATAAAATATGAGTCTCATTAAACTCATTAAGCTGCTAACATATAAGGGGTCGTTTATAGATCACTTCAACATGCCTTTTAATTGTTGGGGGTTCTTTTTTTAATTTAAGGGGTCTTTTACCGAATACTTACCCAGTAACGCTTTCTGGTAAAATTTTACACTATCAGTTACTTATCGGGTAAGATTTTAGCCCACTAATACGGTATCGTGTGCAACAAAATTTATCCGGTAAGAGCTAACCGTGGTAAGAGTTGTCTCTCTCACTTACTGGATAAGACTCTCGGTCCTTGCTTTCGCTCTTACCTCGTAAGATTTTTGGTTCTTGTCATATTTGTAACACCCCATTTCACATTTGCATATTACCCGACATAGCAATCATGATCCCTTTATAATTTCCCCTTTCTCTTATCTTCCGATTGTGCCCGACTTGTAATGCATATTTTAAAACACAAAACAAAGGTTACATCAGAACGTCTAGTGAGAAATATTTTTTGTTACTATTACAGGGTGAAAATCACCAAAATACTTTTATAAAGCTCATATTTGTACTAATAACAAATAAACAGTATTTTATCAAAAACAAACCTTTTAGTTGCATCGTATAAATGAGACAACCTCCTTTTTATCGAATTAACCCGTGAAATACCAAAGTCATCGTATTAAACATAAAAATACCAACTTGTCGCATCTCATTGATATGATCACAACTTTATCGCATCATATAGATGCAATATTAATTTTCTCGCATCACAAGGATGCGATTACCTTATTTTGTTGCATCACACTGATGCGATAACCTCACATTGTCGCATTATACTAATGCGATAATCCTTTGCTCACATCACAAGAATGTGATAAAGCCAACTCTTCGCATCGAACAGATGCGTTAAACCACACTCATGCATCATATAGATGCAATATCAGTTTCCACATGATCAAAAATATCATTTTTACATACAAAATATTTTGTCACCCTTATCCCATCTCCTGATTATGTCATCCTTATCTCAAAATACGTCTCTCCAGATTATGTCACACTTATCTCAGTGTACATCTCTCTGGAATATACCACTCTTATCCCAAAATACACCTCTTCTGATTATGTCACTCTTATCCCATAATACATCTCTTCTGATTATGCCACATTTATTTCAACCAGTTGATAATCACATATCAAAACACAAAATTATGCTAAAAATAGCATATAACATCTTCAAAACCCATGTATGAAACCAACTCTTCACATCATACATATGCGACAAAACCACACTCATGCATCATATAGATGTGATATCAGTTTCCACGTGATCAAAAATATCATTTTTACATACAAAATATTTTGCCACCTTTATCTCAATATACTTCTCTCATGATTACGTCACTCTTATCCCAAAATACGTCTCGCCAGATTATGTCACATTTATCCCATAATACACCTCTCCTGATTATGCCACATTTAATTCAATGAGTTGATAATCACATATCAAAACACAAAATTATGCTAAAAATAGCATATAACATCTTCAAACCCATGTATGAAACCATACGGTTTCTTCACCAAAACACATCAAACAACGTTTTCAAAATAAAACTCACCTTATAATTCACAACATTACAGCTTTGTGAGTCCCACTCAGATCAATCTTCAATAATCTTCAAACAACAATAGCAGATCTAAGATTTACAATCAAGAACTTGAGAGGAGAGTTAAGAGGATTTGTCAATTTGGTCAACTGTTACTAATACATATATAAGTTTACAAATGAGCTCTTACTCAATTTACAAGACAAACACCCTTTATATAGGGTCAAACTACATGACAAAGTCAAAGTCAAACAACTCTAATAAAAGTCAAACAAGATGACTTTTATACAATTATAGACAATTTTATCTTTCAAGACGAATACAATTATACACTGATTTTCAGTCCTAACATTCTCCCCCTTTGTATTCAGACTTGAAAGAATTTCCACGCTTTAAGTCTCGTTTGAACTTTGCAGCTTTAAGCACATTATGTCTTCTTCAAAAACAATCTTCAATTTGAAATCTTCAGACAAACATTTGTTGAGAAAGATCTTCTAACATTCTCTCTCTCGAATGTAGAACCGCGATGATCTTCTCTTTTGACAATATAGAACAAAACAATAACAATCTTCATAAACAATTGTACAAGATGTGATCTTTAAAGAATCTTCAGACAATAAGTCACAAATTTTCTCTTTGAAAAGAAAACTCTGTTGGTAAAATTTTTAAACGATGATCTTCTCATTCAAAAACTCTCAGTCGTTTTAGCACATGAATAATCTTTTGTAATCATCTCCAGTCGCACTTCTTTTGAGTCTTTTGTCATCTTTGAAGTTACTCCCCCTTGATCTTTACATCAGATTCCCCTTATAATGTTCGGAATTG
>NC_037530.1:26156023-26163553 GCF_001531365.2 Cynara cardunculus var. scolymus
TACACAAAAATGAATGAAATCCTCCGCGTAAGCCGTCAATTCATGAAATTGTAAGTAGATCTTTGCAAATCCACTTATTTAATCTTTTCAGATTAAGGGAATGAGAAGGTAACAACCAATTTCAACGAATGAAATTGTTTTCAATCTTATAAAAAGATTGGGCTGTGAGTATAACGGATATACTCAGTACAACGGATGTACTGTATATATGAGACTTTTTTATGCTCGTCTCACCAGGTCTTCCATTTAATCATTAATGGCTTAATAAAGGCATATCTATGAATGTTTTGGCAAAATAACATATAAAATGCAAAATCTGTGTAGTGTAGAAAGATAAAGCAATGTATGCTTCTGTTAAGGCTCAAAAAGATAAACCGTGTGGACTACACAAATTTATCAGACTCAATTAGTGATCAAAAAGACTTGAAGGTGGGGACATATATCCTTCTGATTCAATATCAACTTTCTCCAAATGAGAAATTGATAGATGATGAGTTGCGTGCCCCAAGTGTTATTGAAACACTTATCTGTTGAGAGATAAATGAGTAGCCGGTGGGGTTGTGACAAGAATTGGCCTGGGCTTTGCCTTTTTCAATATTAGTCTCGAAAGAATTGAGAACTAATAAATTGTACGGTATGCCCAGATTTTAGAAGTTTGGAACATGATTCTTATATTCTTTTAATCCCGACATAACTCTCGTCAATTCTTTTAGCTCACAACAACTAACCCTCTCATTTTCATTTTAAGCTCAGCACACAAACCCTTTTGATTTAAACTCACTCAGATATGGTTGTCCTCATGGGTAGGTTTGTCGGTTCTGACATTCCATTGAGGTATTTCTAGCACTCAGTCCCTCCTAAAATTTAGCATTATGCTCAATTGATCACAAACAGTTTATCAAAAATAATATTTCAGATAAAGCACAATGATCAGATAAAAATTGATCAAAATATTTGGCTTTAAGCACAATCAATAAAGGAATGATGCGACAACGATCAGATTATTCGGCATATGAGAGAAATGAATGAAGATCTGTAAGAACGAGTTTACAGATTCTAATATTAAAAAAAATTATTGAATGTATATTAATCAAAGAAAAAAATATCATAAAACAACATTTGAATACAAACGAGCGTATTATCACCGAAAATGATTTTCTTATAAGAGACGTGATAATAACAGTTTGAAGAATAGCTGAAACAGGTATTGGAGTTATGTACGATGAGAAATTACACAAGTAAAATCTCAAGAAATATTTGTTCAGAAAAAATACTCGTTTCCCAAAATCAACTCATTTATCAAAAACTTTTATTGAAAAACTTCTAGAGACTCCCCCTAGAAAGTAGATTATAGAAATATTTCAGTTAAACTCAAAGATTAAAAATAAAAGAAACATTTTAAGCACGGGTTCTAAACTGTATGTTTAGAAGCCACATTCAGTTAAGAGCGGGTCCTGAACTGATTTATTCAGAAGCCCTTTGTTGAACAGTGTACAACTCCCCCTGCATTAATGTATCAAAGAAATGATATTTTGATCAGCACAAACTTGACACACCTGCAAAACCAGATTAAATAGATTTTGGTACCCAAACGAACTTGGGTCCTATTTTGTTAGTATCGGGTTGGGGTATGTTGTAACTTCCAAACCGTCTATTTCTATTTGATGTATTCTTTTTAGCACTTTGAACAGGATGATCAAAAATAAAATATGATCCATACCAGCTATTGTGATCATATCTATTCTTACCTTTCCAACTGTTCTGATAGCTGTTATCTCCATGCCACCTGTTGAACCTTTTCTTATTGACAAAAACATTGGTTCTGCATGTTGAGCACATAATTCTTCTCTTGCTAAGATTGATCAAATCATTAGTGGATCTCACAATACAAGGAAGAACAGAGTTAGTAACAACAGGTGTATGAGATGAAACAGAATCAGTTTTATTAACCCAAATGCTTTTAGTCTTAGAAGATTTATTGGTGATCTGATAACATACCCTTGATAATACTGATTAGAAGAACGAGAATAGTTCTTAGAAACAGTAGATTTAGGGCTTCTTGAATAACTTTTCGATTTGGAACAGTCATAAAAGTTGGTTTTACATTGTGAAGAACAACCAATTAAGCTTTGTGCACAAGAAAAGTCTTTGACTTTCTGTAAAAGCTGGTCTCTTTCAGTAATAACTAAATCAAACTTAATTTTAAGTTCAGTTCTCATCTTCAGCTCAGTTTCAAAGTCTGTCTTCAGATCAGACAATTTGCTTGTAGTATCCAGGAGTTTACCTTCTAACTCCTTCTGAAGCATTTCAAACTTTCTCTTCTGATTTATTAACTCTATTTTTTCTTCATCTGAGCTGCTCTTATCATTCTCCGAAGCGATGTCAAGCCACTTTTTCTTATTAGCAAGCTCTTTAGCAATTGATGTATACTTCTTTGAAGTATTTCTCTTTTCAAGAGCAAATTGCTTATTCTCTTCATCTAAAGCCTTCTGCTTTAGAGCATTGCTTTCAGATAATTTTTGTATTTGGCTCTGACAGTCTTCTGAGATGTCTTTATTTTCTTTATCATTCTTGGCCTGTTCCAAGATGATCAGCTACTCAAAATCAGATATTTGCTTTAACAGCATTTTTACATTCATCTCTAGAGAGTTAATCTTATTTTCATAAGATATACGTTCAGCTCCAAATCTCCTTTCAACTTCTATTATCTTATTTTTCTCTTTCTCCAAAACTTTCCTTTCAGCATCCAAATCCTTTTCCGCTTCTAAGACCTTTTCTTTTCTAAGTTCAGAAGCTTTCTTAGCTCAATCATGTCACTTTCAAAGTTATGAGATTTATCAGTTAAGTCATCAGTTTTAGGATGCTTTCTAGCTGAAGAATTTCTTTCATCTCTCAATTCACTCTGAACTTATTGGCGTTTGTTAAACAGATCGTTATTAGACTTACTCCATGTTTTCAATTCAATATCACAATCTTTTCTTAAATCATTCAGAGAATTTTCAAGTTTATTAATTTGATTCTTGAAACCATTCTCAACTCTTTCTAAAACCTTTTTATGCTCTTTTTGTAGATTTGCAATAAATTCTACATTAGCATGATTCTCGGAAAACACGTTTATGTATTTTTCTTTATAGTCCACTGTGCTCTTTTCCAGCTTGCAAACCTGAGCTCTCATCTCTTTATTCTCCTTCTCTAGAATATCTGTCATTTAAAAAAAAGATTGATTAATTACAAGATCTAATGCGATGAAATCAATAAAAAGAAATAAAAAACAGATAAGCTCAAAAAAATAACAGAAAAACACAAAAACTGTTGAGAAAAACAGAAAATCAATGAAAAAATGTCAAAAATCAGTAAAAACAGTCAAAACTGTTGAAAATAGTTAAAAAAAACTGTTAAAACAGTCAAAGACAGTTAAGACTGATTAAAACAGTTTATATGACGCAGAACAATTCAAAAAGTTCTCAAACAGTTTAAAATACAGACCAAAACAGACAAACAATGATCCAAAATTTAAAATCTAAACAAAAATTTAAACCAAACAAAAAATAACTCCTAGAAGAAACAAGCCCAAAACAGTTGTCCAAGTCCAAATTCTGATTCTAGCCCAAATCAAATAGCCGACAACAGTAGCAACTTGTCACTATACAGATGTGAAACTTAAAAAACACAGTTAAATTGTTCTTTCTGCTCTCGAATTGCAACTTCTATCCAAAAGTCCACTTGATGTAGATAGACCTTCACAATCCAATCAACCATCCTTTTATGAACTCGCAACAAAATGAACCTGTGAAATCAAAACAGATTAGGATAAATCGAACATGATAGTAAGCAATTTATGAACAATCAAATAGAAATCAATCCTGAGAAGTCAAACAGCAGACCAATCTTCTTTCACTGTATCATAACCCAATTCAACCAAGTCTAAGCAATAGAAAAATAAACTAAGTCTAAATCAATTACAAACTTGACCAAAAGTTAATAAGCTGAGCAATAAAGCAATTGAAGCCAAATTGACTAATATTCAAATGCTTAGCACCAGAAAAATATTCTAAGTCTTTTGTTTGATGAACACAAATCCGGACACGAGGATGTGCACGAGGAAAACAAGTCACCGGCCCAAATCATTTTTTGACCTGTGAAGGAACCTCCGGACCACAATCTGTGAAGCAACTTCCAGCTTCACTTTAATTGATTTAAATCAAAACCGACTGAAATTGTTTGAGCAATGAAAACCACAGTATGCACAGAAGATTGCTCTTGTATTGGATAAGGCTCCTAAACATCTGCAACCCGACCTAGTTGCTCTTGTACCTAAATTGGTCGAGCATTCAGAACATCTACTTGCTGCTTGTGCACTCTTGGGCAGACTTAAAAGTCAGATGGAGAACCTGATTTACTGCTACTTGCACTTGGCTCCCTTAGCCAATTGAAATGTGACAGTGAAGTATGGGAGCGTATTCTATTTCAATCTTTTGAACTCTTGAAGGACTCAAACGATGCACCTCTCGCAGCAACTATTGACTTTTCTACTTCTAAATTACTGCTTCTTTTCTGCTTCTATGCCAGACACAGCAAAAACCAAATCTAAAATCAGCCACTTGTTCACCTGTTTCACAACAGGGAAATCCTAAAGGCCTGGACAAACCTTTTCTAACTTTGCATAACAAGCTTGCTCAAACAGTCTGAGTTTAATTGATGCAACACGTACAAAAACCACTAAACCAAATGAAGGCGCCAAACCACAAGGGTGGTATCTGATTGGTTTGAACTTGACTCCAAATGTCAAAAGTACCAGGAGGTCTCAGGTTCAAATCCAAGGAGGAATAAAAAACCCCTTGTGGCCATGGAGGTTCAAATGCGATGACTCCGGGCTATCTGCAAAGCAGGTAGTCGCCATGGGATTAGTCGACTCGCATAGCGGGTTGGATATCCAGGTTAATAAAAAAAATGAAGGCGCCATCGTTCAGGTGAAACTGATTGGTCGGCTGCATGATGGTACCATATTCATTAGGAAAGGTTATGATGATACCAAACCTTATGAGTTCAAGACAGATGAAGAGGAAGTAATCAATGGACTCGATAGAGCTGTGATGACAATGAAGAAAGGGGAAGTAGCTTTCCTGACAATTAAACCAGAGAATGCTTTCGGTTCGACAAAATCTAAATCGAACAATGATGAACAACAAACCTGTTTAAGTGTTGTTCGATTTACCAACCTCCGATCATGCCTTGTGCGAAGAACAACTTAAACCGGTCAGAACTTGTCCGATTTACACCTAAATCGAACAGTAGATATGATTATGACTTCCCTTTCTTGCCCTTGAAATGACTCCACTGTCCCAATTTTGATCTCTGACTTGACAAAAGTTTCAAATGCTCTGTTTATTTTGAGTACTTGCTGCCTTGAACCCAGCTTAAATTAGACAGAGTAAAAATCCACCACCAGCTGGAGCACCACCAAATCCAACGCTACCTGTAGCTGCAGCAACAAATCCACCACCAATTTCTTGAAACCAATTGACTGACAAAGATGAAAAACAGATGAAAGATTAACAGATCATCAAATCAAGCTTTTCATGGGAAAAGACATAGCTTAATTTCTCTGGAAGAACAATAGATCCTTTCTGGTCAACATGGTTCCCAAGTACTTCCTGGAGGGTAAAATTTAATATGTGTGTACAGGTATGGTTAGGAGCAACGAGCTGACGCCTGTCATAGTCAACCTTGCGAATTACTTCATCTCATACGCAGAATTTTCCAGATTCGTTTGTAATTTTATCAAGATGAATCACAAAACCTCCGTAAACTTGAACATTACAAACTTCAAATGATCTAGCAGCTTGGGTCGGCAGAATTTTGTTGTAAATTCCTTAAATCGCTCAAGATATATCGCTCACTGCACTGTATGAAACACCAAGTATAAATCCGCTCACAGCCTCTAATCACAAAGAAATCGCTCAACATATGATGCTAATCCGATCACTAGTCCGCTTACTTCTCTTGCTTAAATCGCTCACCACAGAATTTAAATCGCACACCACTAACTGTAAATCGCTCAGAGCACTGTCTAAATTGGTCAAACAGATTCTTAAATCGCTCAAGCAGGTTCTGAAAATCACTCAAAAATAAACTCTAAATTGATCAAGTAGATTCTTAACTCGCTCAATTTGAAACCTGTTGAAACCACAATCCGCACAAGCTGTATCCGATTAAATCACTTATCCGCTCAAAGAAGTCAGCGATTTAAGTTTAAATCAGAGAAGGGTTGTACGATTTAAGCTTGAGATATGCTAATCTGAGTCTTCATAGAAGAACAAAAGATGAAGCTAAGACTGAAAGCTTGAAACCTGAGTTGTACGATTTGCGATTTAGGTCGAACTCTGATGTGCGAGGAAGATGAAATTGGTTACAGTGATAGTCTGTGCAATGAACCTATGCGATGAAGATATACCAGTCAAGCGATTTAACCTAAAACCTTGTGCGATATTCTTGAATCTGAAAGAATCTGTGTCCGGTTTATCTCAAGAACATATGCGATTTAGGTGACAGAACGATGAATATGAATGACTGTTCTGTGAATATGATCCAAGAAATCAAGGCCCAAAAATGTATATCTGGTTGGGCTATTGCTAATCTGGATATGGACTAAAAAAACACTAAAACAAAAAAAATATTAGACAAAATGGATCAAACAAAAATTTTAAAAAAAAATTAAGAACAAAAAGAATTTTAAAAACACAAAATTCCACTAGATCTTGAAAATCAAAGATCAAAACACAAATATTTGTGTATAACAAAGATTTACAATGTGTTTCCGCACATTTTGATCTTGGTTTTAACACTAAAACACAAAATTAAAAAAAAATTGGATCAAAATCTAAAAAAAATAAGAACAAGAGATGAACATTATAAAATCCAGAAAATTTTCTTCAAAAATTTTCAAATCAGATGATTTCTTCTCGTGATTTCTTGCATATTCATGCTTTGATACCAATTGTGAGTCCCACTCTCATCAATCTTCAATAATCTTCAAACAACAATGACAGATCTAAGATTTACAATCAAGAACTTGAGAGAAGAGTTGAGAGGATTTGTCAATTTAGTCAACTTTTACTAATACGTATAGAATTTTACAAATGAGCTCTTACTCAATTTACAAGACAAACACCATTTTCTTCAAAACGAATACAATTATACACTGATTTTCAGTCATAACAAGCTTCTTCTTTTCTTCCTCTTCTTCTGTCTTTGCTTCGAACTAAAGAACACACACTCAGAACTCTCTTTCTTCTCCTTTCTTTTCAAATCCCAAGTAACAAAACAAATATCCCAATAAACACTCTTTAAATATATGATGCGATGGGTGTTTAAAAATATTTTAAGCACATATTCAAAACAATCCCCTCAATTTTCTATCATTACTCAAAAGCAACCCTAAACTTTTATAACTTAAAACCGATTATAACAATACTAGAAAAGTACTCGTGCAATGCAGCGAGACATATCTCGATTTTAATATTTTATTTT
>NC_037530.1:26166183-26176990 GCF_001531365.2 Cynara cardunculus var. scolymus
AGTTGTATTTACGCACAATCTACTTGTAATCTTGAGTTTTAAATAATATGCATTAATAAATAGTACTTTACGCATCAAAAGTAGTTTTTAAGAATTTTTGTCAAATGCTTTATAATATAGTATAGATTATTTTTTTAAATTTAATTTAAGTTTAATAATTAAATAATTTATTTTTGATTTAATAATATAACATTTTATAAAGACAATAATTAAGTATTCTGTTAGATTTCAATAATTATCCTAATTATATTTTAGATTTTTTATATTTTAAATGAGATGTTTATCCTGTATTTGATTGTGTTTATCTGCAGTTAGTTACACGAATTCAGATATAGGGATGAAATCGGATAAGGATGAACGGGTTTAAGAGTTTTTAAGAGTTTTAGCCAAATGCTTTATAATATAGTATAGATATAGATTGATCCAATAAAATAATGTGACTTGATAAACGTTTATCAAAATAAACATCGAATAAATTGCCTCTAAATAAAGTATTTTTTCTAAAAATGCAGCTGAAGGATTTGTTGAGGGCTTTGACTCCACGTTGCTCTATCCGCCTCTGCATATATGAATGTGTACAAAGAAAGTCCGTAAATTTGTGGGAGAAATGCAAAATAACATATTTTTATAATTTTTTAAGGATAAATTACATGAAAAAGTAATGTACTTTAATTTTAAATCTATTTTGGGTAACGTACTTTCAAATTTTCATTTTGGTACCTAAGATGTAAAGTTTTAAACATTTAATTACTCGGGTAACCGGTTGCAGTATTAATCGGTTATCATGCTGATGTGCCGAGTAGCGAGATGAAATTGAGTTGAATAGCAAATAATAATGAGTTGGATACCACATCAATCGCCACATCAGCACGGTAACCGGTTAATACTTCAACCAGTTACTCACGTATTTAAATGTTTAAAACTTTACATTTTAGGTATCAAAATAGAAGTTTTAAAAATACGTTATCCAAAATAGAAATCAAGTTAAAGTACATTACTTTTCATGCAATTTGTCCTTTTTTTAATTAACATATTATATTTTTTTAATTGTCATCATAATTATATATATCCAAATTATTTTTTTATTATAATAATATACTTTAAAAATTTACTAATTATAACAATAAGTAACATGTTAATTTTTAAGTCGGTTTTTTCAATTACGTGTCACAATTAAATAGCAATTCAGTTAAGTCATTTACGTAAATGATTTTAAATGAATTTTTTTATTAAAATCTTGAGCTCCTAACCTATATAGTGGGGGTATACTTGTAAAAGGTTATAATTTTAAATAAAATCTCATTTAAAGTTATATACCTAAAAATTAGGTCCATAAACGAACCGTATGAAAGTTTATTCATTTTCGTTCGTTTGACATAATCGAATAAACGAACGAAAATTTAATATTCATGTTCGTTCATTAAAAAAAAAGTATGTTTTTGTTTTTTTCAGGTTCATTCATAAAAACTAAACAAACATAAACGACCATTCTTAATCAAATATTAGAGAAAAAAAGGCATGCAAAGAAGTTATATAAGGAAGCATAATTGCATCAGTTTTCTATTATTTATTTATTTATTATTATATCTTTTTAAGAAAATATTAACTCTTTATTATTATTAATTGTAATATAATTATAATTATTATTATTTATATTTATTAATAATAATTATCATTCAATTATTAAAATTTTAAGTATTTGTATGTCAATTTATTATCTATTAAATGAACATAGATAAACATACCTTAACAAACATAAGTAAATGAACGAAACGTTTTTTCATATTCATTTATTTAATTAAACGAATAAAAAAATTTGTTCATGTTCATTCGCTTATTAAATAAAACGAACTTTTTATTAAACGTCTGTTCGGTTCGCTTACAACCTTACTAAAAATTATACAATTTTTTTACGTGGTAATTAAAATAAAAACCTTTATTATAAAAGATATGAGTGATTCTATGTCCCATCAGTAACTCCTTAAAAAGTTGGAAGAAGAAAATGAACGAATATGTAATCGTTTGCTCATTAAAGGGGTGTTTGGGATTACTTATTTGAAACAAATTATGTTTTTTTATAAAAGTCTTTATCAATATATTATAAGTTAGAATTGTTTAACTTATTAAAAAACTTCTTATTATCGATTTGGTACCGATATAAACTGTTTATCCAAACACTTAAAAATGTTTGTTAATGGTCCCGTAACAAAGCAAGTCAATAAATTGTTTTTTTTAAACGTTACCAAAACACCCCCTAAATAAACGAACCTCCTGTCAAATGCTCGTTGATTGTGCGGTTCTATCAAAAATAAAAACCTTTTTCATGAAAAACTTCCGTCCCTGTTCGCCTTGAGCCCCGGCGCCGGAGCAATCCTTCGGTTCTGTTTAATGATTTCAATCATACACGCAGAAACCCACGTCCGCGATTTCACGTATAAACCCTAGTACGATTTCAGACTATTTCACGCATAGACTCACTGATTTTTGGAGTCACCAAGGTTTGAAATAAACCTTTACACCATTCAGGAGCACAATTTCAAAAAACATTTTTAGTTTCAGAAACGATTTCTGCTAGACCGCTACATTACAGGTTTTGCTCCTTGATTTTTGCTTTTCAGTTCAGAGTTCAGACTATTTACTTCTTCTTGAAACCTCACTGATGTTGATTTTGCTCACTCATTTGAAACTTCGCTGGTTTTGATTTCGAAACCTAATTGCTTTTGATTTTGATTTTGTTCACTGCAGAAACTCCAAACAGAAACTTCAAATTGAAACTTCCAGAAACTTCAAAAAGGTTTGCTATTGATTTTTCTTAGCCTCTTTCTATTTGATTTATATGAGCTATATTTGATTTATATGGTGGAAACAAGAATCATCTTATGCTAATTAAAATGCAACCCTGGGTCCGCGGTTGTTCTGGATCCGCCATTGCTTTTTAATCTAGTTTATGGCTTACTAAACGAGGCTTTTTCAATAATATTAAAAAATAAGCTAGCTTATGGTTACCAAACAAGACCATAAGCATTTTGGTCAGCCGGCTATAGAAACTTTTACTCAAGGATGTTGGCCATGCCCCTACCGATGTTTATCTTTCAAAAGTAAATCAGTTTTTGTGCTTTGGTTACTGTTTCTATTTTGAATTACCTTTGTTCCTATTGACTGTTCTTTGATATCTATGTTGGAAAACATAACAGGTTGGTATTGCTCGTTTGGCCGGGGCTGATTCCTCTATCCGAGAAGTGTTTTTTGGTTGTTGCTGATGATTAATGCTTTATTTCTTTTCTTTTTTTACATAGATATTAGTTTACTTGGTGCCATTTATATGTTCCCCAAAGTATTTTCTGGCATATCCTTCAAAGGGATCTCATGATCAAGTGATGAAAATTGCTGTCAAGCCCAAATACCTTCCTTCGTTTCTCAAATCATCTGCAACTCGAAAAAACTACACTGCAACTCTTTCCCCTCTTCCACATGGCCACCTATCCTCAAACAATAGCACGACCACCAAAACCCCCGCCGATTACGAACACACCCTTGTTGCAGCATTGAAATCGTGTTCTTCCCTTTCTGCTCCGCTCCTACAAGGCCAGCGTCTCCATGGTCATATCCTCAAGTATGGACATGACTCGAATATCTTTATTCGTAATAGCTTGATCAGTTTGTATGCCAAGTTTGGTGCTATGACTGATGCAGAATCCATTTTTGTTTCTGGGTCCCAATCGGATCGTGTTTCTTGTAACATTATGCTTGCTGGTTATGTGAAGCTTGGTCGTTTGAATGATGCCTGCCAACTGTTTGATAAAATGCCTGGGAAGAACAACATTACTTTTACCACAATGATAATGGGGTTGGCTCAAAATGGGTTTTGGTATGAAGCAATCCAGGTTTTTCAGGAAATGAGGTCGTTGGGTTTGGTTCCCAATGAAGTAACAATGTCGAGTCTTCTGTCCTCCTATTCACATGTTTCTGGGGTTAGAAATGGTCAAATGCTTCACGCATTGGTTGTTAAATCTGGCCTTGAAGATTTTAATCTTGTTTTAACTAATTTGGTTCACGTGTATTGCACTTGTTTCTGTTTGGGCGAGGCAAGAACTTTGTTTGATGGGATGTCAGAGAGGAATATAGTTTCATGGAATGTTATGTTGAATGGTTACTCAAAAGCTAGATTAGCTCGGTTAGCCAGAGACCTGTTTGATAAAATGCCTGTAAGAGATGTGGTTTCTTGGGGCACGATGATTGAATGTATTTTACAGGTAGAAAATTTGTGTGAGGCTTTGAGATTATATCGTGCAATGGTAAGCAGTGGGATATGTCCTAATGATGTCATGGTGGTAGATATAATTTCAGCATGTGGCCAAGTAATGGCATTTTCTGAAGGTCAGCAGTTTCATGGTCTAACTGTAAAATCCGGATTTGATTGCTATGACTTTATTCAGTCGACAATCATCCACTTTTATGCCGCTTGCCACCATATCAACCTTGCCCGAACTCAGTTTGAGCTAGGAAGCAAGAACCATCTGTCTTCTTGGAACGCTCTAATATCAGGATTAGTAAGAAATGGAATGATGGAATCAGCAAGAGAACTATTCGACAAGATGCCCACTAGAGATGTTTTTTCGTGGAGCTCAATGATATCTGGGTATTCACAAACAGAGCAGCCGGATAGGGCTGTACAACTTTTCCATGAGATGTTAGATAGTGGTATTAAACCAAACGAAGTAACAATGGTTAGTATGGTCTCTGCTGTTGCTACTTTGGGCAGGTTGCAAGAAGGAAGATGGGCTCACAGGTATATAATCAATAACTCAATCCCTGTAAATGACAATCTAAGTGCAGCCATCATTGACATGTATGCCAAATGTGGGAGCATAAAGAATGCGTTACAGGTCTTTAATGAGGTCAGAAACAAGGTGTTGACCATCTCACCTTGGAATGCCATTATATGTGGTTTGGCCATGAATGGTCACGCAAGGTTGTCTCTTGCAATCTTTTCTGACTTGGAGAAAAGCAGGATAGAGGTGAATTCAATCACATTTATTGGAGTACTAAGTGCGTGTTGCCACGCTGGTTTGGTAGAAGAAGGTAGGAGACATTTCAAAAGCATGAAAAATGTGTACAATATAGAACCAAGCGTGAAGCATTACGGTTGTATGGTGGATCTTTTGGGTAGAGCAGGGAGATTAGAAGAAGCAGACGAAGTGATAAAGAGCATGCCTATGGAGGCAGATGTTGTGATATGGGGCACATTGCTAGCAGCATCTAGAAACTATGGTAACGTCGAAATGGGAGAACTGGCAGCCAAAAGTTTGTCAAAGGCAGATCCATCACATGGTCCTGCAAGAATTCTTCTGTCCAGTCTTTATATTGATGCAGGACGATTGGACGATGCTGCTTTTGTAAGACGAGAAATGAAAAGTCAAAGATTAACAAGGTCACCTGGTTACAGTGGCGTGATATGATCCATTTATTGTTGGAAAAAAAACAAATGATTTCAGGTGCAATTCAAGATTCCCATATATGTTGTTATAACAGTCATCATAAAAAGATTCTAAAGCTAATTCAAGATATTTGCAAATTTGTTGTCCTATTTTGTGTCTGTGCTGTACTGCAGGACTTATTCAAGTGTAAACCATACCAAATGAACCCTGTATATCCTACTCGAAAGTAGGGTCTGACAAAGTTGTTAAAGGCTCAAGGCGCACTTAGGCTGCAATAGGGTCCCGGGGCCTAGGCGCGAAGAGCAGGCGTGAGGCATGGGCCTTAGGAATGTGAGGCACATCTTCTCAATATATACACTCACACACACTCACACACACAGTTATACACAACAAGTCTTCAGTGCAGCAACAAACAATACTTTGATAGAGGCAGAAGGGTTTAGAGCATGAGCCATGAAGGAGAAGTTTTAAGGTCTAGTTTTAAGTTTTAAGGTATTTATAGAGAAGGAGGCTTGAAGTTCTAAGGACTTAGTATTTAGTATTAGGGTTTGACTTATGTCATCTATTTAATAACACTTTTCTTAAGAAATCTAAGAGACGAGAAGATGAGAAAACTTATTTAATCTTAGGGTTTAACTAGGTATATAGTAACTCTTTATGTGGCACACCTAGGCCCTCAAGGCGCCTTAGCAAAGGCGTAGTGCCTTAGTGAGCCTCGTGAATACGCTGAGCCTCAACTTGAAAAACGCCCAAGACCTTGAGCCTCAGAGCCTAGGTGCGCCTTTTAACAACTATGGGTCTTTGAGTGGAAAATACACAGACCATTTCTTTATCCCAAAGGCTAGAATGGCTGTTTTTGTGAATACCCCAGGCTTGTGTAAAAGTGTGATGAAAAACTTGTTCGAGTGCCTAGTTAACAATTTTCAATGTTGACTGGGAAATGGTGTCATAACTTTGAGTTAAAATGTGTTCTAATGTTAATGGCCCCAACAAGATTGACATTTTGTCATCCTTAAATCAATTAGGAAATGTGCTCTATTAAAATTTGTCATACAGTAAAATTATATGTGATTTTTGAAATTAGTAAATTACAGATTTGGTCATTGACATTTGTTCATTTTAACGGCTTTTGTACCCAAACTTTGTTTATTTCATATTTGTCCCTGACGTTTGGAAAATCTCTTGGTTTTCTTCCTTCCCACTAACGGCAGTTAATTTTTTTTGTTAAGTCTAGCTAAATGAGTACTTTGGTCATTTTACTATTTTCTTATTTTTCTATTGAGAACATGTTATAGTATTAGCTATACTATATAAGCATGGATATCGGTTACCTATTGAAAATTAAGAGGTACATGTTCCTATTCTTCATGTACCTAAAAGCAATTAGTTAGTGTTGAAAATTAAGAGGTACATTCTCTTATGGTTCCTGTGCAACTCCAACTTAGTGTTGAAAATTAGGAGGGTCTTATCCTCTATTCGATGATATCCAACGTTAAACCCCCATCCTACTCCCATCAATTCCTCAATTGATCATTTACCACCAAAGAAATTTAACACTGTCTGCAAATTCTACACTTGCTTCTACCCCAAAGGAGACAATGTTGTACAACTTCACTCACAAAGGTATGATGGCAATCTATCTATGTAGTTTTATCATGCTTTCTTTCTCAATTTTGTCTTGTTTATATCTCTCTTCTTTTGGCGTTGCTGATGGGTTGCAGATCATGATTTCTTGATCAACTCTTGAAGGCAGCTTCCTTTAGAACTTCTGCTTTTTGACAAGGTATGGTTTCCCTTAAATGTCTCAAATCTTTTTATGAATCCGAGCTTTTTGAGTTGTTGATGGGACCCTTATGTATATTGTTTTGATTTTCATATTGTTAAATGCGTGATTTAGGTTGATTTTATATATAGAAATCTACTTCAGTTGCTTAAGTTTTTGTGTGTATTTATTTGAATGGTCTCTCAGTTGCTGATCCTTCCTGCCCACTATGTGCTTGTGGTTATAATTACAGGTTACATAATCTCACAAGTACCCAGCAAGGATTTCTTGATTTTATATTTTTTTCTTCTATCATTGCACACGTTTAGTAGTAATCATGGGGGAACGAAGCCTTGTGCCAGTGAGTAATCATCCCTATTGGACCAACCATCATCTACCTCATGCTTAGGAGTAATCACAAGATCCTCTTGTGTTCTCAAAATGCCAAATATTAACCATGGATATAGATTGCATCGAATTAGCTTCCTATATATGTGTAGACAACTGTCTATTGAAAATTCATTTGGCCAATCAAACTAAGCTCCCGTCCAATGTGGTATAGAAGCTTTTCTAAGGACCTCCTTACTAGAAGTCTAGAACCAGATAGGATTGGGTGCTAATTGTTTATGTATTCATACACACCACAGTAGGAAAATTTAGAGCTTTTGGGAATGAGTTTTTTGGGCTCCTAAGATTTCTATTTTGGAAAAAAGCTTGTTTTTCTCAATAACGTTCTTTTATAGCCATGAACCCAATTTGATTATTTATGAGTTCAGCAAAAAATCAGAAATATTTCTTCTCACATAAAGATTATGGTAGTTGGTGAAGTCAGGCAGGAGAATGTCCCTTTGAAACAAAATCCTTCAACTTGATTGCAGTATTCTAGGTGAGCTTTTTCATTTGGTGCAAAATAGATGATATAATTAGAAGCCATTTGATAAAACTACAGAAAAATTGTTGATTTCATGTTGTGCACCCAAAGATTTAAAAAATGTTAGCATGCTTTCTGATGGCTTCTTTATAGAATATACAGGGGATGATATTATCTATTATACTAAGATTTCACTCTGCAAATGAACGTACAAGGGTTTCATTATTTAATGTACACAAATTTCTTTATTGAAATCGCACGTCTGCTTTATTAAGATAAGATTCTGATGGTTACATTTGACGAGAAGTTGGCTGATGTCTCTCACTTTTCTTGTACTTTATGTTGTTATCGCTTTTGCTCTGAAACCCCACACAAAATTGTTTATGATTACTGATGACATGTTCTTTGTTTTCAGCCTAATATGTTCTTTGTTTATGTTTTTTTCTGACTGATGTGTAAAATAGTCTTTGGTTTTCATTAGGGGACTTAATGTCTGAAACCAGTTTCTACTGTGGTTTGCTAGTATTGTGGATTTTCTCAGTTGGAATTTCTTGGATTTCGCTTTTCTTTGTTCAAGTTTAAATGGTCAGTTGTTTCAGAACTTGAGTAGTTCTGCTTTTACTTAAATGGTGCTCCCTATTTTATTGCAAAGTATCATGCAACTTGTCCAAATTTTATGTAAAGTGTGTTGAGATTTCAAGTGAAAAATGATTTGTTCTGAAAGCTCTCGATGGGAACACCCTAGATATTCTTTTAATGATAGAAATAGGGAAGGTTTAATTTTCTTTTTCTTAATCCACGTTTCTGGACTTGCACTGTCTTAGAATAAAATTTCACGTTTTATATTTTTACTTATATATGGTTATTATCTTTTTGTATTGGTATTGTCATTTTTCATTGTTGAAGTTGGGTTAGTTTAGCCATTCAAAGGTGGTCATATAGTAACATAGCGAGTGAATGTGCTTGAGTTTACATATTGTTGGTAGATGCTCAGATTCTGAGCAGATTATGAGATCATTTTTGTTTTCTTAGTTATATACTTTTTTGGGTAGCATCTTAATCTTTCTCAAGTTGAGTATTTTGTAACTTGACTACCAGCGATTCTTAAAAGCGTCTGTGCCTATTCCAGAATTGCACATTCTATGGTTGGCCGTTTTTGTTGGTCATTATTTTTTTATGTTGCTTTCCAATGTTAGATTTTTGAATGATGGATCGAGTTCAATGTACATGCTTGCTTCAGGTGTATGAGAGCTTCTTGGATGCAAATGCTTTATATGGTTGTGCTGATTTTGTGATTGCTGACACCGAACAGTGGTTGATAAATGAACTGCTGCCTGTACCTTTGTTGCCGATTCTCCGTCTGCCTATCTGAGTTTGTTTTACTGGTAGTAAGTTTTAGATCTTTGTTCAGAATTTGCAAAATGCTATACCTTCTGTTAGAGTTTCTGCGAAATGATTTTGGTATGTCGTTATTAGCTGCCATATATGTGCATCTTTGACTTGGAGTTTTATGTTCCATCAAGTGCAGTATCTTTGATTTATATCTCAGATGTTATTGCTTCTCTGGTACACAAACTAGGCACAAACCAGCTAAGCTAACACAGGAGATTGAGATGTGTTGACCAAGGACGGCCCTAGTGTACCTGCTAGTTCATTGTAACATCCCAAGCCTTGTTATATAAAATGGGAACCGTTACTTTACATGTTAAGACTTTCTTGAATCTGAACTTAAAAATTTCTTTTTATTTAGTACATTTCTTGAATATACATCAAAGAAGAAGCTACTTTAGCGGAAACGTAACCATAATTTGTATTACAACAAACTTGCTTTAAAAACTAAAACCATTATACTTTACGCAAATCCTTCTTACTTCCATTCTGAGATACATACATGAGATATATAAGCTATAAGCTTAGTGAGTATTTATAGTTTCATGAATGAGAAATTTCATGATATTTTGTAAATGATAATTCATAAAAGCTCTTGATCATGTGTATAAATATTCTTTATTCTCATGCATAAACATTCATAAAATACTATATTCTTTATCATGCATAAAACATTCTTTTGAGATCTCACTTGTCACATGCATGTATACCATACTTGTCTTGGGGTTTGCTAACCCCCGGGTCCATGAAAGGCTGCCCTATAAGGTTCGTTTGCAAGACGTTCCTTCTTGTAATATCCCGTACGTTGGATATTATGGTTATACATAACATGTAAAAGTTTTCATGGCTTGTGTAACACATATGATAACATGTAAATGATTTTCATATCTTGTATGTATACTTGTATTAAAACATGTCATCATTGCATATCTTGAATATGTATATATATCAATATTTTCATGTAAAACAAAGCATGCCAACATAACTCGTAATGCATAAAATACTTGTATAAATATAGCATGCATGTATCTCATAAATCACATAAGTACTCACCTTGATTTGCTTACTTTTCCTTTGATTCCTTTCTTCAAGCTTAATTAGATATTTATAGAGATTTCTTATTTTTTGGTATGCATAGATAGTGACCCCTTACACCCCTATTTATAGATAAATTCATTCATTAACTACTTGTCTTTCTTGCTCTAAAGATTGTACTCTTATGAGAGTTTGACACCTCATTAATAAGGATAAAAGAATCTTACAACTCATGCTTCTAGTAGTCCTTGTCATGTTTCCTAGGCTTGACATGTAATCAATAGTCTTGCCAACTCATACACTTCTAGCCTT
>NC_037530.1:26177030-26183864 GCF_001531365.2 Cynara cardunculus var. scolymus
CTAGCCTTAACAACTCATCACTAGCTTGCTTAGTCATGCTTACTAGACTTGCCAACACACTCCTAGCTTTAACAACTCATCACTAGCTTACTTTCTATATATAGCAGCTGCTGGAGCATTTGCTTATGTATAAATATGTGTATTTAAGGCTGAAATTTGAGATTTATTTAATAAGAAACTAGGGTGTTACATTCATACACAAGGAATGCCTTATGCCACGTGTCTATGTGAGTAAGCATAACTTTGACAAATCGTTTGATATGCTGGTTTTGTTTTCTGCCTGTTTAATGTTGATCCCTATCTAAAGCCTAATTTGTGATCATAGATATCAAACTGATGTAACATAACTGAAAATATAAATGAATTATGGGGATGTGGGATGGTCTAAGCCTCACTCTTATTTGGTGACTATTCCTTTGTGTTCTCTACTGCTATGCTACCAACCACCACCGCCACTGCTCCGCCCATGTTCTCTATGTGAACAAAAACCACCAAATCTCCGGTTAAGGACGACAACTCCCCTTCCTCTATCTCTAAACCCATCACAAGTCAAAAACGAAACCCGTCCAGACCATAAGCTTCGATCTTCAAGTCTGTCCATTTTCTTCAACTATGGCTCGTGTCTCCTCTACAAGTTCATATGAGCTCAAACCAACAAAACCCATCTCAAAATCTGTCCATTTTCTCGATTTCCCTCTTGATTCTTGCCACTGACTCCACCACCACATCGATGCCCCCTCTTCTTAAACAAAGAAAGCCTAGATTTCAATTTTTGGTTGGAAATCACAGTTGATGTTCTTCAGAGATTAGTGCTTCTTCTTAAAAGATTGAACCCTAAAAATTTGCGTCTATGCCTCTATTATTCACTATGTTTGATTAAACATGAGGTAATTGGGGTTTGGAATATGTTATTGATATTATTTAATTATAGTGTAAGGAATAAAGGAAAATAAGTGAATCAACAAAAACACTCTTCGCTTAAATGACTTTTTTAACGGAGTTGATTTTAGGGTGAAAAGTGAAACGGAATGGAAACCATAGTAACCAAAAAAGCAAATTTTAACGATCAAGTACGAAAACAATATAAACAACAAACCATAGTAAGGGAAATAGTAGGTTATCTAAATCTTATTTATTCAAAATGTATTAATATGTAAAGACTAAGGGGTCGTTTACTACACACTTACCTTGGTAAGCACTTACGAGTTCAATTACCATGTGAACATGACAAAGACTAATAATTTTACGTGGTAAGAGGGATGACAAAGATCAAGGGTCTTACCTGGTAAGTGAGACTGATGATTCTTATCCTTTTAAGCACCTACCGCAGTATAAACTCTTACCGCCAATCCATTTTGATAGCAAAAATAGTTACCATATAAGATAAGTCAAAGTAGTGACTCTTGTCGGTAAGCGCTTACCCGATGAGCGTTTGGTAAACGACTCCTGAGTGTAAGTCATGTCATTGTTGAAATCTCCTCTAACATAACCACCAAAGCTTCAAAATTGATGGCTCATGCCACATTGTGCAGGTTCATAACTAGTATGTGTATGTATATATATGCATGTTTACTCTTCTTTATATTGACTTTTAGAAGTAAAATTCACTATATAAGTACGGATGCCTTGGTTGTTACCCAAGTTTAACTGCTTTGCTTTACTTTCCTCTTTGAGGTAATATTTCGAGAGAGTATATCATTGTTGTAGAAATATAGTCGGCTTTATTGTGTGTTTGGAACGCAGACTGGACTACACAAGACTGGACGAAACTAGAGTGGACAGGTTTAGATGGACAAAGATAAGGTAGACAGGTGAAAGAATTGAGTAAGGTGTTAGGGTTTTAATTGGTACTACTAGAAAAAGTGAGTTTTAGCGACGTGCCTTTAGCGACATGTTTCAGCAAGAAGCTATTGCGACAACATGTTGTCACTATAAACCATTTCTAACGATAATTTGACTTTTAACAACGACAAAAGTTGTTGCTAAAATCTATGTTTCTTGTTTGACATAGATAGTTTAGTAACTTTCCAATCTTGTCCTATTTTTTGTTCCTCCTGTTTTGGTGGAATAAAAAGGTGTATTTTTGTTTCATTCAATCATGTGTTGTCGCAGTTTAATATCACCTCAAACGTAGGACAATAAGTTCTTGTTTTGTTCTATGCTAGTTCACGTACCAAATGCACCTTTAAAGGCTTTTACTGATATCTGGCGCATGAGCAATATGAATCTCCCTTGACATATAATTTCTCTATTTTGGGGTAATTGATTTTGCACTGACCGTTTTAAATAGTTATAGGTTTCATCTGCCATCTTTAATTACCATATATGATCTTGTTCTTGTTCTACTAACCGACCATGCCTACCGTTTGTTTTCCTGGAGGACGTTATGTATATGGTTTTTCAAATTTGTATTCCTGAAGGTGCTTTTAATTATGTTCTTTTATAGACACCAATTTTATTTGCTTCATCTGCCTGCAATATATCTTTAGGATATTAGGATATGTAAGACATGACTTTTGTTGTAATCACGTTTGTACGGTTTAGTAGCCTCAGCTCTCCTTCGAAGCTTATCATTTTGTCATGTACACACAAATATCAATCGATCTTTCTCTCTTTCACACAATTTTCACAAGCAGTGCATCTTTATGGAAACAGTTGTTACACTCTTTGAGGTAGATGTCAATAGTTGCTATACTCTTCGAGGTAAATGTCAAGTTTAGATATATCTTAACCTATGCTGTTATATCGGTCAGGACCGATATTCGATATATCGGTTATATCGGTGATATATCGGTCAAAAATAGTAGTTAACATAATATTTCTTAGAATTATATATATAATATGCATTAATTAGAGTTTAGAAATATAGTTTCAAAATTAAAACATCACATCATCTAAAGTGGCTTGCTTTATCTTGGCATAATCGGGCTTCAACATCGCATCAAGAGGCCCGCGAACATCACTAGCGGACTTTCTTTTTAAACCACGAGGCTGTGTTGAGGCTTGTGCTCGTGCTCTTCCTCCTTCGATAATCTCTATTCCATCTACGTCTTGCTCATCCTCATCAATATCATCAATATCATCAACTTCAACCGAATATTGTCKAAGGATTTCTACATTTCTATTTCGTTYYTTCTTTTTCTTATTCTTTTCACTAATGGATGCTAGAACTCTTTTTTTGATGTCGTTACTCGCATTAGGACAACCAATGACGTTACCTCCGGTGTGAGTAAGGTGTTCTTTCAACCTAGTGATACATAATTTTTTTTGGTTGGATCTTTCCATACCCCCCATTCCCAAGCCATATCTCCATTGACGCATTTTGTACCCGCRTCTGATGAAGTAGTAGTAGTAATCGGGGTCACAGATGCCCTTGAAGATTGACCCCCTTCTCTACTTTCCATTGCTTTTTTTTAGTAATTAAGTTCTAAGTTCTAACTTCTAACTAAGACAAATAAGAATAATCAAGTGAGTGGGTGGGTGATAGTAAGACCTGGAGGCTGGATTACAGACTTTACAGTTACTGCCAGTTGCTGTCGCTGGCTCTGTTGCTGTCGTGAACGTGAACTCGTAGCCGTGAGAAGAAGAAGAAGTCGAAGTTGTGAGAAGAAGTTGAAGTTGTGAGAAGAAGTCGAAGTTGTGAGAAGAAGTCGAAGTTGTGAGAAGAAGTCTGAAGTTGAAGTCGTGAACTCGTGATTAACTAAAGAAAGAAGAAGACGTGGAACAGTGGAAGCTTCACTAATTTCAGATTCAGACCTAATTTAAGTTACCAGCCCAAAAAATTAGGCCCATGGAATAACAAAAGCCCAAATTTTTAAACCTTATAAAATCGGTATATCGGTCCGATTTTTACCTCAAAATATCGCTAAAAATCGCTAAAAACGGAAAATATCGTCGATAATATCGTCCCCGATATTTTGACCGATATTTATGGTCCAATTTTTTTCCTAGTAGCAATATCCGATATATCGCCGATATATCGACGATATATCGCGATATTAACAGCATAGATCTTAACCCAGATCTAGATGAAATACATTATGTAACACCCCAAACCACACATTACATGTAACACATATTTAATACAAAAGAAATACATGATATTACCCATTTCAGGTCTCTTAGTACAATAATCTATTATGACCAAATACAAGGTCCAAAAATTCAAATACATCTTTTGTACTAATCAATCAAAACTGTACATCAAGATAGATCTTCAAGCAGAAACATATATAGGGAAATATTACATTTTCCCCTTTTCCTTACCGTCCGCACCTACTGCAACACATAATTAAAATCACAAAGTGAGGGTTAGACCAAAAGGTCTAGTGAGTTACCCTTTTATGATATTGCAGGGTGAAAATTACCAAAATCTTTATGCAAAACATCATTTCATATATATAACAAATATATGAACAAATATAAACATAATACCAGATTCTTTCCAGTTTTCAAGCAAAGCATTCAGCTATTCAAATCTCATACCTCTGAATCAATCAGGTTTTACATAATGCCATTTTTAAACCTTTTTTTAATCAAACAAGGTTTAAATAAAGTTTCAGGCCAAACTTGATGTTTTCTCCTCAATAACATCCAGACTATAATTTCCAATAAGAACCTTGATCTTAAATCTTTAAATCACAAAGAAATAAAGATTCCAGACTATGATAGTCTTAAGGGATATAATAGAAAGAGTTATATCATATAACACACATATAAATGTCACCCTTATATCAAATGTACACCTTTCCTTGATATGCCACCCTTATCCCATGGTACACCTTTCCTTGATATGCCACCCTTATCCCATGGTACGTCTCTCCTTGATATGCCACCCTTATCCCATGGTACATCTCTCCTTGATATGCCACCTTTATTTCCTCATCAAAACTTTTCATAAGACAATTCTAAATAGACCGCAGCCAATGGAATTATTATTAATCCAAAATTATTTATATCAAACTTTCATTTTATGATAAAATAACAATTTTTATCAATCAGGCACAAGACATAAAAACAAATCCGGTCAACCTAGGCTTGGCCGGACTTCATCTCCGGTCAAGTTTTAGCTGGTTTACCAAATCCGGACAACTCATCGCCCAAGGGTTGTCCGATTTAACACTTGGAATAATTCCAACAACTTTGTCCGGATAAAGAGTCCGGACAATACATTGCCCAAAGCTCAACCAATTTAAAATAATCCGGTCACCATATGGTCGTATTCATACTTAGTTCAAAAAGATAACCAATCTTAATCCACTTGACACTTAACCGGTTTAAGGTTAAACCGTTCAACACCTGAGCGATTTAAGACTTAATCGCCCAACACTCGACCGATTTACAAAATAATCCGGACATGTTTTGTCCGATTTAAACTTAATCCAAACAGCCTTTACCCGGATAAAAACCCTTAAACAAATAACTAATTTCTTTCTAATAATAAACAAGTTTCAAATACAACCGGTAACAATTTAAAAAAAAAAAAATTAGAAATCACTCACCTTAACAAGCTTTTTGAAACCAAACACTTGAAATCCGGCACTTGCAATCCGGTCAACTCTTCTTCTTTAAATCGGTCAACTTTTTAAAAAGGCAAGCAGAGAAAATATGGAGGCTTCAACCTCCTTTTATACCCTTTTATAACAAGAAGGCGGCTAATCCATGTGCATGCATACCCACAAACCATGAACACATTCATATATACCTATGCATATATACACATATATCATGCATTTATATATATATATATATATATATATATCCAATTAATATACAATTCACATACTAGCATTATTAAACATATCAATTTATCATGTTGTCACGTAATAATTTAATCAGATAATCACATATTAATTACCTTGGGTGATAACCAGAATCCAGTTATCACATTATCTACCCTTAAAAGAATTCTGTCCCGGAATTCCTTTAATTAAAAAGCCATGGGTATTCTGATCTCATCTTTGATTCCAATTCCCATGTTGCTTCCGGTCCTTTGTGAAACTTCCACTGAATTTTAACTAGACTTATTTCTTTATTTCTCAACATCTTGATCTTTCGATCGATTACGGCTTTCGGTGTTTCCACAAAATTCAGTTTACTGTCTAATTGGATCTCTGGCAACGGTATAGCTAGACTCGGATCAGCCAAACATTTTCGCAGATTTGACACATGAAAAGTGTTGTGAATCAGACTCAGCTCTTCTGGCAGCTCTAACTGATATGCTACTGGCCCAATTCGCTTACATATTCTGAACGGTCCCATATACCTTGGACTAAGCTTTCCTTTCTTTCCAAATCTGATAACACCCTTCCATGGTGAAACTTTTAACATCACAAAATCACCTATACCAAACTCAATTGGCTTTCGACGATTATCTGCATAACTTTTCTGGCGATCTTGTGCTGTCTTGATTCTTTCGCGGATTTGTTCGATATTTTCAGAAGTTTCTTGGATAATTTCAGGACCCGTTAGTTGTTTTTCACCCACTTCATTCCAACACAACGGTGTTCGGCATTTACGTCCATACAATACTTCATACGGTGCCGTTTGGATACTGAAATGATAACTATTGTTATATGCAAACTCTATTAATGACAAGTGATCTTCCCACGATCCTCCGAAATCAATAATACAACTTCTCAACATATCTTCGAGACTCTGAATAGTTATTTCACTCTGCCCATCAGTCTGCGGATGATAAGCTGTACTTAATCGGATTTCAGACCCCAAAGCTTTCTGTAACCCTTTCCAGAACTTCGAAGTAAATCGACTATCTCTATCAGAGATAATAGACAATGGAACACCGTGTCTGGTAACAATTTCTTTGATGTAAAT
>NC_037530.1:26184234-26184943 GCF_001531365.2 Cynara cardunculus var. scolymus
TTTTGGAGTTCGAGGTAACTTCATAACAAAATCCATGGTAATGTGATCCCATTTCCATACAGGTATTTCTAAAGATTGAAGACTTCCATACGGCTTCTGATGTTCAATCTTAACCTGTAAACATGCCAGACACTGTTCCACATATCGAGCTGTATCTTTTCAACCYTKGCCACCAATAAAAATGTTTCAAATCTTTATACATTTTATTGGTGCCTGGATGAATAGAGTATCGGGATTTATGACTTTCATTTAATATCATACTTCGGATATCTCCAAAATATGGTACCCAAATTCGCCYTTGAAAGCAMATTAGTCCTTCATCATTCTGTTCTAAGGTTGAGATCATCTTACCCAACTTTTCAGCTTTAACAAATTCTTCTTTTATAGCTTCTTGTTGACATTTTTGAATCTTGTTACGAATGTCAGGGATCAAATTCATTTTCATTGCCACTGCTYTAATGGTTCCACTCTTTTTTTTCCTACTCAAGGCGTAAGCTACCACGTTAGCTTTTCTTGGRTGGTAAAGAATTTCACAATCATAATCATTAACCAGCTCAATCCACCGATGCTGTCGCATATTTAATTCTTTCTGGTTGAACAAATATTGTAAGCTTTTATGGTCAGTATAAATTTGACATTTCGTTCCCAGAAGATAGTGTCTCCAAATTTTCATAGCAAACACCACTGCAGCTAATTCCATGTCATGGGT
>NC_037530.1:26185703-26188751 GCF_001531365.2 Cynara cardunculus var. scolymus
TTATGGTCAGTATAAATTTGACATTTCGTTCCCAGAAGATAGTGTCTCCAAATTTTCATAGCAAACACCACTGCAGCTAATTCCATGTCATGGGTTGGATACTGCTTTTCATGATCTTTCAATTGTCTTGACGCATAAGAAATCACTTTTCCTCTTTGCATCAGAACACATCCTAACCCTAATTTTGAGGCATCGCTGTAAACCACAAAGTCTTCGGATCCATCTGGTAGAGTCAATATTGGCGCGCTGCAAAGATGATCTTTTAAAAGTTGAAAAGTTTCTTGCTGCCCTCCTTCCCACTGGAATTTAACGTTCTTCTGAGTCAATTTAGTCAATGGCACGACTATTTTAAAAAAGTTCTGAATGAACTTACAGTAATAACCGGCCAATCCTAAAAAGCTTCGGACCTCGGAAGGATTTTTCGGAGCTTCCCATTTTGCAACCGCTTCTATTTTCATTGGATCAACTTTTACCCCTGATTCTGAGATGACGTGACCCAGGAATTGCACTTCTCTTAACCAGAACTCACATTTAGACAACTTTGCGTATAGCTTTTCTTTTCTCAACATTTCCAATATCAAACGAAGATGTTTTGCGTGTTCTTCTTCAGTCTTAGAGTATATAAGAATATCATCGATAAATACAATAACGAATTTATCAAGATATTCCTTACATACCCTATTCATCAAATCCATAAAGGCTGCAGGTGCATTAGTTAAGCCGAATGACATAACTAAGAATTCGTAATGCCCGTACCTTGTTTTGAATGCTGTTATGGCAACATCTTCTTCCCTGACTTTAAGCTGATGATATCCTGACCTCAAATCGATTTTAGAAAAATAACTTGCTCCCACCAATTTATCGAACAAGTCATCAATCATCGGTAAAGGATATTTGTTTTTGATTGTCAACTTATTCAGTTCACGATAGTCTATACACATTCGCATAGACCCATCCTTCTTCTTAACAAATAAGACCGGAGCACCCCAAGGTGAAGTGTTGGGCCTAATAAATCCCTTATCAATTAGATCTTTCAATTGTGCAACCAATTCTTTCAATTCAGATGGAGCTAAACGGTACGGTGCCTTTACTACTGGTGCAGCCCCTGGTATAAGATCGATTCTGAATTCAATGATTTTATCTGGTGGTAATCCAGATAAGTCTTCTGGAAAGACTTCTAGATATTCACTAACAATCGGAATCGATTATTCTTTTCTCTTCTCTTTCTTTAGATCAATTACATATGCCAAATATCCTTGGCACTTCTTTCGAATACTTTTATGGGCTTTCATTACTGATAAAATACTGGTATGATAATTCTGACGATCACCATAAATAACAACGGTTTCCTGGTCTGGCAGAATAATTCTGATCATTTTCTGATTACAAACAATATTAGCCTGATACTTTGCCAACCAGTCCATACCCACTACTACGTCAAATTCTTTCATTGGCAAGGGAAATAACTGCATCGGAAGTTCATAGTTCCCAATAACAATAATACAGTTATTGAACACACTAGTAACAGTTTCCTGACTATTAGCAGTATCAACTACTAACTCATCATCAAGTAACACAGAATTCAGACATGCAGTTTGAACAAACAATGGTGATACAAACGAAAAGTTTGCATCAGAGTCAAATAACACCTTAGCACGTATTGAATTCAGAAGGAATGTACCTGTTACTACATCCAGTGATGCTTCTGCCTCGTTCTTAGTCATCTGGAAGGATCGTCCCCGCGCCCCTCTTTGCCCTCCTTTGTTCACAGTAGGCCTTCCCCGTGTATCCGACGCATTACTCTCCATTGTTAACTGTGGAGTTTTCAACAAGGGACAATTTGGTCGAATATGATCAAGAGAGTTGCAATTAGAACACCTTCGGTTAGCTGGGTAATTTCTAGACAAATGACCTGATTCGTCGCACTTATAACATTTCCTTGGGTCCATTTTGCATTCACACTGATGAACTTGTCGGCATTGTGAGCAGACTTTTTCTCCTATCTTCTGCTCAGATCTGTTATTATATCTTACAGTTTTCGGCCCTCGAAAAGATGAAGGCCCCTCCCATTTTCTTTTCTCTACAACCTTTCCTTCTGATTGCTTGTTCTTATTTTGTTCGGTTACTTCGGCCGCGTCTACCGTCAATGGAAAGGTATTGGGGTTCATAGCAATAACAAATTCTCTAATTGAGGGTTTCAAACCCCAAATATACCTTTCTATCTTCCTGGATTCAGTCGAAACATAATGTTCAGCAAAGCGAGAGTATTCAATAAATCTTTCAATATACTCTCGAACTATGCTGTTAATATCGCGATATATCGTCGATATATCGGCGATATATCGGATATCGCTCCTAGAAAAAATATCGGAACTTAAATATCGGTCAAAATATCTGGAACGATATTATCGGCGATATTTTCCGATATTTAACGATTTTTAGCGATATTTTAAGGTAAAAATCGGTCCGATATACTGATTTTATAAGGTTTAAAAATTTGGGCTGATAACTTATTTTGTTATTTCATGGGCCTAATTTTTTGGGCTGATAACTTAAATTTGTTATTCCATGGGTCTAATTTTTTGGGCTGATAACTTAAATTAGGTCTGAATCTTAAAATAGTTCCACAACGTCTTCTTCTTTCTTTAGACTTCGACTTCTTCACGTTCAACTTCAGAGTCTCGACTTCTTCTTCACACTTCGACTTCAACTTCAGTCTTCAACTTCAACTTCTCGGTCTCTCTTCTCGATCTCCTCTGTTTACGAGGTTGCAGCAAGCCAACAACTGTAATCGACTCTTTGACAGCGACAACAACTGTAATCCAGCCTCCAGGTCTTACTATCACCCACCCACTTACTTGATTATTCTTATTTGTCTTCGTTAGAACTTAGAAGTTAGAACTTAGAACTAAGAACTTAATTACTAAAAAAAGCAATGGAAAGTAGAGAAGGGGGTCAATCTTCAAGGGCATCTGTGACCCCGATTACTACTACTACTTCATCAGACGCGGGTACAAAATGCGTCAATGGAGATATGGCTTGGGAATG
>NC_037530.1:26191011-26227877 GCF_001531365.2 Cynara cardunculus var. scolymus
GGTTGGATGTACGAGAAGCAATGAGAGGTAATGAAGAAGTTGGACCAAGTACAAGAAGTAAAAGGGAGCGCTATAGAGATGATGATGATCATCATGTTGGAGATGAAGGGGAAGATGAGGAAGATTGAGAAGCTAACCTAAACGAAGAAGTGAATGTATTGGATGATGTTGACTCGGATGCCGAATCTATTGCTTGCGATTAGCTTGTTTTTAAACACTTTAGATGATGTGATGTTTTAATTTTGAAACTATATTTCTAAACTCTAATTAATGCATATTATATATATAATTCTAAGAAATATTATGTTAACCGCTATTTCCGATATATCACCGATATAACCGATATATCGAATATCGGTCCTGACCGATATTTCGTATTCTGACCGATATAACATCATAGCTCTCGAATTGTTCTATTTCCTTGTTCTAACTTCAGGAAATCTTCCTCCATTTGTCTCACTATTGTTTTAGGACAATTGATTCTTGAATCGATCCACAAATTCTACCCAAGACAGAGTTTGTAAAACGTCCGTTTTGGTAGACGATTCAACTTCCTACCAGAATAAAGCATTTGACTTTAATACAGAAACAACAAATCGAACTTTATCTGTTTCCGGACACCGAATGGTGTTAAACACAGATTCCATTTCCTTGATCCAGCACATAGCTTTCACTGGATCTCTCTCCCCAAAAAAGGTTGGTGGTTTGTATGCTAAAAACATCTTAATATCTTCTTCCTTGTTGTGCGTGACTGGAGCAGAGGGATGAACTTCCACTCTTTCCGTTTCCACCCTAGCCGGTATTCCCATAATAGATGTCAGAGTTTCCCGCAACTTCCCCATTTTCTCTGCCAACATATCCCTGGTTATATATTCAGGATGTGGTACTGATCTTTACTGAACATTCCCAGAGTGAGATTCTTCATGTTCAGAATGTATTTCGGTCCGACCCCTTCCCTGAGACTGACTTCTTCCTCTGCCTCGTCCTCTTGATCTTCCCAGACCTCTATTTCCGGATGTATTAGTCGGTAGATTTACGGGTGATTCTTCCCTTTCCTTAGATTCTGGAAGAGTTATTCTTTCAGATCTTCTAGTTCGGCTAGACATCTGTAGAGTTTAGTGTTAATAATCACGTATTCACATTCCCAAATATAATGAAGTATTCAAGTTCAGATGTGTACTTGTAAATTCATAATTACATTGACCAGATGTAATTAAAATTTACCTTACACACTGTTCTTTTAACCCATCATATTTATTTCCAATGGTGCTAACTATGTCTGGGACCCTTAACATGCAATAAAACAGTTTAAGTCTAGGTATCATGCTGTTAAATACCTAAATCTCATAAACTCAAGCTCTGATACCACTTTCTGTAACACCCAAAACCACATATTACATGTAACACATATTTCATACAAAAGAAATACATGATATTACCCATTTCAGGTCTCTTAGTACAAGAATCTATTATGACCAAATACAAGGTCCAAAAATTCAAATACATCTCTTGTACTAATCAATCAAAACTGTACATCAAGATAGATCTTCAAGTAGAAACGTATATAGGGAAATATTACATTTTTCCCTTTTCCTTACCGTCCGCACTTCCTGCAACACATAATTAAAATCACAAAGTGAGGGTTAGACCAAAAGGTCTAAGTGAGTTACCCTTTTATGATATTGCAGGGTGAAAATTACCAAAATCTTTATGGAAAACATCATTTCATATATATAACAAATATATGAACAAATATAAACATAATACCAGATTCTTTCCACTTTTCAAGCAAAGCATTCAACTATTCAAATCTCATACCTCTGAATCAATAAGGTTTTACATAATGCCACTTTTAAACCTTTTTTTAATCAAACAATGTTTAAATAAAGTTTCAGGCCAAACCTGATCTTTTCTCCTCAATAACATCCAGACTATGATTTCCAATAAGAACCTTAATCCTAAATCTTTAAATCACAAAGAAATAAAGATTCCAGACTATGGTAGTCTTAAGGGATATAATAGAAAGAGTTATATCATACAACACACATACAAATGCCACCCTTATATCAAATGTACACATCTCCTTGATATGTCACCCTTATCCCATGGTACACCTCTCCTTGATATGCCACCCTTGTTTCCTCATCAAATTTTTTCATAAAACAATTCTAAATAGATCGCAGCCAATGGAATTATTATTAATCCAAAATCATTTATATCAAACTTTCATTTTATGATAAAATAACAATTTTTATCAATCAGGCACAAAACATAAAACAAATCCGGTCAACCTAGGCTTGGCCGGACTTCATCTCCGGTCAAGTCTTAGCCAGTTTACCAAATCCGGACAACTCATCGCCCAAGGCTTGTCCGATTTAACACTTGGAATAATTCCAACAACTTTGTCCGGATAAAGAGTCCGGACAATACATCGCCCAAAGGTCAACCGATTTAAAATAATCCGGTCACCATATGGTCGTATTCATACTTAGTTAAAAAAGATAACCAATCTTAATCCGCTTGACACTTAACCGGTTTAAGGTTAAACCGTTCAACACCTGAGCGATTTAAGACTCAATCATATGGATGGAATACGATTCCTTATACACCACAGCAAGATAGTGTGGCAGAATGGAAAATATAGTTCTCATAGAAATGGTGAACTCTATGTTATCCTACTTGGGATTGAGTGATGGATTTTGGGTTGAAGGAGCTTTGTGATGTCATAGGATGACATCATAGGGCTTTCTTTCAGCAAGAAGATCAACAGTAACTGCATATTGTATTAATTCTTGTAAAAACCTGCAATGGTTAGAAATAAAATTTCTTTTTTCATTAATAATTCAAATGAATTATTGTGTATCTGAATCACCAGACGTTGTTTCTTCTTCTTCTTCCACAGTATTTTCTGGGAGAATTGTTATTTTGTGAACTCTTTGTTTACCGTCGTAAAACTCTTCAAGAGGTTCATAGCCATCAAAACTGGCTGTTTGCAATATCCTGAGTTTTTCGGGATATTCTTTTCTGCTGGGACATTCATTTGCATAATGCTCTTCTTCACTGCAAATCCAACATCTGCAATTTTTCTTACCCTGCAGACAATTTTTGTCAGGGGGTTTTTTATCTGAATTTTTGGAATCAAATTTTTTAAAATATTTTCCAGGAGAAAAACTTTTCTTTTTCTTTTTCCAAGAAGTTTTGAAATCTTTCTTTTTCAAAGATTTTTTCTTAAAATCAGAAGGTGTTTTACCGATACTGAGATTTTGCATATCTCCAACGGTTTTGCAACAGTTATAGCTTAAATTTTTAAGCTTACGTTGTTTATATCTTTCAAGACATATTTTTGTGATCTCTTCCTTTGCAATACCAGTTGCTAAGGCAAGACTTGCTTTTGTTACATCATTTGTGGCTTCTTTTCGCCATCTTTCTAAACATTGGTCACCAATGATAGGAATTTTCATGAGATAAGAAACTACCCATGAACTATGTTCTGCAATGAAAAGAATTTCAAACAGATTTTTCTCATATAAACAAGTGAATTTGTCAAGAAGACAGATATCAAAAAGTTGAAGTTTTGTTAAAATACCTCTTGCTTTTTCTGCTTTCTTGTCAATTTCAATGAGCTCATTATTTAAGTAATCTTTACCAAGAAAAACGGTATAGAAAACATTAATAATTGCTCTGAAGAAATCTAGACCACGAAGGTCTTGTTTCCAATCTACCATTTTTATATGTTTTTGAACATTACCACAGGTTTTATGTTCAACAAGCGTTAAAACGGCTTTTGTAGTTTCAAAATCTTCCGGGTTTGTTTGGATGATTAGTGAAATTTCTGTTGACCACCTTTTGATGATCTCTTCTCTTTCTTCTAGATCAGCAACACAATCTAAATTCAAGATGTTAATAGGGATAGAAGTATTTCTACTATTGGGAATACCTTTATGCATGGGCATACAGAATTCCGTTGGTCTCTTTCTTCTGCTAGCAGTAGCYGAAGTCTCTGCATGATTTGAATCTTCGTCTTCTGACATTTCTTCAAATTTAACAGTTCGTATATTTTTTCTTTCAGAATCTAAATTCTGATCTGTTTCTAAGTCAGAAAAACTAATTTCCGATTCAGTGTCGGGTTCGAGAACCTCTGTGATATTGATATTTGTGAAATAAAAAATGAGAATACTGATTGGATGATTAATATCTCTAAAGATAAAAATCAATTTGGTGATTCATCCACTATTAAGATTAAAGATAATCAGGTTTTTATTGATAAGCCTAGATCTTCGACAACCAAAGAAATGGTTAGATCTATTTCTCAAAGAATTGACTCTATGACCACTATCTTAAAAGATTTGACCGGTCAATGAATTTTATAGAGTTAAAAGAGAAACTTGTTAGCCTTTCCACTCAGATGGATAAGATAACTATTCAAGTTGAAGAACTCATGAAAATGAGTAACCTATGCATTTCTGAAATAGAGATGGCGTCGGCAAAAACAATCACAGAGATTTCTAGCAATATCTCAAAGATTGAATCTTGTACTTGTAACAAGAAATCAGGCAAATACAAAGGCTTGAAATATTATTCCCCTCCAAATGTTCCAAAAACAATTGGGAATAAAGATTTGATTATCAAAGGAGAAGGTAGTTCTCAGCTTATCAATTGGCCGACCAAAAAATGAAGCCAATATATGAGCGTCTGGAAGATTTCTTCTGGAAATATAACGATCAATGCGATCAAAAATTTATAAATCTTATCACTTTAGATAATGACGAATGTGAAGAGAAATATCGTAACGAGCTTGAGCTTTTTAACGAATATCTTCTCAATATCACAGAGGTTCTCGAACCCGACAATGAATCGGAAATTAGTTTTTCTGACTTAGAAACATATCAGAATTTAGATTCTGAAAGAAAAAATATACGAACTGTTAAATTTGAAGAAATGTCAGAAGACGAAGATTCAAATCATGCAGAGACTTCGGCTACTGGTATTTTAACAAAACTTCAACTTTTTGATATCTGTCTTCTTGACAAATTCACTTGTTTATATGAGAAAAATCTGTTTGAAATTCCTTTCATTGCAGAACATAGTTCATGGGTAGTTTCTTATCTCATGAAAATTCCTATCATTGGTGACCAATGTTTAGAAAGATGGCGAAAAGAAGCCACAAATGATGTAACAAAAGCAAGTCTTGCCTTAGCAACCCGTATTGCAAAGGAAGAGATCACAAAAATATGTCTTGAAAGATATAAACAACGTAAGCTTAAAAATTTAAGCTATAACTGTTGCAAAACCGTTGGAGATATGCAAAATCTCAGTATCGGTAAAACACTTTCTGATTTTAAGAAAAAATCTATGAAAAAGAAAGGTTTCAAAACTTCTTGGAAAAAGAAAAAGAAAAGTTTTTCTCCTGGAAAATATTTTAAAAAATCTGATTCCAAAAATTAAGATAAAAAACCCCCTGACAAAAATTGTCCGCAGGGTAAGAAAAATTGCAGATGTTGGATTTGCAGTGAAGAAGGGCATTATGCAAATGAATGTCCCAGCAGAAAAGAATATCCCSAAAAACTCAGGATATTGCAAACAGCCAGTTTTGATGGCTATGAACCTCTTGAAGAGTTTTACGACGGTAAACAAAGAGTTCACAAAATAACAATTCTCCCAGAAAATACTGTGGAAGAAGAAGAAACAATGTCTGATGATTCAGATACACAATAATTCATTTGAATTATTAATGAAAAAAGAAATTTTATTTCTAACCATTGCAGGTTTTTACAAGAATTAATACAGTATGCAGTTACTGTTGATCTTCTTGCTGAAAGAAAGCCCTATGATGTCATCCTATGACATCACAAAGCTCCTCACGAGCCCTATAAATGGAGAGGATCCTCACGACTTCTTCATCAACAAAAATTTCACCTACAAAAAGAGAGGGGGAGATTAGAGAAAAAGAAACAGTTTTTACAAAGATTTTGTAAAAATGGAAGACCTCAATTCATTGAGGATGAAAAAACAAATGCTCCAAATAGAGCTATCTGCAATTGAGCAGAAAATAAGTCTGTATTCATCTACAGCAACAACGGTTACCAATATACCGGAAGACGCAAGTCTAAAAACTATGGCTAGTCCAGGGCAAACGGCAACTGGTAAAGACTCAACAAATCCGTTGAGAGCTGATGCTTTGCTTAAAAGCATAGATAAGGATAATACTATTCCTGATCCCGTGACGGGAAAACATAGTAGATTAGCTTATACTAATCCCTCAGTTGAAGGAATCAACAATCAGACAACTTTGTCTACTAACAAATCTATGCAGGATCTGGCATCAGACTACTTGGGAGTTCCTCTTAACAACTCTCCAACAAGATTTTAYGTGATCTATCAAGGACCACATAAAGGCATCTATACTAATTGGGGTACTGTTGAAGCTCTCTGCAAAGAAGGAAAGACAACCTCCAAAAAGTTCAGAACAAAAGCAGCAGCTAATTGCAGCCTCGCTTTTTATGAAGAAGGATTATTACCTTCCTCAGACGAAACTCTTCCCAGACCTAAAGAAATAAAGGCCAAAGAAGAACACAAAAACCARAGGTTTTCCATACCAACGGTTCTTACTAAAGAAGAAAGTCAGCCTCTGACTTTTCAAGACTTTAGAGATATCTGGAACAAAGCAAGAGCAGCGTGCCCATAAAACTTCATATCCGAGAAATTCTACACCACGGATAGGAAAACAAAAAGTCTGTACAACTTCGTTGAAGGATCAGACGCTACACTAATCCATCTAGCGTTCAAAGCCGGATTAGTTCAATGTATCTACCCAAGCAGCAATCTGCAAGAACTCCAGCAGTTTCCGCGACAAATGGTAGAATCCATTAAGAGCTTCAGAAGAGAAGTTCTTAAAGCAAAGGATGAACCTTTGTACATTAATGTTGTTAGCTCTATTCCAGACTGGCAACAAGAATTAAGGTATCATCCCTATTACTTTATTGAAATAGGACTTGCCAAACTAAAGAGAGATATAGAGCTCTCACAACCAATGGAAGATAGCAAAAGCCTTCCATTTACAGAAATTCTGCAACAAATTCGCGTCGACGGATTAAAAAGAATTGCAGAAAAGCTTCTGGAGGTCTCAGGACAAAAGAAGAGAATTAATTATGCTAATCAAAATTGCATAATTACTAGTTGGGGTCCCTGCAACACCAACGAAGATGACATGAAGAAGCTCTCTAGCTTTGGAGAACAATTCGTGCAGAACAGTATTGATACAAGTATCGATACACGACGAATCTTCTGCAAACAGTCCAAACAACTGTTCGAAGAACATCATTGCAGCAACTGTGAAAGCACTAGCAATAATTCAGAAAAGGCGAATATGTCAGAAGAAAAAACAGCAGATTAGTACTGCGTTTTCAACACCTTTAGCATTATTGCCAAAAGGAATCTCCCTAGTGGAGAAATATGAAAAATGATGAAGAAACAAATTCAACATCATCTCATGGGGACCACCACCCACCAAGCGGGGCCTGCACCCACTAGCACAATTATTAAATTATCCTGTAGAATTTCTTTCTATAAATAACGATGCAATAGATCAGTGTTAGGGAGACAATCGAAGAGAGGCAATTGGAAAGCAACTCGGGGATCAACTCCTAGGAAATCAATTCCATGACGTCTATCCTTAGAGGCGACCAATCTCTCTGAGAGAGAATTATAGTATGAGTAGTGAGTAAAACTCCTTAAGGGGAGATGTAAAATATTGAGGAAGTCCTCATTTGAGGACTTACCTGTAGAAATAAAAGAAGTATTATGTAGTTATACTTTGTCTCGTTTACATATCGTCAATATAATTGAAGAAGAGTGATAGAGCAGGATGGTCAGGAGATTGCTGAGTACCGCTAGGCAGGAGGCCGTTTAGGGAAATGAATCAGACCACAAACCAGCAGGCTGGCGTTCTTCAAATATCATTAACGAGAAGTAAAGAGCAAGGTATAAAATACATATATTTACTTTTGATTATTTCTTCAAGTAAGAATTTTCTCTTTATTTTATATTCTCTTCTTATTAAAAATCATACTAATCTTTTTATAAAGATAAAAAGGGTATTATGCCTATAAAGAAATTTGACCAACAGGTCTTAAATAAGATCGAAGAGATCGAAAAAGAATTCCAAGATTTATCTGGATTACTAAAAATAGCTGAAGAAAGAAGAGAATCTCTTCAGGAACGCATAGACATGCCACAAGTGGGTGATTTCATCCTATACGATCTTCAAGGGTTTAAATCAACAAACCTTAAAGGTTAAAGATAATCAGGTTTTAGTTGATAAGCCTAAATCTTCGACAACCAAAGAAATGGGACCTCCAGAAGCTTTTCTGCAATTCTTTTTAATCCGTCGACGCGAATTTGTTGCAGAACCTCTGTGATATTGAGAAGATATTCGTTAAAAAGCTTAGGCTCGTTACGATATTTCTCTTCACATTCATCATTATCTAAAGTGATAAGATTTATAAATTTTTGATCGCATTGATCGTTATATTTCCAGAAGAAATCTTTCGAAGCCATGTTAACGACTTGTTACTTACTGTATCAAGTTCCCAATAAAAGGAACAAGATCATCACATATGAACTTTGGTTCAAAAAAAAGACGAAACTTAAATTGTATTTGAGTTTGGGGATGTCGGGCAATTGTAAGATTATCCGAACCCAAAAGGAAAACTTTATGTAAAAAAGGTATCAAGTGCATCTATGTTGGATATGTCGAGCATCCAAGGCCTAATCGGTTTTATGTTATTGAACCTAATGATTCTATAGCTATTCATATTATTATAGAATCTAGAGATGCATTAATTGATAAGACTAGATTCTCTTCAATACCTAGACGTAAGAACATAGTTCCAAGTATTAGTTGGACTAGTGAGGTTGAATAACAAGCAATTGTTCCAACCGAATCTCCAACGCCTTGAAGAAGCAAAAGGAAGGATTGAAAGATCCTTTAGTCCCGATTTTCAGTTATACTTGGTGGAGGGATAAATAGATGAGATTGAGTCATAAAATCTTTTACTGTTATAGTATTGAGGAGGATCTAAAATCATTTGATGAGGCTATGAAGTCTCGATATTGTTTTCTAGAAAGAAGCAATAAACGATGAGATGGATTCCATCGTTGGTAATACTACTTGGGTATTATTAGACTTGCCACCAGGTTATAAAACTTTGGGATACAAGTAGGTCTTCAAAAGGAAGATGAAAGTTGATAATCGACAAGTTCAAAGCTCAATTGGTAATCCAAGGATTTAGGAAACGGGAAGGCATCGATTACTTTGATACCTATGCCCCTATTGCAAGGATCTCCATGATTAGATTGTTAATAGACTTGGGGACCTATTCACAATCTAGTGATTCACCAAATGAATGTCAAAATAACATTCTTGAATGGTGATTTGGAGGAGGCAGTTTACGTGAAACAACTGGAAGGTTTTGTTATGCCCATGATGGAGTATAAGGTGTGTAAACTTGTAAAATCATTGTATGGGTTGAAACAAGCGGCCAAACAATAGCATGAAATTTTTTTATTAAGTTGTCTTGTCTCATGGGTTTATGTTAAACCAAACAGACATGTGCATATGTAGCAAATTTGATGCATTTGGTAACAGAATAATCATTTGCTTGTATGTTGATGACATGTTGATTTTTGGCAGCTACCAAAATCAAGTTGATAAAATTAAAGAGTTTTTGTCATCAAGTTTTTCCACGAAAGATGGGGGGGAGGGGAGTGATCCTTGGAATAAGGATCAAGCATGAGAATAAGGGGATTGCAATTGCGCAATCTCATTACATTGAGAAAGTATTAAAGAAATTTAATTGTTTTGATTGTTCTCCGATGAGTACTCTATTTGATCCTAGTGTGAAGCTTATGTCGAATTCGGATGAAGCGATGTCACAACTCGAGTACTCAAAGGCTATCGGGTGCTTGATGCATGCCTTGACAAGCACTAAGCCAGATATTTCTTTCGCCATAGGAAAATTGAGTAGGTTTATGAGTAATCCTAATACTCAACACTGGCAAACAATAAAACGAGTATTCAAACACTTGAAGAAAACCATAGATTTTGGTTTGTCCTATGTCAGGTTTCCTTCGATATTAGAGATATATTCGGATGCAAGTTGGATTACCAAGTTAGAAGATCACTCTTCTACAAGTGATTGGTTGTTCTTTCTTGGGTGAGGTTCCATTTCATGGGCTTCTAGGAAACAAACTTACATCACGAGTTCGACTATGTAGTCAGAATTTGTGGCACTAACTGCTGCAGGTAAAGAAGCGGTATGGCTAAGCAATTTAGTCCATGGAATTCTGTTGTAGCCAAAACCAATATAGTGTGGATACTTTAGCTAAAGTTTATAGCGAGGTGTATAGTGGAAAATCTAGACACTTAGGTTTTAGACATAGCATGATTTGTGAGTTAATCACGAATAGAGTGGTTTCAGTTGAATTTGTTCGGTCACAACAAAATTTAGCGGGCTACTTGACGAAGGGGTTGGCTAGGGAATTGGTTAATAAGCCGGTTGTAGGGATGAGATTAAAGTCCAGGTAAATCTCTACATGTGAAATACCTAATTCCCTTCTAATACAATGTCAGATGTTGAATTCAATGGGAAATCTTATTTTTAGAGATTGGAGCACAAGTTGATCATCCCTAGGTTTATGCTCGATACTGCAAATAAAGGAGGTTGAAGTTATGCTTCTTAATAGTTCTTTTGTAAAAATGCATGTGCATGATGAAAGGAACTACCCATATGGGGTGAAGTGTGGTCACTTCAAGAAGCTTGGACTTGGCTCTATATAAACTCACGAATGGATAAGGACACATGGACTGTTATAGTGTCAAGTTTAAACTTTTGAGAGTCATGTCAATTCATGTGTATGTTATTTTCTGGTACTCAAAACGGTTGAAGGGTTCAATCCATAGGACACTCGAATTTTCAAGTATTTGAAATGTGTAATATACTAAGATGGAAATTCAATCTTCTAGATCTTTTCATTTATGCATGAGCTTGTTTTCTTATATTAATAATTGTTTGTGAATCAAGGATTACATTAAAATAGGGGAAGAATGTTGGTGATTTTAGTGAAATCATCGGTTTATTTTATGTAATTGGATTCACAAAGAGAATACGGGGTTAGCTAAGCTATAACACGGGCTAGGAGGGGTAGATTGCACATTAATGTAAGCTAACTAGAACTCGGGATTGTTGGATGGCCTTGTATATGGACGGTTTAAGTGGTAGAGGACAGTGTAGGGTTATGCGTTTTTTGTCTTCAAAAGAGCATGGGTCGTGCTTGGAAACAAAAGGCCATGCACGGGGGCGGTGCGTTGCGTTTCTACACATAGAATACGCACGTGCCATACGCTTTTCATCTGAAGGGTATCAACTCTTGTATTAAGCTCTATATAGTTGATGGTACACTAGCTAGTTGATCGCTCTATTATGTTTAGCTACTTGATGAGTCTATTAGCTGAAGTTTCAGCTAGATGATGGCAATTAGGGTCAGCTTCGCTGATGGTTCACTAGTGTAGTCTTCAGCTAGCTGATGGTTCACTAGTGTTCAGAGAGCTAAAGGATTGCCTCATGTGTTCATCTCTATCTAGTTGATGATTGTTCTCTAGTTATACTTACCTTATTTGTAACCACTTACTCCTAATTTCTAGCAATCATTCTCATTTAATGGGGATTCATTCTCGCCATTAATACATGAGCGATTAAGATTCTCTAAATTTAAAAGGAAACGATTTCTGCCATAATCCTGACCGGAGAATTTTAATATTATCCACGAGTGAATTTCGTGATACTCAGGCATATTAGGGTCGAAATATCACTTAAGGAAAGCAAACTCTCACGCAATCTTAAGTTTTATCCTAGTTAATCACTCATAGTTTTCTGGAATCACCCAACACTCTCTCCTATCTCCAACGAACCTTTTTTCTACAAACACCATGTGGACACAATATACATAATATGATACCTAAAAAAATATAGCCACTGTAAAAAAAAAACATACAAATGATCCTCACTGTGATACCCACGATACATACAATATGCATACATCGATACCTATTGTATACAGGTTGATACCCATTATGATATCCATTGTATACACTTTGATACCCAGTGTGATACACTATGATACCCATTGTTTACAAAGTTTTCATAACACCAAATGTTAATTTTGGTTATACAAAAATGAGAATATGGAAAGAGAGAGAGAGTGTGTTATTAAATAATTTAATTAAATACAAAATGTGTATATCAAATTACTAATTTATCTTTTTACTTTATTTTAAGTAATAACATTAGTAATCTTAAATGATCGATTCATATTGGATCTCACGTTTATTATAAACTATCAAGTTCTCAATTGATGAGACCCGTATATTATATTATATTATGTAGATATATTATGTCAATACAAAATTATTGCACATGTCTGTAAATGGATGTTTTGAATAATATTTTACTAATTAATTTACTTTCGATCTTGTTCACAAGTATAGATTTAGGAATTTTTTTAATTAGAAGCTATTAATAGTACACATCATTAAAGTATAAGTTGATTTTCAAGAACTTGGAACAATAATTGTTTTGGGTTTGGAAAACCACACTATGCATTGATTTTCTTTTTCAAAATATTTAACATACATATAAAATTAACCCACAATTTTTATATTATAACATTTGCAATTCAAAACCACCTAAAACCATGATATTAACATTGTGACGGACAGAATAAAATGAAAAATGAAATAGGATTATTGTTTCGAGTTTTTGGCTTCAAATGCAGATATATCATGAGTACATAACTGTTATAATATAATATATACAATATTTTTAACGTGAGCTAATCAGACTTAAAACTTGAGTTATGTTGCGTCTAATCGTTGCTAACACATGTTCGGATATGGAACTGCCCTCCTCTCTATCTAGACTTGGTTCTAGTCGTTGATCTCTACCTTCTCTCCCAATTGAGCTCACCTCCCTCTCTCTATGTTTTGAAGACTTCTTTGATCTCAATTCTTGTGACGACATCGTCGTTATTCCCAAAATCAACCCTATATTTTCAACGAATTCATCGGTAGCCGTAAATAGACATACTCATCTTCGTCTTGCACCGGTTGAGTCCACTGTCTGCAGCAACCAAGACCACCACCCCTCACCACCGCACACCTCACCTCTGGTCATCCCATACACCTTTTTAATGACATTAATGTCCTTGAGCAAGTGGAAATCTCTCAGACAAGGATGACTAGCAAAAGAGACCCTTTTTCACTTTTTTTGGGAAAAGGGGACGAACCCTTTTTCATTTTTACCGAAACTATGGGATGTAATTCAGATTTAAGATGAAAATAATAGTTTCGCTAATTCTGAATTCTTGAACTCGGAAAGCTTAAGCATAAAGCGAGAATGAGGGATGAATGACATAAGATTGACTTTATTGAGCTTTATTTCTTTGACCGAAGCCACAATATATCCCTCAAGAAGACATTCTATTTTTATTCAATTGCATCTTAAAATAAAAATCAGTTCTCATATATCCTTATTCAAATATCATCATTTACTAATACCCATAGCTTGTCTGAAAATCAAAATCAGGCATTTGCTACTAATACTAATATTTGACCATCAAATTATCACTTCATCTTACAACATCAAGGGTTTAAATGTTTTACTTTACTAAAGACCCTCCTCCACAAGTGGTACAATTTCAGTTATTCACACTGTTGACTTGGTGGAACTGGTGGAATGAATAGGCAACGATCTGACTCTCATTCAGATCCAGATCCAGATCATGAGTGACCAACATGCCGAAAACATTCAAAATCAAAAAGACTCGTTTACTCGGGAATTGATAATTTCCCATTGACGAAAATGCTTTATCTTGCACTTTTAACATAAAACACATATTCGGATTTTTTAAACCTATGATTATTATGGTTTAAAAGTCATCTCCAATAAACACATAATTTTCACAACTTGGTAGATAGAAATTAGAATTGTGGGGTATGTGTACGTAGTGCACCTCTCGTGAAGAGATAATATTAACAATTTATTTTGACTTTTCCCTCGTTGACCAAAACTCCAACTTCCTTTTTTGGAGAATTCAAACTCCGGAAGCAAAGAAATGTGTTGTTTAATTGTAACAAATACAACAAATGATTGCAATCTTTTGACAAAATTAGTCCACTGAATCCATACGGAATGGTTTTTAGTTCAATTAAATCTGTAGGCACCGTGGCCAGTCACAAGCTTCAACAAATTGGTTCTGATGATTTATTGAAGGGATTGGCTCAAATAAGAAGACTAAATATCATGAGAATATAAAAAATGAAAGTTAATGAACTATTCATATGTGAATTCTTGAAAAAAAATCTATTTGAAGATGCATTTGTGAACCGTCATTACAAATTATTCTTATAATTTCTCATATGCATATTTGGATGACTTTTTTTCAATGATTCACATATGAATTTTCCTTTAACCTTTTTATTCTTATTTTATCACGATATCTAACATTTTTGTTTGAACCTCAACATATATAAGATATAATAATTTACAAGACACTAAGTTTTAGAGACGGCTATCAAAATTTGTATGGAATGAAATGGCTTAATGTAGACAAAACATCCATAGTGACTTATTCAATTAAGCCAATAACAAATGTTGCTTACTAGTAGTGGCAGGATGAATATACCATTAAACTCATTAAACAAAACACAAACATAACCTTAGTGATGATCATTGGGTTGGTTAATAGTCAATACCAATGTTGTGTTTAACAAAATCTAGATTCTGTATTGATTGTTAAAAACTTATGTCATAATGGTTTCCTATTTTCGTTTTGCAGTTTATTCATACTATCATCTTTTAATGTGATTATTGATTCTCTAAAAGTTTTAATATATTCAAAACAGCTTTAAAATACAAAGTAATTTGTTTCGCTAACTTTTCAGGTGTAGATTTCCTTCACAAGTGGATGCGTCCAGATTTTTCGCGCCCAAACATGTAGTTCACTTCATTGGCAAATGGACGCCTTGTGCATACATTGGTAATGTAATATGTCAAATAGTGTTTATAGCATCATTGCTAGACGCTACTAATGTAACACCTAGGAATTTCGAGTATGTATGAGTCCAAGCTTTATTGTACGTAATTTGGCCTTTATTAAGTATTTTGAGATCTAGAAGTGTTAGTTTATTATTGTTGGCAATGAGTGTTTAAGATAATACTTATTGCGAACATTGCAGGTCTGGGATGGGGAGGTGCAACCCTAGCATCACATGCCAAGGCCACATCTATTGTATCGTAGCTTGTGAAATTTGAGACCTGCGACCCTTGAAGAAATGCGACCTTTGCTCTGCAATGACCAACATCACAATTTATACCGTAGGTGGTCTAGAGTGCGGGCGACTCTTAAGCCGTGACCCTAGGTTCACATGTCAGGGTCACACGTCGCAACAGTTGAACAAAATGAGATTTCATCCCTTAATTCATTCATCACTCTTATCTACCTCTTCCCTTCCTCATTTATTTCGGATTGGCAGCATTCAAGGCTTAGAGATCAGTTCCTTGGAAGCATTTAAGAGCCTCTAAGCTAAGAGATTCAAATATAGGATTAAAGCTTCAAGATCTCCTCTTCATTTTAGGGTTTGGCTTGGTTTTCTAGATTTTGTCTAAAAACCTAGCAAGTAAGTTTAATATGATTTGTAAAGATTAGATACATAATGCTTACTTTGTTTATATTTCTAGCTTTACTTCAAGTATTAATTCATTATTTTATGATTTCGTTGTAAAATCTCATCTGAATACACTTTGTACAATCGATGGGAATCCTATGGAGGTTATACATCTACCCATGTTCCATGTTTAAACTTCGTTTGAAAGAAGTTACATGAGGATCTGCTTAAAGTATTGAGGTCCTTATGTAGCTTTAATATATGACATTGTTGACCTAGTTTAGGGTCATTGTAAATGACGATTTTATGAAATTTGATGAGTATGTTGGACCACTAGTCTTTCATTTAAGTTCCAATGTGTATCCTTATTTGAATCATATGAATATTCTCTACTTGTCATTTTATGTTTGGATGATCTCTTTAAGTAGGCATTAGGAGGGTTGTGTCTTGAGCTGCTACCTTGGAGGTAGGCACTAAGAACTCTGCTGCTTGAGGTGTTACCATAGAGGTAGACACTAAGTGTGTCGAGCCTTATGATTTTACCCGTGAGGATAGACACCAAGGTCAACGACCTCTTGAGGTGAAAACTTGCTAAGAGGACCCGACTCGTTTATTCAAAAGAATGTTATAAATGATTTTAGATAATCAAATGCAACTGCTTACTTCATGTTCATGCTCATTAGGCTTTTTGGCCTAATACTTATTTGTGTCGCCATGTATCTTAGGCTCTAGTGGCGAGATCACTAAGTAGGCTTGACCGACCCTTGTAGAGAGTGTTTTGGGGAGCATTTTGGGACGCCATACATTATTAAAGTCTTTTGATGGTTTGGGTAATACTCGATTATAATCTAGTTCTTTAATGATTAGATTAAAATGTTGTTAGCATCAAACCGATTTATTTACAATTGTATTTAACTGGTGTATATTGTTCCCTGTTGGGTAAAGCTAATATCTTGATATTCTATACCATATTTCTGGTTTATTTACTGAACTTTCTGTTGTTTCAATTTTGGGGTGTTACAATTAACACGAACGATTTTGGATGGCATCCTTGTGCTCCAAGCCCATAGACTCCATGGCGTTCTTTTATCAAACAATTTTTGATCATCAATTTCATAACTAGCCCATCTTGGTGCGTATCATACAATTCACTAATCTCTCTCTCTCTCTCTCTCTCTCTCTATATATATATATATATATATATATATAAAGCAGAAACATACAATATTGACGTGACATCTCCTCGTATCAGTATTCATCCCTTCATTTTTCCCTTTTATTTTAGGTTTTATATTTAATCTAAAGCTTTTACTCTTCATCTTCTACCATTATAATTCCTTCTTTTCTACATCTCTTTACCATAAACTTCTTTACTCTTCATCTTCTACCGTTATAATGCCTTCTCTTCTACATCTCTCTATCATAAAATTATTTGCTCTTCTCCATCTCTCGATCCCAATAGGAAATTATGGATTGACAATATATCTGGTGGTACGCCTCTCTCTATCTTTCTATGCATTTATAGAAGGATATGAAACAATAATGTGACAATATATCTGGTGGTACGCCTCTCTCTATCTTTCTATGCATKTATAGAAGGATATGAAACAATAATTATGGGTTTTTTTACTTGTATTTTCTTGGTCTCTCTATCTACTCTGTTGTCTGCGATGAAAAGTCTATGGCAAAATCAGTTGCTAATGTGTTTTCTTCTCTGAAGTTTCGATAAAACCAATTAGATGCCCCAATATCTTCATGAGACTGGATACAGATATACACCTAATAATATACTGAGTTGACATATGTTATTTATATATTATATTTTTATTTTTCACAAGCAATATATTACACCTCTCTTTATTCTTATAATAAGACAATGAAAAGCAAAAAATTAGTTCTATATCTATAGAATATATTCTAACTGTCCACCATGGCCATTTGATCTTGAGGTGGAGCTCAAGGAGTTTTCTAGACCGGCCATTGGGTCTTGATGTAGAACTCGTTAAGTCGTCTACCTCGGCTGCTAATCTAAAGGGAAGCTCAATAACATTGTTAAATGACTTACTTTTGTGTTCCGCCATATAGAATAGAGATGACTCTCTCCGTCATTGACAAATTTCATCCTAAATTTTAAAAACATATTGCTTAAATGGAAGCGATTATTTAAAGAGCATTACTTTAACTTTACCATTCAGTAATTGGGATATAAACTGCTTGAGCTAGGTGTGCTCAAAATACCGGCCAACCCGACCAACCCAAAAAAGAAACTCAACCTAAGCTAGCGCGACACATAGTTGATACAAATTAGACCAATCCGCATCTATTAGGTTGAAATTAGGTCAGGATTTTTTGAACCCAATCTAATCCGATGCACTTCTAAATTAATGATTTATAAATACTGATAAATATTAATATTAATATTTTATATTTATGTGGTATTTTCAAAATCTAGGGGTGCTATAAAAATGGTTCAAGTGAATGGTTTCTCCTTAAAGGATGATGTGACTAATGTTTAAGTTTTATCACTCGTTTTCTTGTCACTTTACAACCAAGTTGATCATAAAAATAACTAAGTTTTAAAAATGGTATGAAAACAATGTCTTGGGAACTACAATTTGTGTATGGATTATTTAATTAATAATTAATAATTAATAATTAATAATTAATAAAATTGGTGTGAATGAGAAGTGAATGGTTGGATAACAACATTGAATTCAAAGTCTTCGTTTGTTACATTTATAATTTTATTATATGATAAGGTATTTAATTGACTCTTAAATTTAAATTTTCATTTTGAAATGAAAAACACGAAATAAGGATTATTGATATATTTGGTTTGTCTAAGAGATTTAATGCAAATTCATATATAACAGAGGATCAATTTTATAGTTTATTTAAAGTTGAACACGTGTTGTATTTATAAGAATACAATTTACAAATTTCTACCCATATATTTTAATTTGATAAATGTTTTGTTATTTGATTATATATTTAAAAAAACTTATTTATTAATTTTATGTTGTTGTAATATTCAACATATAATATAGTATAAAATATTTTGTCAATGTTTTAAAAAACAATTGTTCAAACATTCAATACCGTTAAGTAATATATATATATATATAGAGAGAGAGAGAGAGAGAGAGAGAGTTTGTTTCAAATACAACCTGTTGTATTTGTACAACCAATACAACCCAATAAATTGAGATATTTATGGAAATGGTGAGACTTAATTTATTATGATTTGAATATTTATGGAAGATAAATATGTTTTATTAATTATAATCAATACTCTATATTGGGAAACAATCAAAACTTCTATAAAATCACATATTAATCAAATGAAATAGACGGTTGAGATTGGGCTGTATTGGTTGCACAAATGTCAGGGGTTGTATAATAACCAATCTCTCTCTCTCTCTCTCTCTCTCTATATATATATATATATATGTATGTATATATATATATATGTATGTATGTATATATATATATATATATATATGTATGTATGAAAAGGTTCATTTGAAAAGTAAAGAAGTAATTATAACCCTTCATTTGGTCAATATTTATGGCTTTAATCGTGAAGCACGAGATAAGTTTTTAAACATCATAAATGCTAACTAATAATCAATAATGAACACGTTCAGATACAAAATAATCATTGTATTAAAATGGCATACTATTCTATTAGGGTTGGGTTCTAATGAAAAAGAAAATTATTATTAGAAGCGTAAGAAGAGATCTCCATCATTGAATTAAATTATAATTGAATGTCAATACTTATGAGGTGCATCAGATCAATTCGTTTTTAAAACAAAATTCGTGGGTGGACATAAGATTAAAAGTAACCAAAAGTTCAGATATTTTCTTATACTTCTTACTATAACTTTCTTTTTTCACACAATCTTTTGCCTATTCTATTATATCTTTCCCACGATCCTTTGTCTAACCTATTATATCTTTATCAACCAAAAAGTTTCCATTATTATAACTAAAATAATATATTTCTATTTTTAAGTCTAAACATCTGATTTTTTTATAAATAAATTCTTAATTATGACTGAGGGGCCATTTACTAAATGCTTATTTGGTAAGTACTTACCGGATAAATTTCCGTATCGGATAAACATGACAAGAGTCAAGAATCTTATCGGGTAAGAGCAATGAGAATGATGGAGAGTCTTACTCGGTAAGTGAAAAATATTACAACGCTTACCCGATAAATTGTTGCATTCAACATGTTTTGATGTACTAAAATCTTACACATCAAAATAAATAATAATGTTGACTTCTATAGTTAAACACTGACCGGGTAAGCATTTAGGTAAACAACTCGAATCACATAAAAACACATTAAAATTAATGAATAATTATAAACATACTTACCATAAGAACTGAGATGATTAAAATTATATATCTGTAAATTTATTTAAATTATTATTTTGAACATAATTATGAGGTTGGATTTTTAGTTTTGGAAATCTAAAAAGGGTAAAAATGTGATAATTGTGGAAAGTTGAAGGGTTTATTCATAAATAGAAAACAATTAAGGCGGGAGAAGGGAATCAAGTTGGTTAAGAACACTGTTTAATCAAATCCTAAAGCCTTATAAAATCCCAATTGCCAAATCAAGAACAAACCCACAATCCACAAATCAAAATTCAATTTTGCAGAAAACGGAAATTCTTGTAAATCTCATCTCCCTTTGCATTTTTCTCTACGTTTTCCTTGTAATCATTGCTCCATTGTGGTTGTTGTGTTGATTAATGGCGGATCTATACGGAACCAACAACGATCGTTCTTTTTCTTCATCTTCTTCACTTGAATCAGAAGATATGTCTTTTTTCCTCCAAAGCTTTCTCAACAATTCGTCAACTAAGGGCAAGTATGGACGATTGTTCCCTTCGCCTCCCCCGATTTCCACTGATTTTGTAGATTCTGACCAACGGTTCTCTGATCTCAGCTCTTTTTATGGAACGGAGACGAATCAGGTTAATTTTCCGCCGCGACACGATGTGGCTGGCTTTGATTTAGGATGCGAGGTACGGTTTTTCGTTTTTGCTAGTAATTGGTGGAGAATTGTTTGGTTATGGTACTGACTGATGATTGAATACTGAAATTAAAAAGGATAAACTTCAAATTTTTAGCTGCTTCCAATTTTATGCATTTTGTATGTGCATAAAATAACTCTTACTTATAGTTTGAATGTATGTGGATTGTGATGATTTGTGATCTACTGTTTGCGTTTCGACATGAAGATTAGGGTTTTTCTTTTATGTTCTTTCTCTTGTGGTTTGCTTTCTTTGTGGGCGTTCCCGTATATTTCTCATGGATACCAAACTGGGACTTGAAGGTACAAAAGCAGTCGGAGGGGCGTCAAAATTCAAACCCTCCACGTTCCTCAAAGAGGGCAAGAGCAGCGGAGATTCATAATTTGTCTGAGAAGGTCTGTCTTTAATTATGACATGGTTAGCAGCTTCAATTCGATTTTTGAACTACTCCCTTGAAACATTAAAATACTTTTGTCAGAGGAGGAGGAGTAGAATTAACGAGAAGTTGAAAGCATTGCAGACTTTGGTTCCAAATTCTAACAAGGTATGAAGGCTTTAATTAACATGTATCAATTGATCCCTTTACACATTTCCTCAAAGATTTATCACAAATTGAAGAAAGAGAGGAAGGAAATAGGTACCCTTTAGTCATGAACATGCCTTAAGTTTTGTTTTTAATTCTTTGAACTTGCTATGTTCTTTTGTACCATAGACTGATAAGGCATCAATGCTGGATGAGGCCATTGAATATCTGAAGCAACTCCAACTGAAAGTACAGGTATATTTTTTCCTCTTGATGAGGTTTATCTTGCATGTGTAGTCTGTTGATCTTTTGAGCTTTCTGTTTTGCAAAATAGAACTCATTATCTGTTTAGTTTGTTTGGAATCAAAGCGTTAGTATACCATCTCATAATTCTACATCTATTTTGAAATCTTTCAACAATGTTTGGCAAGGTGGGAACATACAGTGTCCAGTTCCACTGCTTCTTATTGGATTTTTTTATGCATTCCGTAACTGTGATACCGTGAAACTTTGTCTGTGTGCTACCATATTTCTTAAAAGTACAAGGAGTTTAGCTGAAAGTGAATAAAACTATAGGGGGGGGGGGGATCACTTTTTTATATAACTGTATTTTCTGTTTTTATCTAATATTATGCTAATTATATGGTGTCAAGTCTTGAAAGTTTTTATGGGTCTTCCTCTGTTCAAGTATGTTGGTGGGAGGAAATTTATGAAACAAACAAGAGCCATAAAAACCATATAGCTCATTTAAACAGATGACAAGTGATGATGTTTTATGGTTACTTAAATCCTGATTTTGAATGCTGTCAAATAACTGTTTGATTAATTTCTGCTTCCATTGGAGAGTACACCTCAAGTGAATGGACTTATGCCTATCCTACTATAATGCTTGGACAATTCCATGGGATACTAGTACTAATGATATGCTTACAACTAGTCTGCAAAAAGTAAGAAATTGTTTCCAGCAAATTGACACTTCCGACCTTGTTGATGATGAATCTTGGAACATTTGGTAAACCATTTCAATATGTCCAAATAACTGAAAGTATGTCGATATAGTTGTAGCCATTTTAATGCAATAGGAGAGTGATAGGTGATTGCTGATTTTGGGTGGGTTTATTTTTTCCAATCATTTGGTAGGATATACTGTTGATTAGTTTATGATTGCAGACACTTACCATGAGAAATGGGTTGGGGTTGCAACAGCCTATATACTCGCAACAAGAGGAAATGGAAATGGAAATGGGGGCAAATCCTTCACAAGGGGGATTCTCAATTGATATAGGCAATGGACATATGCCGTCGTTATCCCACATGATGAAACAAGATAATGTTTTTGGATCACAAGTGAATCAATATCATCATGTATTTACCAATCACTCGACATCTATCAAGGTAAACCAACTTTAAATTTGATGTGACTGATATATATATATATATATATATGTATGTATATATATCTCTTTATATATATATATATATATATATATATATATATATGAAAAGTTTGATTTGAGAAGTGGTAAGTATTTGAGAAGTAAAGAAGTGATCCTAGCCATTCGTCGATCAACATTTGCGGCTTGGACTATGAAGAACCAGATAATTCCTCACATGTTTATGCGGAAGATAGATGAGTAGTTTCGTAAATTTTATAAATAGGCGGCAAACGGATATGTAAACCCGTGTGATTCACATATGAACTATATGTGAACCAATTAACGGATATGAACATATAGTTTATATGTGAATCATAAGGGTTCATATATGAATCAGTTAATTAGTTCATATATGAATCAATTAATTAGTTCATATACAGATCATACAGGTTGATATGTGAATAAGTTAAAATAGTTCATATGTGAATTACACTGTGAACCCGTTTGCCATCTATTTGTAAAAGTTACGAAACCACTCCCTCTTTTTTTCTCATAGCTGCAAATTTTGACTAGTTAAAGCCCTAATTATTGACCATATGAAGAGCTACGATCACTTTTTTAGTTCTCAAATATTACCACTTTGCAAAATAACCTATGGCTATATGTATATATATTAGATGAAAATCTTATAAAATTTTGGTGTGTATCAGGAGATTGGGTGTCTGAATGGAAAAATTCCTTCACCTGGTGTGTCGTAGCATGTAGATTGGAGGAGTATATACATATATATAAAATATATATATTGTGAGAAGATTAGCAGGTGTTGGAATCTGAAGATGAGACCTTTCTTAGTATAATAATAATAATAATAAATTAATAATAATTATTATTATATTATTAATTAAAACCTCCAATCTGAACATAAGCTGTAATAGAGACAAGAATTAATTAATGTTTGGATATTGAATGTTGATGTAGTTGGATGGATTAATTGTGTGTTGGAATTGAATAGATAATATGAAATGTAAGCCTAATCAAAAACAAAACCCCCATCCCTACCTCAATTCCTCCTTTTATTTTTCTTCTTGTTTAAATAGTTATTATTTTTTAAATATTTTGGTCTTATAAATTAAAATAAATATTAAAAATACACATTTCAATAGTTGACTGTAACAAAATATTCAAAAATAAATATTAAAGTTTTTGGGTTGCTTGTATTTCAAATCGTGTCCAATATTTTTTCTTTTATGTCAACAAACAGTTTCACTAGTGTTTTTTCGTTGTTTTATATTATCAATTCAATGATGATCCGTGAATAAATGCATGGTTCTATGGTATGGATAGGGCCAAAACTTTTGTGATTCGAGTACAAAAAGAATATATCGCTAAAAGAAACATAAAACTTCTAAAGTATGATATTTTTTTTTAAAGACAGTCAAATTTTATTAAGTAAAAAAGTTAGAAATGATGCATATCAAGCACGTGAGGTGTAGACACCAAACTAAGTAAAACAAAAGTAAATGAAATGTTACAAAACTAAGACATCAGAAGTTGAATTGAACCCGACACATAAAAATGTAACCTAGTGGGAATTATGAGATGGGAGTGAGGTGTTGCGGCCTCTTCATCCACCGCTCCCATTTTAGAGACTCCATACAATATCTTATCGAGATCCATTCCACGACTTGAACTCTTATTTCCGTAAATAAGGCCTCCTAATATAACAACTTTTCTCAACAACCGTGTTATTTTGGTGATGCCAAACTAAATAAAGAGTAGCGAACGGATGCTTGCCAGATCCTTTGAAGCCAAGGAGAAAGCGAGCGAGCACCTGGATGGTTCACAATACCAACCACCATATTTCCATGTTGTTGTCAACAGGCCCTCATTTCCTAAATAGTTCCCAAATTTCTGAGGCGAACTTGTATCTCATGAGACAACGGTTCACCATTTCCTTTGTTTTGTTACAAACTGGACAGAAAACCGAGTGCAAATTTATGCCACAATCACTCATAGAAGTCGAGACAGGAAGTCGATCAAGTAGAACCCACCAAACAAAGATATTGATTTTTAGAGGGAGAAGGTTATTACAAGGGGTATAAATGAGACGAGTCGAGTTGAATAGTAGGTTAATTGAGCAGAGCTTAAAAACTAATACTCAACTCGAGCTAGATTAACTTTTTTAATATAGGGCTCAAGCTCGAGCTCGAATATTTTTTGCATTATCAAGCTCGAGCTCGATGCTTGTTTATGGGTTAGAATTTCCCATTGATTAATTCGTTTATCGGCTCGAGCTTGATAATTTTTATATTTTTATTGTATGATTAATAAATATATGAACATGGTGCATACTTTAAAAGCTTTTCTCAATTCAACTTGAGAAATGAAATCGAGCTTTCAAACAAGTCGAATCGAATGTTAGTGTTATAAAGCTCGAGATCGAATAGCTTGGTAAAAGCTCAAATCATTCCAGATGAAAGCACCATCTCTAAGGATTTTGTCTTCGATAAGCTTCTTTAATTTATTGGCCAAGAAGTGCATCAGTGTCTAGTAGCCACTATTAGGTTGTAATCCTCCTTTGTATTTACCTATATATATATATATATATATATATATATGAGGCAAATCAAATGAGAATTAATTAGTTTGTAGTAACCGTGAGATCCAATCTCAAACATAAATCAATAGACAAATTAAGAAATTTATAATTTTGGTAATTTTGAATTAAAATTTTAATGCAAGGACATTTTAGGTGTTTTAAAACTCTCCTCTCTCCGTCCTCCGTCCTTTAGCCACCATCCTCGATGATATCACAGTGGTATCACAATGCATCTTATATGTGCTTGGGTATCACACTGAGGTCGTTTGTGTGGTCAATCGGAGATGTAACACAGTGGTATCACAATGCATGTTATATGTGTTTGGGTATCACACTGTGTCTTTTGTTTAACATAGTCAATATTTTTAGGTATCACAGTGGTATCACCGGGGGACGGGGGACGGAAAGAGAAGAGAAGAGAGAAAATACCTATAATGTTCTTGCATTAAAATTTATTAAAAATTACATAAATTATAAATTTCATAATTTATTTATTGATTTGTGGTTGAGATTGGATCTCACGGTTACCCAAACTAGTTAGTTCTCCCTTGAATGAGCCTATATATAACTCCAAAATATATGAGATCCTTGAGATCTATCCGAAGCCACATATTTAAGATAATTCATGATATTAGTCAATGACATAATTATCCTTCAAAATCAATGCATTTTAAAGTAAATTTCCGTACTTATCTATTTCTCTTTCCTATTTCTGTATTAACATACATATCGTGCATACAAGATGGACATATTGTGAACACCATGTAAAAAACCTTAATAATTTTTTTACTAGGGTGTTCACGAATGATATATTTAAATTTAGTTTATTGATTTAGTTTGTGTTCATAGTATGTTCACAATCTATATCAAATCTCTTAGATTTATAGTGTGTTCACAATGCATTCACAAACCATAAAAGTATTTCTAAGAAAGTGGTCCCAATGTATTCACCTTGATTTCATATTCAATTGTGTGTCTATGTGTAGTTATGGAGAAAAAAGAGAGGATAGAGAAAATAGGTGAGAGAATGAAGAAAAATAAGGAAGAGGAGAGAGAAGAAAAAGATTTATAATTTGTTTTTGATTTTTAATTAATTTTTTATGGTTTAAATTGAATCTCACATATCTCAGAAATTAACAAGTTATTAAAAGAAACTCTATATATATGTATACATATATATATATATATATATATATATATATATAGAGAGAGAGAGAGAGAGAGAGAGAGGAGTATAAAGGTCTTGGAAAAACATCAACAACCCGACAAGTGCATGCATCAGAAATGCATTCGAGAGTATTTTCATTGACTAATATTTTAATGAAGGAAGTCATCATGTCTTCGTCCGCCCAATCGTACTTCTCGAAAAGCTCCCTCTTCTCGCGACGAGATTGTCGAAGTTCTTGCTCAAGGTCATGAATCTCGAGCAACAGACGCATGTGATGACGAATAAGGATCTTGATGTACAAACATTGGGCATGTTGCTTTAGCACCTTTGCTGAAAAGCGAGGAAGAAAGAGCGTCGAACATAGTGAATGGATGAGATGATAAAATGGATGCTTAACAAAGAAAAATTCTAAAATGAGGGATAATAATCAATATATAGAGATTTACATGGGGAAGGGAGTAGCCGGCAGTTTAATAACTATCCTTGGACAACCTACTAAAAGGAGGCAAATAATTTTATTTCATATCATTAGTGGGATTCTTAAATATTAAGGAAATTAATATTTTCATTTATTTAATAGAAGAATAATGGATTTAAAAAATATATATAATTTCTATAAAAAAAAATCCAAAATCTATAAACATACCTAATATTATAAAATAATAAATGAAAATATCATAATGGAAATCCCACAATAATAATAATAATAATAATAATAATAATAATAATAATAATAAATACTTTTCCCAGCAGCTACCATTAAAAGAAATAGTAAAAGAATTCATAAATAATTTAAAATTGTTTATTATTATTTATGCTAAAAAATAAACACCCAATTTTTCCCAATCAACGCTCTGGATAATTGTGAGAATCATGCCTAGCAAGCAAGCTACTTAAAATTCTTACACCGCCTTTTCAACTTCTTCGCATTTGTCACGTTGGGAATTCTGGTGTTAAGGCCCAATAGCCTATAGTCTCTCAAATGGGTAAGAAGCCCATAATATGGAAAGTGTACACGAGGAGTGAGAAGGTAGCAGGTCGTTAGTGAAGGGAATAAAATAGTGTTGTTGAGAGAATAAGAAGGCATTCAGTTATTTTTGTCAATTCTGTTTTAGGAGAGAATTCTCTAGAGAAGAGTCCCTGGCTTTGGTTATTTTTCCCGGTTGATGTAGAGCTTAGGCTCATTTTCCTTTCAAATCATCCAGTCATCTCTTTCATTTTCTCTGATTCTAACAATTGGTTCGACCTGTCGGATATTCGAGGGGGATTAGTGTTTGTGAGAATACCACCAAAACCGGCCAATATGGGTGATCCTGTGGAGGCGTTATAAGGTGCAATGGCGATGATAGAAGAAGTATGCAATGATCGTTGACCGAAATTAGAGAGACGTTAATAGCAGATTTAGCCAAGCTGCTAGAACGACAATCACAAGAGCCACCACCTGTTGTTACCAGGGTGGATGATCGATTGACGGAATCTCGTATGGCTATTAAGAAGGTTGAACTTTCCATGTTTGGTGGGAATGACCCAGTAGGGTGGATTACCCGAGCAGAGATCTACTTTGAAGCACAAAATACCCCGGAAGATAATAAGGTGAAACTAGCAAAATTGAGTATGGATGGAGCGACGATTCATTGGTTCAATCTCTTGAGTGAAATGGTGGAGAATCTCACATGGAAGAAATTCAAATAGAGCTTGATTGAACGATATGGATAGAGACAAATCGATAATCCCTTTGAAGAATTGAAAGACCTCACGCAAAGGGGATCGGTGGATGAATTTGTCACAAAGTTCGAATACAAATCCTGAACGGCCCAATATACCTTAGACTGGGTTTACCTCTTTTTCTAAATCGTACAATACACTTCCATGGAGAAACTTTCAATATCATGAAATCTCCTACCAGGAATTCAATCGGTTTTCGGCAAGATAATTGACAATATTGCATACCATGAAATTTCATTTTGAAAATTGTACTGAATTGCCAAAATATACTCATCAAAAAAATTTTATTTTATCTCATGATTTCCCTCATTTGAAATTTTGCTTTCAATCCTTGAGTGGTGATCGACTACTTGATTGTCACATCCCTTGTGATCAACAATCTCTAAATCAAATTCTTGTAAAAGAAGAACTCATCTAATAAGCCTTGGTTAAGTAGTGTCTTTATCAAAGAAATATTTGATGGCAAAGTGATTCGTATACACGGTGACTTTAGTGACAATTAAGTAGGATAAAAAACGATCAAAGACAAATACTACCACAAGTAATTCTTTTTCAGTGGTGATATAATTTAATTAGACTTCCACCAAAGTTTTACTTGCATAGTAGATGGGGAATCTTGTTTCGTCTTTGTTCTAAAATGGCACGTACGCCCCCACTCACTTGCATCACACAACCTCAAAAGGTAATGGTCCAGTCTAGGGCAATGACAATAGATGCATAGACAAGAGTTGTTTTGATAGTTTCAAAAGCTTTTTGCATTCAGAGGTAAACTTAAAATCTTGATCAACATGCAATAAATTACATAAGAGTTTTGCAATTTTTGAAAAATCCTTAATAAATATACGGTAAAAGCCTACATGTCCCATAAAACTACGAATGCCTTTGACCGACGATGGTTCGGACATTTGCATTATGACCTCGATTTTTGCTTTATCAACCTCCAAACCGTTTTTAGAAACCATGTGACCTAAAACAAGTTCTTCTTGTACCATAAAAATGACATTTTTCTCGATTTAAAATTAAATCATGAATCTCACATCTTTCCAAACTTTTCTTTAAATTGGCAAGAAAATTTTCAAAAGATGTGCCGATGACTGAAAAGTCATCCATAATCACTTCCATGGTATCTTCAATCATGTCCGGAAAAATTGACATCATGCAACATTGGAAAGTAGCCATACATTGCATTGACCAAATGGCATAAGTCGAAAGGCAAAAATTCTGAAAGTGGTTTTTTCTTGATGCTTGGATGCAATGTGAATTTGGTTGTAACCCGAATATCCGTCCAAAATGCAGTAAAATTCTTTTCCGATCAAACTATTTAGCATTTGATCAATGAAGGGTAAAGGAAAATGGTCCTTCTTATTAGCTAGATTTAATTGTCTATAATCCGTGCAAATCCGCCATCCGGTGACGGTCCTAGTAGGGATGAGCTCGTTTTTGTCATTGGTAATACCCGTGGTTCCACCTTTGTATGCTACACATTGTACAGGACTCACCCAACCACTACTACGAATAGGGTATATGATACCCACATCCAACCACTTTAAAGTTTCTTTCTTGACGACTTCCTTCATGATGAGATTTAATCTTCTTTGTAGTTGCACCTTTCCAACATTATTTTCTTCCAAAATTATCTTATGTTTGCAAAGAGATGGACTAATACCCCTAACGTCGGCAATGGTCCAACCTATAGCTCTCTTGTGAGCTTTCAACACCTCTATCAACCTTAATTCTTGTCCATTACTTAATTTTGAGGAAGTAATTACTGAAATTTTTTCCTTCTCCTAAAGATAAACATACTTAAGATAATTAGGGAGTGGTTTTAATTCTAATTATCTGGCTTGCTCTATATATAGGGCTTGGACAATTCTATCTTTAAAGTCAAGTTGTTCAAATGCAGCTAAATCTTCCAATTCAACTTTTTCCTCCATTATGTCCTCAGATATTCCTACAGTGTCACCACTATGAGGAGAGTGAATCAAACTTAACTCTAGATCTTCACCTAAAGCACAGATAGATGAACAGTCCTCAACCTCTCCATGAAACTTAAGGAAATTAAATACGTTGAACTTCACTTCCTGATCACTTACTCTCATATAGCCTTAGCTGCCCAAAAAACCCCCCATGCACCTGATAGCACCCCTCGATTTGCCAATTTCCAAAATAAGTCCTCTAAATAATCAATATGATTATAATTGAGACTAAACTAACAATTTCATAATTAACGCTTGGGTTTTAGAAAAATTTCTCAGGACTTAAATAATTAATGAAAACATGGAAGAATTACGGATGTTACAGACATATTTTGATGTTTCTTTTTGTGTTTAGATAGTAGAATGATTAGTTTAGAGGAAAATAAAATAAAGTTTGTATGTCTAATTATCCTCGAGTCCTAATAGATCTAGTACTTAACATGACTTTTTAAATTTTAAGATCTATTAAATTTTGTGTTTTATATAATGGTATTACAACAAGTTGTTAGAACGGAATTAAACGATCTAATAATTAGTCCTATCAACAATATTGGATAATTTAGACACAAAACATATTGTGTTATTAAGCTTTAATAATATAGTTTTAAAAATAATAAAATTTAATTGTTTATGTCAGGTTAGATTCCAACTTCATTGATAATTAATTCACACGGATTTTTAATTTATTCTAACAATTTATTATAACATGATATTATATAAGACTTAAAATTATTGATCTTATAAATCTAAGATACCATTTAACATTATCATTTACTTATCGAGTAAGATTTTAGTCAATAAAAACGGCATCATATGTAATAATTTTACCTAGTAAGTGCTAATTGTGGTAAGAGTCATTGCCTCACTTACTAAGTAAGACTCTCGATCCTTATTTCACTCTTACCGGGTAAGATTTATGGTCTTTACTATATTTATACGATAAGGTAATCTAACTTGATAAGCACTTACCCGAATAAGAATTTAGTAAACGACTCCTAAATCTTTAACAAGTATTTTATTAAATTTGAAACGACGGTTTTTTTATTTATTGAATGGTCAAAGAAAACTAATTCACTTGATATAATTAGAGAGAGAGGGGGGTAAACTGTTAATAAACAGTGAAATGAATGGATGGATGCCAGAATAAAACCAATTGAATTGGTGAAATGATGGCATTCCATGTTAATCTTCAAATTCTCTTTGCTTTTTTTTTTTTTCCTTTTTCTCTTTGCCTTTGTAGCCTTTTTAGTCTTTCTCTCTCAGTGGTATTATCAAAAAGTTTAATTCTTGACTTGTGTCAAAAGTCCAACATTTTCTTTTGCTTTCATCTTTTCCCTTCTATAAGCACATGTGTGCCAATATCCACCATTCTTTTTTAATTTCATTCATACACATAACTTTATATATATATATATATATATATATATATATATATTCATCTAAAGGGTCGGTTACAATGAGAATGAGAGTTAAGATGAGAAGCGTATGAAGAGATTTATATCTTTAGATGCATATTAGGATGAGATGCATATTAGGATGAGATGCACAACATCAATCTTGGTATCAACAACGATTCATGGGTGGGTTTGAGATTAAAGGTGATCAAGGGTACAGATTCCTTCGTACGTTTTTCACCTTAACTTTCTTTATCAAACGATTCTTCATGTTCATCTCCTTCGAATAGTACTATTTGATTAATTCTTTCGACTTGAAATAAATGTTTATATTATTATTTTGATTTGTTATAAAATAAGTATTCATTATCAAAAGTAAATGTAGCCTTTCTCATTCTACCCTTAATTAACTATGAGATGAAAAAACTTTATCTTTCTATAACTAAGGGTAAAAGTGTCCTTTAGTTTATTAAAAGATGTAATAATTACATATTCTTAAAAATACATGTCTTTTTTATTGTAGACATTTATTTTGAGAAGGAGGAAATGTTATTTATTTAATGATTTTAAAAAGGGTTTAATTGTTAAGATAAAATTTTCATTTAGTTTTGTGAAATACAACTTATATGTCATTTAATTTTAGAGATCCGGTTGATATCTCTTTACTTTCTATCTATCAAGATATATAATTACAGGAATGTCGGAAGGAGGATAAAATAAGTCATGATCAATATAAAGAATTTGACACACCATCAATAATATTGATATACACCATTGATATTTCTCACAATTACATGATCTATATATGTTTTTTTCTTCTTTGCATGGTCGTATATAGCCATTAGATAATGCATCAAGCCACGACATTTATACATGGTCAAATAGGTATTCTAGACCAAAATAACAGAGTTGATCCTTATTAGGTGGGCATGAACTTCCGAATATCGGGAACAATCATGTCAGACATGTATACCTCCATAAACTTTCGTCATTTTTGGTACAATCTTGTCCTTTTGGGTTAAATGGTGCAGAAACTGTAGCAAGTTTCATCCATTTTGATACAGTCATGCGGCTCTTCAGAACTCATCTCATTATTAGTTTCAGCATTACGTTTCTTCAAGAAATTATGGAACCAACGAAGTTGGTTGCACAAGTGGAAATTGATTGAATTTTTTTCATTTTGGTGGACTTTCCTTTGTTTACGTCCTTACTTATGTGCATAACATTGAACTATCATTTTTGTACGTTATGGGGGTAAAATAATCTCGAGAAGAAAGTTCGTTATGGAAAACCCAACATTTTGTAGGGTGAGTGATCAGGCTTAACGAGGTTGAGTTAGAATGGTATTCGCAAAACAAGCCAACGACTATAATTAACCACCGCATAAAGGCAATACCACATCTCTCTTTAAGAAGGTCATGAAGATATACAATGAAAAGAGTGAATTACATTTTTTCTCGTCTATGGCTACTTTTTGATTTTCATCCCTCAAATTCATAAAGTACACTTCTGGTCCATTTTTCGTATCTCGAACCCAAACTAGGTCCTCGCTTTGACACCGTTAAAGTTGGGTCCGTTAATTTAATCACGTGCCCCTTACACGAGGGGTATTTTCAACATTTAACTCTTCTTCTTCTTCCTCCTTCCTAGAAATTCACCACCACCGCCACCCATTGTTGTCTACCACCTTCACACATTCAAAATCGTATTACAAAACAGAATATATATATATATATATATATATATATATATATATATCCAGATACACAGAAAGATGAATGTTCAAAGACCCATAAACATCCAGATATTGGAAACTTAATTTAAAAAACCAGATGAACGTTCAGGAATCTAGAATAAAGAAAATGAGAAAAATCAAAACCAAAATCTAAATCTAAATACAAGAAGAGAAGCCTAAATCTAGATCGGAATATAAAGAAGAAAACCTCTAAATCAGACCAAAAATTTAAATCTAATTACAATTTTCCAAATTCAAAAAAGAATCTGGGAAAAACCTAGATTGAATCTAGAACAAACCCTAAATTCAAAAACGAATCTGGAACAAACCAACATCATTATATTGAAAAACCCTTTTGTTCGAGGCTTGAATTTTTGCATCTAAAACTTGAAAATCCATTTTGTTTGAAGTTGGAGCAAACCATAAATTCGAAGCTTGAATGGATGCTTGAAAACCTCTTATGTTCGAGGCTAGAACAAAACATAAATTTGAAGCTTGAATCCATTCGAGGGGAGGATTCATGCTTCTGTTCACTGGAGAAAAGAACTGTTTATGCTTTTGTTTGATGGAGAAAGGAGGATTCACGCATTGGCAAAAACGGAGGAGGAGAAAGAATCTGGGTATTGTTCACGGGTTTTGCACAATCATGTAGGAGGGTATAGGAATTCGCCAAAGAAATAGGGGGAGAGGATGGTTTCACAGGACGCAGGGGGAGGGTTTCTTAGTAAGGTTGCGTTTGGTACATGGGACATGACCGGACAGGACGGAACAAAACTCACTGTCCCACGTTTGGCACAACATGGGACAGAACAAGAATTCATTGTTCCATGTTTGACGTGACTTGTGACAGGGACAAGAACTGGGACAAGATGGGACAACATGGGACAAAAGAGGTTTTTTCTTGTTCCGTGGAATAAGAAGGGACAAGAATGAGACAAAAACTAAAATATTACTAATCTACTCTAGTTTAATATATAACCTTAATATGATATTTGTTTTAATGGTCATCGGCAACCTCCATCTCCACCTCTGCTCCTCTTCCACTACAACAACATCCTTTACCGTTTTAGATAACAATGTAGTGAAGACTTTACACATATTTTCAGTCAAAAAAATATTAGATTTATTTGTATGATTAGAGGTTTGAACGTGACATGGAACAATAATAGAAAAGGAGAAGCAAAGGTTGGAGTTTGACATTAATTAAACCTTTTTTAAGTTTGTGCAAGCACCGCAAAGAGGTTAATAAAGGCAAAGACAAAAAGAAGCGCCAACCGCAAATGTCGAAGAAGGATTTTACTGTCCATGTCATCCAATTGCTTATTTTTCTGTCATCCATTTTCTTCTTTAAACAAATCTCTTCATTTGAACCCACTTTTCCCTACAACATATTCACATTTTTTGCACCATGTCGACCATATATATATATATATATATGGCCTAATCAAATGAGAACTAATTAGTTTGTGGTAGTCCAATCTCAACCACAAATCAATGGATAAATTAAGAAATTTATAATTTTGGTAATTTTGAATTAAAATTTTAATTCAAAGATATTTTAGGTATTTTGAAACTCTCCTCTCTTTTCTGTCCGTCACCCGTCCTCCATCCTCCGGTGATACCACATTGGTATCACAATACATCTTATATGTGCTTGGGTATCACACTAAGGTCGTTTGTGTGGTCGATAGAAGATATAACACAGTGGTATCACAATGCATCTTATATGTGCTTGGGTATCACACTGTGTCTTTTGTTTAATAGAGTCAATATTTTTAGGTATCACTGTGGTATTACCGGAGGACGGGGGACGGAAAGAGAAAATACCTAAAATGTTTTTGCATTAAAATTTTAATTCAAAATTATTAAAATTATAAATTTTCTAATTTATCTATTGATTTATGAATGAGATTGGATCTTACAGTTACTACAAACTAGTCAGTTCTCCGTTGAGTGGGTTCATATATATATATATATATATATATATATATGTATGAGAGAGAGAGAGAGGGGAAGAATTTTAATTGAGTGCATGATTATGACAAGTTTATTTTGATAGAAAAAAAGGGTGAAAATGAAGTTTGTTAAAACTTTAAAAGATTGTTTATCTAATGGAGGTTACGTATTGAAGTTGTACATGTTCGGTCATTTAGACGGATTGTTTATGTAGATGGACATGTGTCCATAACATTATCGGGATTGTTTATGTAGATGGACATGTGTCCATAACATTTTCCCTTGACTGTATGTACGTAGCTTTCTTGTGAAAAAGAAAACACCAAATATATATTTCAAAGATCTTCATGATGAAGTTGGTGGGAACTAATAATGAGTTTCAATCAATGATGCCAACCTAACCCACAATCCACTCTTTCACCTTTATTCGTGTCATTCTATTCCCATCAATTTTATTTCTAACCTGTTAATTCACAACAATACCATCCTCACAACAATACCTTCCTCATTAACACACTGATGCGAGAACCTTAACTCATCGCATTATACTGGTGTGATAAACTCAACTTATCGCATCACAAGGATGCGATAAACTCACTCTTCGCATTATAGAGATGCGATAACCACTTTTTATTGCATCAATAGTGATCGCATCACACAAATGCGACAATTCCAAGTCCTCGCATCATAAAGATGCGATAACATTGAATACTTTGAGCAAAAACCCAGATTTTATAACTCAATGATTATGCCACGCTTATCATGGTATACACATGTCCTTGATATGTTACCCTTATCCCAGTATATACCTCCTTGATATGTCATCCTTATAACCAAAATATCTCTCTCTTTGATATGTCACTCTTATTTCATCATATGATATAACATAGCAAAAACCCATGTTTATGCTAGTTATAACATTCAAAACAATTTTATATCAATCCATATAAGGAACCATACGATTCAAATTTCCAAATAAGAAAAGTTGTAAAATAAACTCACTTTATGTGCTCACGTAGACAAAGATGAATTAACACAACAACAATTTCAAATAGAAATCACAGAATCAACTTCCTACTAGCTCTCCTTTTAGGTTATGTTTTTGCTTCGGCTTTCTTTCTTGTGTTCGAAGAGCACACACATACACACAGAAAAATTTCCACCAACCTTCTTTTTAAATAAAAATCATCCCAATGAGATAAATGAGATTATCTCATTATAGTAAACAATAAAGGAAAGAGACGATGATATTTAGGCACCTTGACATATTAAACCCCTCCATTTATCATCATCTTTCAAAAACGACCCCAAACTTTATAACCGTTAATGAGTTCTAATCGGAAATGATGTGATGTAATTAGCATTGGTGGATTGAAATGAGTTTTATTGGGTCTTAAATGGATTGTAAATATATGTAGTGTATAGCTAATGAGATATATATGAGTTTTATTGGATCTTCATGGATTGTAATAGGTTATATATATATATATATATATATATATATATATATATATATAGGGGCTGGTTCAAAWABTAAMYHAATATTTTGTGCAAACTATGCTAACCCATCTTAATCGTTCATTTTCTCATCTAACGGTTATTATTAAATGAGATTAAATAAACAATAATTTAATTAATATAT
>NC_037530.1:26228052-26239030 GCF_001531365.2 Cynara cardunculus var. scolymus
ATATGAACATTAGCTACACCGTGTGAACCTAATGAACACTATAATCGATATATGTTGGTCATATGATCATATTCTTCAACCTTGATGCATGCTCGTAGCGATACACATGCACGACGATGAGACATGCAYATTAACAAAAACATGGGTTGTGCAGATAAAACTGATACCTGTACTTTATATCTGTTCGTGCATGATGTTCCCTGTACGTGGTTTCATATGTGAATTAGTTGTCAATAAGATGAACATATTTGAATCTTCATGTCATTATTAGATGAAGATCAATTTGAGATATTGTAGGATTTGTAACTCCCAATTAAAATATTTGGGAGTTACATAAGAATGACTAATGACCTAAATACCTTTATCATTAATATGTAAGTTACATTTTAACCAAACCCAAAGATGCAACATTATTGGTTGATGTGGGTTAGCAAAGTTTGCACAAAATATTGGGTTAGTATTTGAACCACCCTCTCTCTCTCTATATATATATATAGAGAGAGAGAGAGAGAGAGGGAAGATCAAATGTTAACCATCATTTTTGTGTTAACTTTGAAAACCCTCTCAACCAATCAAATTTCATTATTCTTATAGGTTTATGTCTTGTTCATTTTACCATTACAAGGGTATTCTAGTAAATTGAATTCATTTGTAACCCCCAAACAATTAATGGGGGGTTACAAACAATTAAATCCCAAAAAATATGCATTCATGTTATTAATTTTTTTTACTATTGATCTTCTATGTTCATTCTTGTATGAATTCCTAAATCGCATAAGAAACACAGTAGTAACGATTTTTGATATTGATCAATTTGAACACAAATAAACCGTGAACACAATTTGAACAAATTAACATATGAACACAAATTAACAGATGCTACCTTAATTTTGTGGGACGTCTATGTATGTGAATATATGGGCCAAAAATTGCACATACCGTGTTCATTTGTGTTCATATCGTGTTCATGGTTCATTTGTGTTCAAATTGTGTTCACGGTTCATTTGTGTTCAAATTGATCAATACCGAAAATTGTTACTACCGTGTTTCTTATGCGATTTAGGAATTCATACAAGAATGAACATGAAAGATCAATAGTAAAAAAATAATAATAATATGAATACATATTTTTTGGGATTTGATTGTTTGTAACTCTCCATTAATTGTTTGGGGGTTACAAATGAATTCAATTTACTAGAATACTCTTGATAAGTGTATTTTTTCTTCTCAAAATGCCCCTTTCATCAAGTTCACTAGGCCTCATTAAAATTCAAACTTTAAAATTTAATTTTTTTTATTGATTAATCTTAACCGTTGATTATAGATTTGGATGRMYAAGATCAGTTAATAAGGTTAACACAAAAATGATGGTTAGCATTTGATCTTGGCCATATATATATATATATTTGCAAAGCTAGTCAGATATATGAAAGTATAGTGTATATGTTTCATGACCAATTATAGAGCGTATGCATTCATACTATAGACAAGCATCATACATAAAAATACACTACCAACCAGTTCTACAAAGGAAAGTTCATAATTGTAGATATTTTGAGAAACTGTAATCGATTATTTCATTAGTTAGTAAGGATGAATAATCCTAAAATATTTATATATATAATTTTTCATGAATATCATAATTTTCTTATTTACGATATCATCATGAACATCTATCACAATTAGGGCTGTAAACAAACCGAACGTTCAGCGAACCGTTCGTGAACCGTTCGACGGGAAGTTCGTTTATTTAATAAATGAACAAATTTTTTTGTTCGTTTAGTTAAACGAACGAACATGAACAAGAGCCTTGTTCATTCATTTATGTTCGTGAGCGTTCGTTTATTTATCGTTCGTTTACTTTCGTTTATATTCGTTCGTTTATGTTTGTTTATATATTAAATTTAATATATAATCTTTTATTTATTTACTTTGAATTCAAATAATATTTATTTATTTTCGTTTAACTCGTTCGTTTAGCTCGTTCGTTTATGTTCGTTCGTTTACGTTCGTTTAGCATGTTAACAAACGAACATAAACGAACACGAACACACATGATTTCTAAACGAACGAACACGAACACAAATATTTTCGTTCGTTTACYGTTCGTGTTCGTTCGTTTGTTCGGTTAAGTTAAACGAACGAACATAAGTTAAACGAACGAACATGAGCAAGCCTCCGTTCGTGTTCGTTCAGTTCGTTTACAGCCCTAATCACAATACTTAAAATTGGTTCCAAAGTAATTAAAATATTTATGGCTCTTATACTGCCGACATCGCATCGCAAAGTGTGGTTCATAACTTTTGCAGTGTGTTTTGTGGTTTGCATTTTTACTAAACCGCACTATGCGGTGCGTTTGCAGTTTTGAGTTATCAAATCGCGGTTCAAACTGTACCGCATCACATTTTGTATATTTTTTTAATTTTATATAACACACAAATATATAAAATAATTTATTATTTATGTAATATTTCTGAACTTTGTCTTTTGGACTTTGAGTTTAATCCAATATAATGATTGAAAATATTAATAAATTAGTTGGACGCGTCACAAGTCACATGTCCAATTCAGTTCAAAGTTTATCTTTTTTACTTCTTAGACTATTTTCAATTATGGAATATGTAATTGGTAATGGGATGTATTGAAACTTTATATTTGTTGGACTACGGTCATTTTATCGTTGATTTTATAATGTATTTTTAAACTTATAATTATTAGATTGTAGGCATAAAGTGCTATAGATATAAACCGTATAACCACACAATGCGGTGCAGTTTGAGGTTTATGCGTTGCTGATTGCAATTTGGAAAAATACCCAATCCGCACATGCGGTGCAGTTTACGATTTGACTCCAAACCACACCACAAACACCCCTAGTTTATATTGATTGAGTTTTAATTATCTTTTACAATTACCACTGGTAAACTATGTCTCATTAATACCCACTAAGAGATCGTTTATCCACTACAAAACAAATAGGCTTCACCGACAATAAAATCTGTTGGTAATCCGCCGAAAAAGCCATCATCAGCGGATCTCGTCACCTGAGAAAGTTTAGCTGGTGATTGTTTTTAGCGGTGGATGTTCAATCACCGATGGAAGAATCCATTGGTGATCAATCATAAATTATTGGAGGAAAAATCCATCCGTAAAACCTATTTGTTTTGTAGTGACCAAACCCTTACTTGAAAAGATTACAAGACTTGGCTACCTTTATCGGGTAACATCAGTGGTAGATCTAAAAAAACTTGGGTAATTGGAGCCCCAAAAGTATATAACCAAATAACTCACGTGAACCAAAGAGGTTTGTGGGTTAACTGTTCGGTAAACTGAATAAGGTAAGTTTCGGTTTCAATTCTTTTTTTACCATATTGGATAACTGAATAACAAATTATACTATTATTTAATTTATATAATTCCTTCTAGATGAATTGGTTTGAGCATATATAAAGTTAACATTAGGTAAAGATTTAATAAAACTATCAACCAACGTTGTTATTGTAGCATGATTGCAAGAACTAGTGGTAACAAAACAATCGGTGTGCAGGGTGAACGACCGCCAAGCAAGGGAGTGGGGGTTTCGACAAAACAGAGTGTTCCACTGGGGAGAACCGTCATAAATGATTGGGGGAACTAGAACAAAAAATAAAAATAAAAATTTACCTAGATTAACTTAAAATTTTGATATTTGAGGGGGGGCCTTTTCCCGTATAGTGTTTCATCTCAGGGACGTTTGCTAGATGCTTATGCGGTAAGTGTTTATTTTACGTTGTCGAATGAACATGAAAAAGATTGGTAATCTTACCCGATAAGAGCGATGATAATGATTGAAAGTTTTACCCTGTAAGTGAGAGTGATGACTCGTACCCACTAAACACTTACTAGAGTAAGTTAAAGCATTCACTATTACTAGTTAGTGCTTACCGGGTAAGCGTTGGGTAACATTCTCAACTATTAAAACAAATTATTGGTATGCATCTCTTATCTAGTAAGCACCAACACGGTAAGAGCATTATCCCTTACTTACCAAGTAAAATTTTTGGTTCTAGTTATAGCTTTTTACGGAGTAATACCATTCTCATACAGTAAGATAAATGACACCCAATAAACAAATACTCGATATACATTTGATAAATGACCCTTGAAACCCCCTAAGGCTTATTATGATCCAATTATAACCAAATGCAATTAAGTTTGAGATTTTGGTTAGAATTAAAATAAAACTATTTTATTTATTCTTCCGACAATCAGTAGAAATATCATATATTACCTAAAAAAAGTAGTAACATGTAGTAATCAATCGTATATGTAGGGACAGCAAGTGAAGGCACGTACGGTGGGTGCACTTGTGTACAAATGATAGCTGGGTGGCAGCATCTGGATGACCATTCATCCCACCGTTTCATCCACTGTGTGGGTCCACTGCCCCCTCTTATTACATTTGACCCAAAATTACATTTGACCACCATTCGTCCTGCCCCGCCAAAACTACACTCCAATTGGTGTAAAATTCAATTTTGGTTCTTAATACTTTAATCCTCAAATCCATACTTAATCTTGTGAAAAGGTACACCATACACAACTTCTATCGTATTTTCAAGGGCAAATAGCATAAAAAAGCAAAATTTTTCATTTTATTCCAATTTTCGGTATCGTATTTTTAGCACATTCAGTTTGGTACCTGAGATCTATAATCTCGAATATTCAAGTACTTGAGTGATCGTTTTAACCGGTTGCAATGCTAACTTGACAAATGACGTGATATAAAACTCAATATTACTTTTGTTGACATGGTATTTGATGTGGATTTTTTTAATATAAACTTAGTTAAATACTAGTTGTGTACTCAGGCAATGCGACGGGATGTCAAATTTTCTAATAAGCTTATATTTTTAAAAATGAGTGCAATTATTCATTAAAAAGTATAAAATTTATTTTTAAACATTCAATCTTTAAAGGGACCCCTTAAAATTGGTTTAGTAAAAAAACAATCAAAAGGATAAAATAGAAATACACATTCTACTAATACATTCTTTTGTGTAGATAGGATGGTATAGCCTCAACAATTTCTATAAGAAAATACATAAACAATTCAAAAGTGATTGGAGCACGTGAATCCTTCACAACATATACAACTTTTTGTCTATAATAAATACAAGCAACATGAACTTCTAATTGATAATCAACAATAAGACGGAGCATCAATGATTCTCTTTAATCAAGTTATACTGTCATCCAAAATACAAAAAAATAGAACATTTTCTAACAAAAGAGGAAGGAACGTTTTCTGCATCCACTTCCTCATTTTCCTGCCAATAAGATAACTCAATTAAAATGATACAAATAAAAATTAATGGATCGATTCCAAATGGAAAACCGTCTAGAAATGGAAAACTAATGCATCGATCCCAATAGAAACCGTGCAGAAATGAAAAACTAACCTCGATATTGATTACAGTACTGAATAGAATATAGAAGAACATTCATCAAAAACAGATTAGCATGATACATGTTGGATGAGCAATGTCAATAGTTAACAATAAAAAAGTATATATCACACATGCAATCATATATAGACATCATGAACATACCTTTCTGAAGGGATATGTGGGAACACCACTCTCAAATCGTTGCATTAGAAAAACTTCCTCTCCCCATGAAACCTCCAATTCCATGTTGATTTATAACTCTCCATGGGCATCCATGAAATAAGACGAAACCAAAATCTAGGCCAACCATTAGAGTAGACCAAAGTTGAAGCCAGAAACTGTAAAACAACATAAACACATATAAAATCCAATAGATAGATCCATTTCATGACATACCACTATCCAAGCATATTAAAATCCATCTTCAAGATGTAGCATATGTAAACCAACAAACAACAATTTGGCACACAAGTAGGTCCTAAACATCAGCCATAAGGAAATTTTGTCTTTTTAACCATTTAAATTCTAGGAGGTCTATATAACATTAACAACATAGTAGCAAACATGAAATTAGCTAAAGAGGACCAGAGCAAAGACAAATTATGCTAACTAACCCCCATCCACAACAAAACAGATGATGGGGGTTAGTGAGCATAATTCTGTCTTTATAACCATTTAAACTCTACCATGTCAGAGTAAAAAATCAAAAAAAATAGCTAGACAAAAAGCAAAAATCCAAGATTTGAACCAAAATTCACTCTAGACCAAGAATGACACATACGTACACTAACAATACTGGCATTTCTTTCACTATAAACATAAGAAATCTTATAAAATTTTAAGTAAAAACTTAAGCATCTGACCTTGAAAGTCAAAACAGAAGCTAATTTTGGGACATAGGATAATTAAGTGTTGAATACTTACAAATTGTTATTTCTATCTGACCTTGAAAGTAAAAAGTGTCCATTACCAAGACTTCCATTAGAAACAATCCACAATAATAGTACATGCTTTGCATAAAAATAAGTGGGTACTTGCCATGATGTATGCAAAAACAATGAGAGTGTTTGCAAATTGCAAATTCATATAAACCATGAACCTTAAGGTCAACACGACTTCCATTTGCATCAAGGATATCAAGGAACCCAAGCTGGTCATTGGGTCTCTAGCTAGCTCCACTTGAACATGACAAGTTACAAAAATAAAATTAAATTATGCTAATTCTACCTTATAACGAAGACCAAATCAAAGATCAAGAACAATAAAATAAAAATGATTACCCCAAATCAAGATGCAATCTTTGAACTAAAACACGAACTAAAACACGAACTAAAACGTCAACATGTGCCTTCAATATTCAACAACACAAGAGAAAACCAAATTACTTTTTTGAAATGCAAGTAGATCCACAGGTAATTCGATAAGAAAATATATAAAAGATGCTACAATAAAAGTAGAACTGTTGTGATCTTCACGAATAGATGCTACAGCCTTTTTAGAAAAGGTTTGATTCATAATACAAACACTTCAAATGTTAACCATCCTAAAAACAAGTTGAAGAGATATTCATTATTAAATGAAATGCAAGTTGAACATTCCAACAACCCTGAGCAAATATCAAGACATGAAATTTGTTTGCATTAAGCTGAAAAGATTTGGAAGTACCTCCTGCATCTGAATTTGAAAAAAGGACCAAAATTGAAACATACACATCTTCTATTTTAATCAATAGATGAAAACAACCACCTAAACAGAGAATAATATATCATAATGCATGATCACAGTTAACATGACAAAAACAAAAAAAACAATTTTAATGCACAGTCTGATCATATACCTAAGAGTCTGATCTATGTAATCTGATACCCCTTCCTGGATATATCTTTCAGCTCTTGAAACACACAAGCATATTAAATCAAATCAAACCAAAAGACTCGGTGAGTCTTTATGAAATATGTTAGAAGCAAAAAGACTAAGATCTTTTGCACATACAAAAATAAATTAGAGAGTACCTTGACGTGAGAAATGGAGAAATAAAGCAAACTTTGGGATGAGAAATTGTTGATCATCTCTCTCAGTGATTTGATGATAATCCCTTTTCTCTTTCACGTTGTATTTGTGTTTCTGTATTTTCAGTTCCAGCGAACTTCACTGAGTATGTTCAGTGATCGCTGAAGAACTTGCATTGTAAATCTATCAGAGACAGCAATACTTCAAGAAGACAACACTCACACCAAAGAACCTTCAGCAAACGTCGAAGACTGAAAATGAAGATTAGAGACCGGCGAGTACGTGATCTGAAGCGGTATTAAGTAATTACAAGCCTGTCTACATATGTGTGAAGACTGCTCAAGCTTCAGCTAATGATGATGAGACCTTCAGGTCATTCCAACATTCAGCGATCAAAGTAAGCTTGTTTAGCACAATTGTTGTTGTCTTGTCTTTATGCACACAAAGGACAAAACCCATACCCTTACAAAAGTAGTATTGTACGGAGCCGACTAGTCGACTCTTTGTCCACCAACTTTAGGTAAGGATGTCTGCTCTTGAATAGTGCTTTTGTACTATTCACTGTAGCAAAGGACAAGCCTTCCTCTTAAGGCTTGACACGCACTCTAAACCTACTATATTGCATTAAATGGACATTTAATGCATTGGGTATAAATAGAAGTGTTTCTTCTCCATGCAGAGAGTGCGTATCTCTCTTTCTAACCTAATTCTTACTTCAAGCATCTTCTAGCTTAAGTAAATGATCTTTCTTTTCGCAACTTCTTTTCTTGTAATTGCTAAAGCATTGTGTGTAACCAAAGATTGTTTAGATAAGTTTTTATTACCTTATCTTTCCGCAAACAATCTTGTAAAATCTGTATTGATCTTCTCTATCAATATATATATATTTTAAATTTAAAAATACTGTGTTTGTATTCATCCCCCCCCCCCTCTACAAATTGTTTCTCTTCTTGTAGACCCTTACGAGACCAACATAAATCAATTAGAATTGAACAAAGAAGATCAATCTGAAGATCAAAACCACTCATGGGAAATCAATAGTCACCTAGAGAGAGTCAAGGGTGGCTAAACTTTCCCTGTCTTGATAAAAATTTGAACAACAATCTCTATTCAATTTTTTTAATATATTTGGATCCAATGAAACTTATGATTGTAATATTTTAAGCAAAAATGAGATATAAAACTTTTCACTTAACTTCAATGTCAGTGGAGCAAAAAGAACATAAACTGGAAAAACGAAAATCAAAGAATGTAACCAGCTTGACATTCAAAATCAAAGTACATCTCTCTTTTGGAACCCATTAGCAAGACAATCATGAAAATCAACAAAACAAAACAAGTTTAAGATAGAGAAGTTGTTAGTTTGAATAATCATAGAGTATAACAATCATCAAAATAAAAAATGGTAGTATAAAAAGAAAATAAATAAGATATGAACTCACACTTTCCTACAAAATCAAACGACCTGTTTTGCACATATTGGTTACCTGAATGAAAGGAATTGAGCAACAAAATAAATTGAGAAGAAGAAAAGAATGGAGGAAAGAAAATGAGACGCTTAAAACTTTAGCCTCCATAAGAAAAATAACAAGAACAAAATATTGGTAAGGGCAGAAGAATCTGCATACCTCTGTCTTTACTCTCTATTCTCCCATTAGATGAATCCAAACAATTTTAACATTTTGCACGACCAGAGACCTATACAACATAAAACCTGCTAATATTTTGCACACCAAGCTTCCTACTCAATATGTATCGAAAACTTGATCTAAGATGGAATTAACTCGAGCATATATCGATTATGGAAATGTAAGTAAAGAATAGAGATGAAGAGTAACGGAGGAAACAAACCTGTATATTGATGTAAGAAGAAGAAAACCTAGCAATGGAGAAATCAAAGATCAACAGGGAAGGATAGAGATTTGGATCAGTGTTTTGGGAAATGAAAAGCCATATAGAGAGAAGCGAAATGGCAGATAAATTTATTGGGAGTGGGAGAACCGAAAAGGTTTCTTGGAGCGTAAGAGTAAAATGTGAACATTTAACTTTATGCCTCCAGGGTAGTGTGTGGGAGCTTGAAACTTGTGGTTTGGAATTGGAGTTCAAATTCACCTTGGGGGATGGGGAGAAGACGTAGAGGCATGAGTGAAAGGTGTCATAAGTATCTTGGGGAACATGAAAAGAAAAGATAATAATGTGCATTGGTAACTTGTACTATATGTTATATTAATTGTAGATTAAGATATTTTAAGACTGGATGCATAAAGTAGTAGTACTTAATGCATTATGAGTTGTTTTTAAGACTTTGTGCACAAATGTGTAGTATTTTGTACATTAAAAATTGTTTTAAGACTTTTAATAAATTTGGTTTATAAGATAGTATAGATATGTATATATATATAGGGGGCAAGTTCATTTGTTAACTCAAATTATTGTGTTAACTTTATGAACTAATCATGGTCATTGATTATTAAAATATAGGGTTGAGATTAATCATATGATAAACTTAATTTGTTACCCTTATAATCTCACAAACGTATGTGAACATAGTAGCTCAAGGGTATTTATGTAAAAGAGGAGGTGCAATCAATATCATCAGTTACAAACAGTAGAAATCATATATTTTCAATTGTATTCATAATTGCCAAAAATGTTCATATATGTTCAATTTGTGTTCATAATTGTCTCAAGTGTTCATATAGGTCAATTTATGTTCATATGAGTGTATACATGCCAATTTGTGTTATATATGTCAATTTGTGTTCATAAGACACTCGCTTTGATTATTTACTTCACTTCCCGATCTCGAATTCCGACTGTCACCATAAATAATTTTAACCTTCTCAATGTTGTCGTGTTGTTTTCCAATGTCTTTATCCATAATTGCTTGAACAATAACAAACACTTTATTAGGATCTCCTCTACCAATCACAAATTTATAAATATTAAAAATGGAAGATCAATATTAAAAAAAAAAAAAAAAACACAAGATCAATATTAAAAATGCAAAAATCATGGGATTTTATGGATCTTATAACTCCCAATTAATGATATAGGAATTATAAAAAAAATTACCCATATACCCTTAACATTAAATTCTTAGTTAAAGTAGAACCTAATACTAAGATGGATTGTGATTGCTTGAAAAAGTTCATAAAGTTAACACAATAATTTGGGTTAACATTTGAACTAAACTCTCTCTATGTGTGTGTGTGTGTATATATATATATATATATATATAGGTTAATTTTGAAGTGGCAAATCCCAAATTTGTCTATGAAGAGCGGATCTAATTGTATTAGTATCTATAATTGATTTCTTCAGTGTAATACTAATCGATAGGGCCTCATTGGTAAGTGCTACAAGATCTCGTGCATTGGAACCCATGGTTATGGGCCCGAATCCATTAGTATGGAACATTTTCTTTTCCAAGTGAAATCCCCTAGTATATGAAAGAGTGAAAAAGTGCTTTCGTTGTTGTGGAATAAGAAGCTTTCGTATCTTAATGCACGTATTTAATTTATTCGGAGCTATTAGAG
>NC_037530.1:26239280-26250449 GCF_001531365.2 Cynara cardunculus var. scolymus
CACATTCATGCTAATTAGCAGTTCCAGCTCCATATCAAGGATATCGTCACTAGCATCAATATCGTCACTAGCACCAATATTATAGAAGTGATCTTTACAATGAAGATCAGATTTGACTGATCAATAATTGCGACATTGACTGGTTAATAATTACGGCTTTGACTGGTCAATAATTACGGCTTTGACTGGTCAAATATTGTTGCTATGAAAGCAATAGAGAGGATAGTTTTGTAAATTTTACAAATAGACGACAAACAAATTCGTATATAAACTTATGTGATTCACATATAGACTATATGTTCATATATAAACTCGTGTAATTCACATATAAACCCTCGTGATTCACATATTAACTAATTAATTGATTCACATATGAACATATAGTTCATATGTGCATCATATGAGTTCATATATGAACCCGTTTACCGCCTATTTGTAAAAAAAGTTACGAAAGTACATCTCTATTTTCCACATATTCATGCGATAAATTATTCAGTATTTCATGGTCAAAACCGCAAATGTTAACCAGATGAAAGTTTAGAATCACTTATTTACTTCTCAAATATTTATAGGTTATCAAATTAAACCTTTCTCTCTCCATATATATATATATATGTATATATATATGTATGTAGAGGAGCGATCAAATGAAAACCACTCCAATTTGTAAAAACCGTAAAAACTACTTTCATCCGTCGTTAATCTTATGAAATTTTTTCATGAAATTGTTAATCTTGTGAAATTGTTTCATATAATACTTTTTTTGATGAAGTTGTTTCATATGTGGGTATGAAATTGTTTCATATACTACTTAATGGAATTTTAATGAAACTGTTTCATGTATTTCTCTAAGATTAAAATAATGAAGATGATAATATTCATGATTAACACCCCCCACAATAAAAATGGTTAATTAACCTCTCATAATTACAAAAAAATGAACAAAATGAAAACCACTCCTATGTATGTATGTATGTATGTATATATATAGGGTTAGGTTCTCGTGAGACCAAGGGTTTTTCGTAAGACCGTAAGACCAATTTATATTTATTGATCAACTTTATAAGCTAATGATCTAATGATATAAAGTTATACGGTGACAATTTTGTGATTATTGAGAAGTCTCGTGGCGTTTATGAATGTTCAGATTGTCAGATTGTAGATTTAATCCAAGGGTTGAGAATTGGTCTTACGGGTCTCATGAAAAACCATTGGTCTAACATGATCCAAAGTCTATATATATATATATATATATATTTTGTATATAATTATCATTAGAGTTTGAAATAAAATAAAAATACATGATATTCAATCATTCCCGGTTCCAACAAAAACCCATGACCCTTCCCTCCGTCGGAAACCAAATGCACACAAGAAATCATATTCAAATTAAAACCCAGATTAAAAAATGTTTAAAAATTTGTTAACCTCAAAATGTTCATCTTCTTCCGCATCAATATCTAGATTTTCCATCAAAATATTTGTCTTTCTCCAACATAACATTACCAAACAACCCAATATTTCCGGTGGATATAGCCGCCGGAAATGTTGGCGCCGGTGATTAATTTACCAACGGATTTACCATTTTCCGACGGATTCTGGCCACCGGAAAATTTCCACCGGTTTATTTAAAAAATCGTGATTAAATTAAGAAAATATTTAAGTTTTTCTTTAAAAAAATTGGATTAAATTACCGGCGGATATATCTGCTGAAAATCCGCCGCTAACCTTACCGCCGGAAAAAAAATTAATTTTTTAAACAAAATATTTATTTCTTTAAATATTACCGGCAGATACATCCGCCGGAAATATATTAAATTATTAATTTTAGAATATTTTTTCAATAAATATTTAAAACTTGTATTTAAAACCTAAATATGTAAAATATTAAAAAAAACTAAAAAGACGAAATGTAACTAAATATCATCCATTAAACTAAACAACAATTATCTCAACCAAACAAAAACTAAATTGTTCCAAACAAACATATAATATTCAATTCGGTGACGGGGGAAAATGTTGAGATTGCCTGAGCTGTATAACTAAAGCAGCCATATCTTCAAGTTGTTTATCATGTCGCTCCTCCTTCTCTCGCCGTCGCTCCTCCTTCTCTCGCCGTCGCTCCTCCTCCGTCCGCCATTGCTCCTCCTCCGCCCGTCGTCGATCCTCTTCCTCCCTCCATCGCTCCTCCTCCATCCGCCATCGCTCCTCCTTCGCCCGCCGCCAATCCTCCGCCCGTTGTCGATCCTCTTCCGTCCTCCATCGCTCCTCCTCCATCCGCCATCGCTCCTCCGCCCGCCGCCAATCCTCCTCCACCATCCATTGGCGTTGATTTTCTTCCTGTAAATCTCTAAGTTGGGTCCTTAAGACTTCAATTTCCTATAAAATAAATAAAACGTTATAATATTTAATATGAATTATAAACTTAAACGATAAACATCATCAAAAAAAAAAAAAGGCACATACCCGACTCTCTGAAAACGATGGACCACCTTGTGTGTAGTTCCCGTCAAGACCAATTGGGATCCTGGTTGTATCCAAACCCAAATAGACGGCTTTTCTTGCTTCCCCCAACCGCCTACTCCCACAATTCCTTATCAACTAAGGGATAGGTGGAGGGGATCATCACCATATCTTTGGGTGAGACCCGTTGAATAGTCATCTTATATATGGTTTAAAGACGATTACAAGTTAATTTTGACAACATGACGGCTGTAAATCGGATGTTTCTAGACAAAACAGTAGTGTTACATATAAAAATTGTAGCCAAATCAATTCTAACGTTTTCCCAACAAATGGCAATCCAAACTAAATATTGATACATACAAAATTTCTAACTTAAACAATCCTAATGTTTGCCCACCAAATGGCAACCCAAACTAGATTTTAATTTAAATGAATCGAACGTTTGCCCAACCTAGATAGATAGTTAGGTATCCAATTATATACATTAAAATAGATAGATATATTTACCATGACTTGGCTACACTTAGAGGTCACATACCCCCCAGAATCTATAGATGTGACATCTCCACTCGACCTCTTCTTATGCATATAATCGAACAATTCCACAATGATTGGTGGCACGTCGTCTTTTGTTTGTGTCTACAAAGGTCAAATAATACGAACATGTGTTAATCATAATATATAAAAAATCAAGCTACTAAAATAATGAGTTTTAGGTCCTACCAAACAAGCATTATGCTCTGAAAATGGGATCGATCCACCGGTGTGTAGCGCAACTTGGCTATCATGATTCCCACCACCACACTGGAAATAGCCCTCCAATTGTCATTGTTCCAACAATCGACTATCTAGCTCCATACATCTGAAAATATCCAGCTGGGGGGGGGGGGAGTTCTTCAACACACTCATATCCCGATGTGGGTCAGTTTCATCGTATTGAGGATACCCATTCCTCTTTGCTTTTTCCCCAGATTTTTTCCTCGCGACACTCAAATTGTCATTATATGGCTTGACCGATTTTCTCTTCCATTTTTCTAGGATCTAGGCATCCAAAGCCAAATCCCAAGTGTAGTAGCCTTGTACATAAAAGTTTAGTCGCTTCTTAGGTTTAAAAAAATAGCAAAAATATAACAAGTTGAAAATATACCACGAACCTGGAACCACTCCCACATTCGGTGTCTCACGTCCTTTGGATTTTTTTTTCCAAGTGATCCATGAGCGGTCAAGCAGCTCTAGGTTGATCTTGTCATTAAAACTATATAAATAATGAATTGAATTAGTATCAATACATAATTATTTGATCAATTAAAAGATATAAATGTATTTACTCTTTGTCGCGGATGCCAATAATCGTCCGCTATTGTGTAAGCGGCTTTGGAGCAACCCTACCACGACCAGACTGTATCTCCTCCGGGTGTGCCAAACCACTACTAGTGACTCTACCCGTACCTTGGCTAGGTGTACTGCCACTACTTCGACTGATAATCCGAGTACGCGGCATTGTCGATTTTTCTACAAAGCAACGTTAGAAAACATAGAAAAATAATTCAAGCATACAATAAAGATTCCACACAATAACAGATGTCGAACACTGGTTTACTAAGATTTAAAAATGGAAATAATAAAGATTTAACACAACTAGACAAAGTTTACTAAAGTTCACTAATCATCTGAGGAGTGATCAAACAAGTCAAGTTCTTCGTCTTGAAAGTCACTTTCCGAGTATTGGAACTCCTCTTCATCGTCACTACTCTCATCAACATGCCAGTTGTCGCGACTATCATTGACAACTTCGATGTCATCTTCCCTTGTGACAAGATGGATGGGTTCTTTAACATCTTCATTTCCCCCATGTTGGGTTATTCTATCATTTTCTTGGAAAAACTGTTCCTCGTTCATATTTTCATCCGACGGTATTGCAGGGGTACTCGATGCTAAGTCATAGACCCCTCTTGGCTTTGTCTTCACCACATACCATCATTCTTTTAATGGATTTGATGGATATGGTACATAATAGACTTGTTCAGCTTGTGATGATAAGATGAACGGGTCGTCTGAACGAAGTCTTAATCTATGTTTGACGTCCACGAGATTATGTTTTGGGTTAACTCGGACGTCGTTAACTGTATCAAACCATGTGCATCTGAATATTGGGAAAACACAGCCGCCAAGCTCATATCCATGATATTCTATATCGATGACTTCATCTAACAATGCATAGTAGTCGGCCTCGTAATCTGAGTAACAAGACCTTCTCACGCATACTCCACTATTATGTATGGCGTGATTTCTACCATGAGCTAGCGTGTGGAACTTGTAACCGTTTACAAATAACCCTGGGTGTCTCCAAAAGTACGTAGGGGTTTGTATGCCAAAATCCTAACAAGATCTAAAGCAGGGTCTGACTGAGACATAACCTACAATCATGTCATTTGTTATATTTTATTAATTACATATAAATAATGATGAATAAAAGTCAATATGTATACACTTACGTAGGTATGAAACCATCCAGCAAAGTGATCGTCTGTACGTTTGTCGAGACCCGCTTCATCAAATATATGGCTGTCTACTTTTAATCTTCGTATGAAGATATCTATGAACATAAACACTTCTTCATAATTCAGTAAAATGTATGTGGGAGCTTTGTGCATATCTTCATCTGATAGATTAACATGTGTTCCACCTTTATTAAATAATCCTCGACACAGAGTTTTAAATATCTTTAACCGTTGGTCTGAAGATGAACAATCGGGGGCAAAATTTTGAGGCTCACGGTTCAGCCGTGTCTCTACCGTTGGTCAAAAATACAACGAGTAGTAGGTAGATAGTTCATTAACCAAATATGCTTCTAGAATTGACCCTTCTACCCTTGCTCTGTTTCTCACTGTCCTTTTCAACAACCTTAGACGTCTCTCATAGAGATACATCCGTTGATATTGAACCGGACCTCCAACTATTGCTTCACCTGCCAACTGTACCACAAGGTGTTCCATGGAATCAAAGAATCCTGGTGGGAAAACTCTTTCGAACTTGCAGATAGTTTCTACTATACTTGTCTGCAATTAAAGCAAGTCGTTAATGTGTAACACCTTCGAGCATATTGCATGAAAGAATGTGCACAACTCAGTGATATCATCCTATTTTGGAGCCGGTACCATCCCTTTTATAGAAAGAGGGAGCTTTCTTTGCATGAACACATGACAATCATGACTTTTGAAGCCATAAAAACTACCATCTTTGATGTTTACTAATGCACCTATGTTAGAAGCATAGCCGTCTAGGAATGTAAGCTTCTTCAACCATTCACACACCTTTCCCACTTTATTCAATGTGTAGGAAGCTTTTGGTTTAAAGATTTTATTTCGTTCCTCCCTCACATGCAACTCCGGTCGATTGCAGTATTCTTCAATGTATTTACTTGATTTTATGTTGTCCTTTGATTTTGGGGTGTCCATGATGGTGTGAAAGATATTGTCAAACACGTTCTTTTCAATGTGCATTACATCTAGGTTGTGTTGGATCAACAAAGTGTGTCATTATGGCAGCTTCCATAAAATGCTCTTCTTTACCCAATTAGAGGTTACCCTAAAATCCACAGGCTTCCTATATTGCCTTGATCCGTGTGGGACACCTTCGTAGACCGTAGGAAGGCTACAAACTTGTGCCCATATTTGCTCGCCAGTTAGCAGAGAGGGTGGACCAGCCTTTTTGACATGTCTAACACGAAATTGGTTCCTCTCACACCTGAACGAGTGTCTCATTGGTAGAAACTTGCGGTGACAGTCAAACCAATACGACTTCCCTCTGCTTTGCAACTGGAATGCACATGCTTTACCCATGCAATATGGGCAAGCTAACTTGCCATGCGTGCTCCAACCAGCCATCATGGCATAAGCAGGGCAGGCACTAACCGTCCACAACAGTACGACTCTTATTGTGAAATTCGTTCGTCGATGAACATCATAGGTAACGACATCGTCAAAGAATAACGTATTCTACTCGTTGATCAAGGGCCAAAAAAACACATCCAAGTTCTGTCCAGGGCTCTTCTTGCTAGGAATTAGTAAAGCTAGGTGGACGTTCCAGTATTTGATGCACATCCAAGGTGGTAGATTGTAGTTTGTAAGAAAAACTGGACATAATGAGTATGGATTTGAGTTCGAGTAATTGGGATTGAAACCATCTGTACATAAACCCAAACGAACATTCCCAATCTCTTGAGCAAAATCGGGATGCATCCTGTCAAAATGAATCCAAGCCTCCCCATCACTCGGATGTACCATATTTCCCGTCTCAGTTTGATGATCATGGTGCCAAGTCATCTCCTTTGCTATTTTCTTACACAATTACCACCATTGTAATCTTGGTGTAATTGGCAAATACGTCAACACCAAATTAGGCACCTTATTGTTTCGGTCGGTTGTCTTGTAACAAGACTCCCTACATACTCGATAATTGTTATCATCAACATATTCCTTATAAAATAGCATGCAATGGTTCTTGCAAGCATGTATCTTTTCTTTCGGAAGACCAAGCTCCTTCAACATCTTCTTTGTATTGTAAAAGCTACCAACCAGTTGTTCATTGGCAGATAACATTTCTTTTACCATAAAAAAGTTAAGATTGAAGGTTTTCTATGGTACATTGCAATCTACCTTCCAATTCAAAAACCTTATTGCTGCCCGTAACTTTGAAAATCTCTGGCATCCCTCCCACAACGGCTCGTCCGTAGCTCGTCACATATCATAGAAACGTTGTGCATGTTGATTTGGTTCTTGTTCGTCCTACGCACTTGATGTATAGGGAACATTTTGATCCATCACCATTTGTTCAACACCATCAAACTCATTATAATCTTTGTCCATTATTGTTTGTTGTGGTTGTTGAAGTTCGGGTTCTAATTCTTCGTGTGCATACCAGTGACTATAATTGATCATGAATCCTTTTCTTAACAAGTCAATATGAATCTTGTCTCTATTTGTTAACTTTTGAAGTTGACATTTCTTACAATGAGATCTTGCCGTAGATCGCTCATTAGATAAAGCAAAATCCAAAAATCCAACTATTTCGACTTGGAAAACTAGATTTATAGTTTCGTTCCTATTTATTCGTTTATACATGCATCATCTATCAGCATTAATCGATATAGCTACAAATTTACGAAATTATGTGTCAGTTTAATTAGTTGTTATATATAGAATTATAAATACAAGTCCTAGCGTTTGCCCAACAATTAGCAACCAATTTCTAACACAAAATGCACCTCAATTAGAATATAAAAATGTTTGCTCAACAATTGGCAACCCATTTTTAACACAAAATATACCTTAATTTCGTTTATAAATACAAGTCCTAACGTTTGCCCAACAATTGACAACCCTGTGAGTCCACAATGATCAATCTTCAAGTAATCTCTATATGAATCTATGGCAGATCTGAATATATCATGAAGAACACTTTGAGAGAGATGAGAGGAAAAGTCAAAGTACAATATTTGGTCAAACCCTCTATTACGTAAAATTGATTTTACAATGGAGCTCTTACAAAGATTACAAGACCTTACCCTATTTATAGGGTCAAACATTACACAAATGGTCAAAGTCAAACTTCTATAAGAAAAGTCAAACATGATGACTTTATGCTATTATAGACAAAATTAACTTTCAAGATGAATACAATTTAATACTGAATTTCAGTCCTAACATTCTCCCCCTTTGTATTTAGATTTGAAAGAATTTGTGCGCTTTAAGTCTCGTTTGAACTTTGAAGCTTTAAGCCCGCTAAGTCTTCTTCAAAAACCAACTTCAACTCGAAATCTTCAGACATTTAATTGTTGAGAAAGATCTTCTAACATTCTCCCCCTTGAATGTAGAACCGCGATGATCTTCTCTTTTGACAATGTAGATCAGAAACAATAACAAACTTTAGAAATGATCTTCAGAAAATTTTCTCTTCAAGGTAGTCTTCATCAGCAAATTATTGTAAAATGGATCTTCACATTCAACATCTCTCAGTCATTTTAGCATAGGAATAATCTTTTGTAATCATCCCCAGCCCAATAGGATCCATTAATACCCCATACGATCCCTTAAAGCCTAATCGGTCCATTAAAGACCAATTGGTCCATTAAAACCCAATAGGTCCATTAAAAACTAATACGATCCATTAAACCACAACTAACATCCACTAAAGCCAATTCAATGCATTAATGCCCAATACGATCCTTTAATGCCCCATATGATTTTTAAAGCCCATTCGGTCCATTAAAGTCCAATTCGGTTCATTAAATCCCAATACGGTCCATTAAACCACCACTAACATACACTAAAGCCAATGCGATGCATTAAAGCCCAATACGATCCATTAAAGCTAAATACGATTCATTAATGTCTAATACGATCCTTTAAAGCCCAATACGATTCATTAATGTCCCATACGATCCATTAAAGCCCAATCGGTCCATTAAACCCAATACGGTCTATTTAAGCCCAATACGATCAATTAAAACTCAATACGATCCATTAAATCCCAAATACAATTTATTAATACCCAAAATGATCCATTAAGGCGCAATATGATCAATTAAAGCCCAATACAATCAATTAAAACCCAATACGATCAATAAAATCCAATACGTTCCTTTAAAGATTAAAAGAACCTTTAAAGTCCAATACGATTCTTTAAAGATCAATAGAACCTTTAAAGCCCAATACAATTCATTAATGACCCATACGATGAATTAAAGCCCAATCGGTTCATCAGAACTCAATATGGTCCATTAAAGCCCCAATACAATCCATTAATGCTAATACGATCCTTTAAAGCCCAATATGATCCATTAATGCCTGATCGGTCCAATAAACCCCAATACGATCCATTAAAGCCCAATAAGGTCCATTAAATCCCAATATGGTTCTTTAATGCCCAATACGGTCCATTAATGCCCAATACGGTCCATTAATGCCCAATACGATCCTTTAAAACCCAATACGATCCATTAATGCCCCATATGAGCCATTAAAGTCCAATCGGTCCATTAAAACAAAATACGGTCTACTAAAGCCCAATACGATCCATTAAACCACAACTAACATCCACTAAAGCCAATACGATGCATTAATGCCCAATACGATTCTTTAAAGCCCAATACGATTTTGTTGGTCCATTGAGGGTCTACAAGAAGAAAAAAACAGTTTGTAGAAGGGGGGATGAATACAAACACAATATTTTCAATTTAAAATATATATTGATAAAGAAGATCAATACAGATTTTACAAGATTATTTGCGAAAAGATAAGGTGATAAAAACCTATCTAAACAATCTTTAGTTACACACTAAATCTTAGCAAATACAAGAAAAGAAATGCTGTAGAGAAGATCCTTTACTTAAGCCAGAAAATGCTTGAAGTAAGAACTAGGGTTAGAGAGTGAGTTGCGCGCACTCTGCATGGAGAAGAAACACATTTATTTATACCCAGTGCATTAAATGAACATTTAATGCAATATGGTAGGGTAAGAGTGCGTGTCAAGCCTTAAGAGGAAGGCTTGTCCTTTGCTACAGTGAATAGTATAAAAAGCACTATTCAAGAGCAGACATCCTTACCTAAAGTTGGTGGACAATACAGTCGACTAGTCGGCTTCGTACCGTACCAACTTTCATAATGGTATGGGTTTGTCCTTTGTGTGCATAAGGACAAGACAATAACAATCGTGCTAAGCAAGCTTCTTTTGATCGTTGAATGCTAGAATGACCTGAAGGTCTCTTCATCATTCAATGAAGCTTGAGCAGTCTTCACACATATGTAGACAGGCTTGTAATCACTGAATACCGCTTCAGATCACGTACTCGCCAGTCTCTAATCTTCAGTTTCAGTCTTCGACGTTTGCTGAAGGTTCTTTGGCGTGAGTGTTGTCTTCTTGATGTATTGTTGTCTCTGATGAATTTACAATACAAGTTCTTCAGCGATCACTGTACATACTCAGTGAAGATCGCTAGAACTGAAAAGACAGAAACATAAATACAACACACAAGTGAAAAAGGATTATCATCAAATCACTGAGAGAGAGGATCAACAATCTCCCCCTATTTGATGATAACAAGATAACATAAAGAAAGTTATCTCATCAAATAATAGTAAGGAAAAGTTACACATAACGTACATGTCCCTTTTTACTATTTTGGGATCTTTTTCAGTTAATCAGTCTCAACTTGAGAATTTTCCTTAAGTTATATCTAAGAAAATTACAAGCATGGAAACTGAAACTGAAAGCTTATTCACTGACTTATAGATTGCCTGTGAATGCGAAAAGTAACACTGGAACTCATAGACTTGTGTCCCTATTACTTTTTTCAGGGATCTTTTGTAACACCCCCAAATCCATACATTGCATATAACACATATTTCATACATCGAATACATGTTTTAAACCCACATAGGTCCATAATACAACAGTCTAAAATATGAAATACACAACTCAAAAATTCCAAATACAAGTTCTTGCAAATGTAATTCCTATGAGTTCCTATCATCCCGCATGCAAGTAAAAATAGAATCATAGTATGCCTTTCCTCTTATCACTATAGCTGGTATTACCTGCACACACATAATTGAAACACACAAAATGAGGGTTAGACAATAGTCTAGTGAGATCCCCCTTTTTCATGCAGTGCAGGGTGATAAACACCAAAACCTTTATCAC
>NC_037530.1:26250614-26251015 GCF_001531365.2 Cynara cardunculus var. scolymus
TCCATAACATCAATATTATCATCTCTAATAAGAACAACATCTCTGAATCCTCAAATCACTAAGAAGTGAGAACTCCAATCTGTTGTATCCTAAGAAACATAATAGCAATAATTATACCATGCACACACAACGACCATCCTTATTACATCCAGAATCCCCATCATAGCAACATCTATCACAAACCACACACGACCAACCTTATTTCCCCTGAAAATCATATGAAGTATTGCATCCAACTAACAGGCTGCAGTATTCCTGTTAGAGTGAACCTGTTCATAGTTTCATCAAAATCTGGTTTCCCCCACAGGTTTATATTTCAAAACCTGATTGAACCATAAGAACACTCATGTTCTTTCCAAACATCAATTCTGGTTTCCCCCACAGGTTTATATTTCAAAACC